>NW_027556180.1:179371507-179866507 GCF_003287225.1 Phascolarctos cinereus | reverse complement strand
AAAGAAATCCTTTCTGGATGCTGCTAATTATTAGTGCTCTTTCCCTCCTGAATTACAATGTATTTACTTGTGTGTTTACATGTTATATCTCCCCTGGCTTAGACATGACTCCTTGAATCTTGCCTTACACATAGTGGGCATTGATAATAAATACTTTCCAAGTTGAGTTAAAAACACAAAATCAGTCTGAAGTTCAAATACAGAATTCATAATGAATCATCACAGCATTGAACTCAGATTATGAATTCACTGACAGGAAATGATGGAGGGATGCTCATGAGATATATATGTTTTTGTAACAAGGTCAAGGAAAAAAGAATACTTTTTCTTACGTGAAGTCTTCCCTTCCTCAAACTTTCATGTTAAAATTTAGCTGTATAGTGGAAATGGAAAAATACTATTTATGCATATGCTATCTGTAGTTATAGATGAAAATCAATCAATAACATTCAAGTAACATGATACTTGGAAATCATCATGCAATAGATTAAATGAAGAAGAAAATAAAATATTGGTGCTGTAGTCATATATACCAATTTTCTGGTATACATGCCAGTAAGTTTTTGTATTGGTACCTAGCTACTGGGGGAAAAAAAAAGGTTTTCCAAAACTATAGTGAAAAAGACAGTATGGTATGTAGTATAATAAATGGTGGATTTCAAGTAACATTGCTTTATTTTGAGTCCTAATTTTGCCATTAGCTCTCTATATGACCTTGGTCAATTTTGGGACCTCAGTTTCCCCACATGTAAAATGAAGGAATGAGGGATACTAGATTATCTCTAAGATCCCTTTCAATTTTGAATTCTGCTATTCTCCAAGCTGTTTTGTATGTAACTTGGCTCAAATGAATTATTATGTTTGAGTAAAAAGTGTATAAATATAGTTGCCATAAAGAATTTTGATGTAAATATTTCAATTTAGTTGCAAAATCTGCACTTCTGGCAGGGAAGGTTGGAGGTTGTGATTAGTTTTGGAAGAGAGTTTTACTAGTTTGAATGTTTACTTTTCTACAATCAAGTTGCATTAGCCAGAGGAAAAAAAATTGTCATAATTATATATACCACAAACCTACCTTTTCTAGAGAGAAAGAACTTGTGCTGAATGTAGTGTCATGAAACCAAATTCTAATGTCAGCTTTGTCAGTTATTAGCTAGGTCATCCTAGTCAAACCACTTAGCCATTTGGCGTTTCAGTTTCCTCATCTGTAAAATGAAAAGGTCAAATTAGATAGACTCTAAAGCCCGTTTCAACTCTAAACTAGGATTTTGTGGGTTTTTTCCCCTTAATTTATTACATTATTCCCAAATATACTATGTTACTTGGAGTGAGCCAAATGTTTTTTGCTCTAGTCTTGATTGTGATAAGAAAGATAATGAGTAATATTACTTCTCATTTATTGTTATACTTCGACTTGTAAGGAAATACCCCAATACTTATTTAAGAAAATGGGATCTTAGTATGATAGATAAAAAAGTTTAATGGGACTTTTTAACTCATCTAATTGGATACCTTATTTTAGAAATGAGCAAGCTTTGACATAGACAAATTAAGTGGCTTGCCACTGTTGGTCTTTTATATTTCCCACTTTTGAGAACTGGTTTCAAAGTCAGGGAAACTGGATTCCAAGCCCTGCCCCTAACACATATTATACTAGCTGTGTGACCAAGCACAAATCATTGTAGTGGCCTATGTAACTCTTCAAAACTAGTAGTTAAATTCTGGTTGCTGATTTTCATTAGTGGAGGGACTTTCCATACTAGGGAGCTCCCAATATGCATGAGTTTGCATACCAAAGAAACTAAGAAATAAAAAAATGCTTAATCACTAGGATTATTATATTATATACATATCCACCATATAAAATCATTGTTAAGAGAGTAAATCCAGAATCCCTTGGAAGTTCTGTAGACAATCTAGCATGAAAAAAAATCCCAGTAAAATCAACAGATAGGACACAGAGTAAATTAAGAAGCAGAAATAATTGAATACATCACAATCGTTAGCCTTGATTTAACAGCTTCTTCTACAACAAATACAGTTTTCAAAGTGGAAATTAGCCTTTTTGCCTGACCGAGATTCTGCACATAACATTTATTATTGCTCTCCAATGCTGATTTTTTTCAAGGCACATGTATTTGACCTACCTGTACATCTTGAAATATGTATTTAGCACAGCTGTTCCTTTGTGTTTAAACTCATCACAAAATGCAGCTTTAATGTAACCCACCATTGATCTGCAGCAAGTGGAAACAAAATCTCTCCTTAATTAGTATCATCCAATCACTTTTTTACATTTCTACAGAACACACACTGTGAACTGTTTAATGGACTATTATTTAGAAAAGTGGCAAAGAGCTGGGAGAGAGAGAGAGAGAGAGAGAGAGGGGAGAGAGAGAGAGAGAGAGAGAGAGAGAGAGAGAGAGAGAGAGAGAGAGAGAGAGAGAGAGAGACTCATAGTGAAAATAAAAACTAGCACTGTCAATGAAAAATGTGTTGCAAAATAATGGGGAAAAAAAGATGTTTCGTTAAGATGAACTTCACTGGCATCTTACTGTATAGATGAACACTGCTTCAATTACTGCCAACAATGGAAAGAGAGATAGAGATATAGATTCATTACTTTCAACACCCTTAACTGTCTACCAGTGAATTCGCTTATCTGCTCCTTTTTTTCTACAGAACCTGAACTGAAGGGGGAGGAATAAACAAAGAACTGAGGAGAGCGAATGTGTCACAAATTACCACAAACACACTGTGACTCAATGCACTTTTCATTTCTCTCCTCATTAACTGTGTCTTGCTCAAAATGAGAGACTGGGCCTAAACGTAATCAAGTCCCACAGATAACAATTGACTTGACTGCTGGGGCAGTCATCACCTTCTAGCTACTGGGAAATAAATTTAGAAATAAAATGAGTTAAAATAAAATTCACTCTGCTCTCTTTTCTGTGCTCAGATAATTTGAAGGCCATCAAGGCCTGCAGAAACAATCCATCTCGCAGTGAAAAGGAAAGCCGTCTATGCCACTACCAATAAGGCATGTCTTTAGTGTTATCAAGAGTGAGTATAATTACAGAGTGAAAAGGCCATCAAAGTGTCTTGGGCTCTAGTGTTATTTTTTCTTTCCTGAGGTCTTCATCCATAGTGCTATCTGAATGAAAAGAATAAGTGTTTAGGGGGTTGGGAGGAAAGAATAAAAAGAAGTAGTGGGGGTGGGGTGAAGAAGAGGAAAAAAAAAATTCTCTAGATTGGTGAGACTGACCAGCAATATCAAAGCACATAATTTGAGAAGAAGAGAAAAATTCAATAAAAAATGCTATCTTTATTTTAAATCAGGAAGAATTTATTTCATGAATCATTGTGCTTACTTTTGTGGGCCTAGTTTTGTCAAAGCAGCTATTTCTCTGTACCACCACTGAAACCTTGTGGTTGAAGAGGTTTTTAAATTGACTTAGGTCTCTTCTCTAGAAACAGAGAAGACCAAGTTTGAGGAATTTTTAGCTGGATCATTCAAGGTCTTCCCTGCAACTTGGTTCTTAAAGAAACAGGGCTACACATGTATATGTACACGTATATGTAGACATATGCATGTGCATTTGCATGTACATATGTATATATACACATATGTGTGTGTGTGTGTATATATATATATATATATATATATATTTAAAATTCATTCTTGACTTGTACTGACAACCTTTGGGATAATTTAACCAACATCTATTTCATTCTTAATTTTTCTTTTGAGTGATTTGTTTCTGTTGGAATTAATAGGCTAAACTAGAGCATAATGTCAATGATGATCATGGTCAGGGCCTCCTTAGGGAGTTTCTAAGGATACACACGTGCACACACACACAGAGGTATAAATATATATTTTGCAACCATAGAAATACTATCATCTTACTGTCTTATCTGCTTAGTCCAACTGCTTCTTTAACCCTTGTACCTGTCCTACTTTACCCCTAACCACCAACTCTGCTTGTCTCCTATTAGCATCTCATTTCCATTAACTCCTACTTGCTAATGTTCATTCTTTCTCTCTGTCTCGTCTGTCTGACTGTCTGTCTCTGTCCTCTTAAATGGCAAAGTCCTGGAATCTAACAATGTCTGAAATATAATTTCTTTCTGTGACTGAGAAGCATAAGAAAATGGCAGCCTACCTTTTAGGGGAGGTGGTATAATGTTAAAAGAAAAAAGAAAGTTACTTAAATCATATTTTTATTTTGTCATATCTGTCAGAGAAAATTATCTTCAAAGTGGAAAAAGATACAATAAAAATACCTGAAAGGAGATAGAAGTTCAACAATTTGAGTTAAGAGAAGACCGTTTAAAATAGTTTTAATTACTGTCCCAAAATAATTGCATCCCAGTGTCCTGAAAGCAAAAACAGTGAACACTAGGAACCAGTATAGATTCACTAAGAACAATTTGTAATAAACTATCCTAATTTCCTTTTTTATAGACTTACTTTATTCAGCTGATGAATCAGGAGGGATACCAGAGAACCTAGATATAGTAATGTTCTATATTTTGAAAATGTCAAATAAAGAAGCAGAAAAAAACCTTTTATTAATTCATAAGATAAGATGGAGAAATGTAGAGTGAATGATAGTATAGAAAAGCAAATCACAAGCTAGTTAAATAATTGTTCCCTGAAAATGTAATAAATGAATGCTATCCTTTGGAGAAGTCAAGGATTCCTACTTCTTATTCTGTTCAACATGTAGATCTATGCCTTGAATAAAGATCCAGTGAGCATTATTATATAATTCAGTGGCCATTCTAAGGCAAAAGAATAACAATTCATTGAAAGTCAAAATCCTGATTTTGCTTCAGAACATCAATTTGCAAAAACACATTGGGAAACTGAACCTCCATCCAGATTAAGGAAGGTTAATGATCTTGTAGTCTTCATTGGTCAGAATACAGCTGAATTATTATACTTAGTTCTGTTTGCCAAAACTTTTAACTCTATAATGGAGTAGAAAAAGCATTGTACATAGAGTTAAAAGACCTGAGTTCAAAATCTGGCTCTCTTAATAGCTGTATGTCTCTTGGGTGAGTCATTTAATCTCTCTGATGATATTTTCTTTTCTACAAAATAAGATTAGTACTATTTTCTTTTCTACAAAATAAGTTATTTATACTTCTCCTGTACACTTCTCAGGAGAGTTCTGAGGTTGAAATGAGATGGTAAATGCCAGCTACTTTAGAACAATACATAAATGTATGGTTCACGTATAGTAACCCAAATGATGACTACATTATCATATAAGGAATAGTTGAAAGTACTGGATTTAGGTTATTTATGGTAACCCAAATAATGTTAGCTAAATAGTACAGCTATTATGATCACTATTTTGCCAACCTTAATCCTTCATACACCAATGATTTCACTGGTGTAGACCTACCACCTTTGACTTAGATCATATCTTCAAGATCTTTACAGGAGGTACCCAGATTTGAACCAGGGACCTCTTGATCTTCAGTGAAATGCTCTCCTGCTGAGCTATATCCCCACAAATAGGGTGGCCAGGGAGGGCTAGCTCTTCTGGTGTGAGGGCTTACTGAGCCCTTGTGAGGGTTGCTCATCTACCTTTGGTGTCTACCTGCTACCCAACTCTTACCTGTGTCTCCAAGAAGTGGTAGTATGCACATCAGCCGCACTCTGATAAACCATCTGGGCAGATGGGCTGAATCAGTTTGAAGTTAAATGATAGACCTCAAACCTATTGGTGAGTTAGGGAGTTGTCTGCCCCCAAGCATATGAAGACCTCCCCTAGCAGAATAGGCAGATGAGAACAATTTGTTCCAATGGTCATGAAGGTGGCTGAAGTAGGTGCTATGGAGCACTTAGAGTACCTGGTCAGATATTGAAAATGCCAAGGTCATTCCAGGCCATCACCAGTCATCTTGCCTTTTGTTTTGCCACTGGACTCCATGACTCTGAAAGACAGAGTGAGCCTGATGACTTTGTGCAACTCTGTCTCACTTAAATCCAATTCAAGAGTGAGTCAAGCCATCACCCTATGATGTCATTGGTCCTCTTTGAAAGGAAGGATGAAAAACAATGCCTTTGCTACTTAGGGATGATCTTCCAGAAGTTATGTGGCTGAAAATTTCATCACTATTCATTAAAGCTAGTGATAAGCATCTCTTCCAAGGAAGAATTAAAATAGAATTTTCATGGAAGAGTCCCATGTTACAAGTGAAGAAAATGACATTTAAAAACCTTCAAGAACTTCTTCAAGATTACACATCTAAGGAAGTAGCAGAATTGGGAGTCAAATTTCAGGTCTTGTCATTCCAAATCCATTATAATCAGTAGCCATGTTTACATGATTGGATTAGATAATATGAAAAATGCCTTAATAGCATGTCTCTGGATCTGTGATGTGTCTATGCTAGAACATCACAATGACAGATTCTTCAGGTAATGGTATGAGACAGCTTTAAATGTAAAACTATTTTATAATAAGATTCTGTTGACATATCAGTGACTAAATCCACTTTATCCTAAACTTTGTTCTATAATAAACAATGTTACAGGTATGAGCTCTCCATTTTTAGACAGCATAGGATTTTTTGAAGTCCTCTTCCTCTCTAACACACAGACTTACCATTTGAGGGAGAGATGACACAGTACATGAGGTCTTGGAAAAAAAAATTAAGACCACTTAATTAAAGTTAAGACAGGGGCATTCGTTGTGGTGGATGGCAAAGATCACCAGCTTTTGCACCTCACTCACTTCTTGAGTTTCTGTGTATTTATATGTTTTCTGAAGGCTGATAGTTTCAAGAGTATTTGTGAGGCTCTATACTGGTTACCAGTGGGCATGATGAGAGTGGAAATTGCAAATTTAAAGGGCTGTGTATGTTTTTGCTTAACTTCCAAAAAATCACTAGTTGTTGCTGAACATGTTGGCAGGTGAGAGTTAGGCCTCTTCCTAATTCTGAGCCAGAGAAGAGGTGAAAGGAATTCATTTGCCATTTGCCTAAGGGCTGGAATATTGAATCAAAGAATTATCATAGCTTTTAGCTTTTAGATAGTGTAGTGAGAGAGTGAGAGATATTTTGACCATTCTTAGTTATGTAAGTCATAATGGTGTCACTCAGAAAGAAGGACTTCTAACACTTTTCCAAGGTAGGAGAAGCAGGAGAGATTGCAGCATCAGCAGATGACAGCTATATCAATGGAGCTCAGCTTCAGGGTGGCAAGGTTTCCAGCCCTGAAGGGAGTGGATGTGAGGCAGAGCCAAAAGAAGCACTGGAATCCCTGGACCATGCCAAGGAGCTGCAGGAGGAAGAAGCTTATAGATTCAGGCTAGAGGATTTTTTTTTCCCACCACAATGCTGGGCATATGGTACAGACATCAAAATACTTCTAGTTTCTAGTTTTTCCTGGGATGTGTTCCCTTCCCCAGAAGCATGTAAGACTGTGGGAGATTGTATGCACTTGTGCATGACAGAAGTGTGTGTGTGTGTGTGTGTGTGTGTGTGTGTGTGTGTGTGTGTGTATGTGTAAGTAATTGAGAATATTGGTATGGCTTGAATTTCTCCATGTTATCCACTGTGATCTCTTGTAACTATTACATTCTCTGGCCTAGTCTTTTGATAGAATAGGCACTGGATGGGATCATGAGACAATTATTATTACTACTTTGAATCCAAGTGGTCATGTAAGTTCAAAATTGAGTAAGATACTCATTACAGTAGTAATTGTGAACTACTAAGCTGTTTGATGCACCCAGTAAGTAATCTTCAGCATCACTGCCATTTACTTTGAAAAAAATGACACATTTAGGGGGTTAGGGGTGGCAATATTTAAGATTTAAGAAGCCAGGAGCTTTGAGTGACTTAGAGGCTATTGATTTTTTATCAATGTTTTATTTTTTTAAATACCAGCATCATTTTCCAATCCCTGCCCCCTAAATAGAGCACAGAAGTGCACTTAAGTAAAATCAGCTAATACAGTGCACAAGTACACACACAACACAAACCCACTCATGATTTTCAAATATTTTCTTCATCAGAAGAACTAAGTTGCTGAAGAGAAAGAGAAAGATACAAGATTTAAGTCAAGTCAGCTCAACTCAATTCAGTTCAACAAACCTATTATAGTGATTACTATGGACCAGGCACTATGCTAGGCACTGTGGTTTCAAAGAGTAATATGGTTCTCAACCACTGAAAAGTTGTTATGTATAAGTAAGTAAGTATGAAACAACATAATGTGATTTCAACAGGGAGAGAGTTCTGATAATATTTTTAAATGACATGAATACTTATTATAAGGATTATTCATTATTTTCAAAGGGCTAAAATCTTGAAAATCAAAGACCTTTTTTCTCTAAATGGCAATTAAAATAAGGTTCACAAAGGGACTTTCTTGTTGGAAAAGTGTTTTCTGAGGGAAGGGGTTTGAGGAGCTTAGCCGGGGAAAAAGGTGAGCCTTTGCATTCTACTCACTCACCAAAGAAAAAGGCTTCTATAAGAAATGTGTCTCTGAAAGCTAGCTATCTATTGGATCTTTCTGTATCTGGTGAGTGCCAAAGTAAAATGAGTTGGACCTGTTCAGTTTTTCTTTTTCTTTTTCCATTACTTCTTCTATCCTAGAGGATCTAGAAGCAATATCCATACAGCAAGAGAAGCAGAAAGAAATGATCCTAATCAGGCTGAAGTTGAAAAGTCAGTAGTATGGTAGGAAGAGAATAGGACCTATTCTGATTGTAGAAGCCCTATGAAAAATCCATAGCCTAGTGAAAGATAATTACATTTTTTCCAGGTTCAGAGGGAGTTGGAGAGGAAAAATAAAAGCCTTGTCTTTAAGTTTGAACTTCAAGACTTTAGCCATGTTAGACATATGAGTGACTTCCACTAAAATCACATTTGGCAAAATAGTAGGCAAGGTGGGCCAATAGAAAGAGTTCTGGGTCTAGAATCAGAAATCAAGAAGATCTGAGTTTAAATCAAGCCTCAGATACTTCCTAGATGCATATTTCTAGGCAAGTCACTTAATTTCTGTTTACCTCAGTTTCCTCATCTGTAAAATAGTGATAGTAATAGTACCTACCTCATGGAGTTATTGTGAGGATCAAATGAGATAATAATTCTTTGGAAAGAATAGTTTCAGTTCAATGATAATGTAATAAGTCACCTGGCAGAAAGTTGATAAAATAAAAAGAGGAAAGAAAGTAGAAGTACTAAGTCTAGACAAAGGGTTGGGAGATATAGGTTGATAGCTAAAGGGAATGGTTAGAGCAAATGAGGTCTTTCTTTTTGTTGTTGTCTTTGTCTTTAAGATTTGCAGAGAGGTTACCAGTGGGCATGATGAGAGTGAAAGCAAATTTAAAGGTCTGTATATATTAATGCTTAGCCTTCAAAGAGTCACTGAGAGCTGCTGAACATGTGGGGAGTGAAGGAGATACCTCTTCCTAAAACTCTGAGCCAGAGAAAAGATGAAAGGAACTTAGCAAAGTGCCTGGCAACCAGTGGGTGCTACATAAATGTTATCTCTTATTGTTATTATTAAAAGAGAATTGTGATGTTCATAACTGCTTTACTTTCCTAACAGCCCATTGAGAAGGTGTTAGAAGGAAGATGCATCCAATGTATAGATGAAAATGCTCAAATGCATAGCTGCAGGGACTTGCTGCAATACTCCCAGCAGAGACTTTGAATGTTCTCACACATTGCTCTGGATCTGAGATGTTACATAAAGTTCTGAGTGCCACTTTTTAGGGAGAACACTTATCAAAATAACGACTGCTATGGCAGGGAGGGAGTTGGATAGTGACTTGAAATCACAGTATGGGAGAGTTGCTTAAATAACTGCTGCCTACAAACATGTTCAATTCTCTCCCAGTCTTAACAGCAACAACAACAACAATAGAAACAAGAAGGAAAACCTCATTTGATCTTACTATCACCATTAGCTATTGCTTTATATCTTCTGAGGCCTCCTCTAGACTGATAACTTCAACTTTCTTTCCTCTCATTGCCTTAACAATCTCTCTGCCAGTTAACTTATTACATCATCATTCTACTGAAACTATTCTTTCCAAGGTAGCCAGCGATTGAAGAAAATACTTCCTTAAAAATTAGAGTAGAGCAATTGGAGGCTAGTGACTTTATGAGAAATCACTACATAGTAGAACAAATCCAAAAGAATGAAAAATCAGAAAACAATGTAAAATACCTCATTGGAAAAACAACTGACCTGGAAAATAGATCCAGGAAAGAGAACTTAAAAATTATTGGACTATCTGAAAGCCATGATCAAAAAAAGAGCCTAAAAAAAAAGAGACATTATCTTTCAAGAAATTATCAAGGAAAACTGCCCTGATATAGCAGAACCAGAGGGCAAAATAGAAATTGAAAGAATCCACAGATCTCTTCCTGAAAGAGATCCCCAAAGGAAAACTCCTAGGAATATTGTAGCCAAATTCCAGAGTTCCCAGGTCAAGGAGAAAATATTACAAGCTGCCAGAAAGAAACAATGCAAGTACTGCGGAAACACAATCAGGATAACACAAGATTTAGCAGCTTCTACATTAAGGGACTGGAGAGCTTGGAATGTAATATTCTGGAGGGCAAAGGAGATAGGATTACAACCAAGAATCACCAACCAGGAAAACTGAGTATAATCCTTCATGGGGAAAAATGGTCATTCAGTGAAATAGAGGACTTTCAAGCATTCTTGATGAAAAGACCAGAGCTGAATAGAAAATTTGACTTTCAAATACAGGACTCAAGTGGAATGTGAAGAGGTAAACAGGAAAGAGAAATCATAAGAGACTTATTAAGGTTGAACTGTTTATATTCTTGCATGGAAAGATGATATTTATAACTCATGAGACCTTTGTCAGTATTAGGGTAGTTGGAGGAAAAAAAATTATATCTATGTATGGGTAGATAGATAGGTAAATAGGTAGATAGATAGATAGATAGATAGATAGATAGATAGATAGATAGAGGGTACAGGGTGAGTTGAAGATTAAGGCATCATATCTGGAGAATAAAATTAAGGGATGAGAGAGGATTATATTCAGAGAAGAAGAAAGGGAGAGGTAGAAGGGGTAAATTATCTCACAAAAAAAAAACAGAAAAGAAAATGCTCTTACAGTGGAGGGGAAATGGGGGAAGGTGAGAGGGAATGAGTGAATCTTATTCTCATAGGATTTGGCCTATGAAGGGAATAACACACACATTCAGTTGGGTAAGGAAATGTGTCTTACCCTATGGGAAAATAGGGGGAGAAGGGGACAAGAGAACAGGGGGATGATAGAGAGGAGGGCAGATTGGGAAAGGGGTAATCAGAAGCAAAACTTCTGAAGAGGGACAGGGTCAAAATAAAGAATAGAATAAATGGGAGGTCAGGATAGGATTAAGGGAAATAGAGTTAGTTTTTCACAACATGTCTGCTATGGAAGGGCTTTGCACAACTGCACATGTATAACCTATATTGAGTTGTTTGCCTTTTCAGTGAGGGGGTGGGGAGGGAGGAAGAGAGAAGAATTGAAACCTAAAGTTTTAAAAACATATGTTTAAAAAAATGTTTTCACATGCTACTGGGAAATAAGAAATACAGGAAATGAGGTACAGAAATCTGTCCAGCCCTACAGGAAAATAGAAAGGGAAGGGAATAAGAGAAGGGGGGAAGAGATAGAAGAAAGGACAGACTAGGGGAAGGGATATTCAGAATGCATGCCATCTTGGGGTGGGGGGAAGGGTGAGGGGGTGAAAATTTGGAACTCAAAATCTTGTGGAAGTAAATATTGAAAACTGAAAATAAATAAATTTATGTCAAAAAAAAAGAAAAAAACCAAACCCTAATTGCACCCCACTATGGACTCTAAGATCCAGCTTATATATACTGTTCCTCAGGATAACATTCCATCCTGTGCCTTTTTATCTTTCCACAAGCTGTTCTGATCCATGGAGAACTCTCCCTTAGGTTCCCTGGCTTCCTTCATGAATCAGCTCAAATGCTAATTTTTTTTTTCTAGGGGGCCTTTCCCTGTTTCCCAGGTGTTAGAGCCTTTCCTTTTAAAGTTGTCTTCTATCTACTCTCTATGTACATATTTTATAAATTTTGGTCTCCCCTATTAGAATGTAAGGTAGTTAAGGGCTTTTACCTTTCTCTTTCTAATGCTTACTACAATGCATAGTACATAATGATTGATTATTCCTTTTGATTGATTGATTGATTAAAGAAGAAAATATTGAGGGGCACATCATGACTGTCTACAAATAATTGAAAGATTATTATGATGAAGAATGATTAAACTTTTGCTTAGAACCAGAAGCCAGTACTTTGATTTATACATGGAGAAAGATTTTAAATCAATAAACATGCCTTGAAATTTAATATTTTGCCTCATAAGATAGTGAGTTCCCCTTCACAGGTGATATGCAAGCGTATAGTTGGATTCTGTAGAGTGCATTAGTCTTTTAGTCAGGGGTTAGAGTGGATGAGCTATGAAGTCTTTTCCAAGACTTGGATTCTATGATCTTTTTACACCTTTGCTATTTTTTGGAAACATTTTCAAATTCACCTCATCTGGCTGATGATATTTGATATTCATTAGCAAGAAAACCTGCCCAGGTCAGACATTCAGCTGCCAAGAGGCTTGTAAAATCAATACACACCATTCAGTTCAGAGGGCAATAAAATGAACCTGGCTTTCCCCAAAAAATACATCTAAGAATTGGTGTGTTTTAATATTGTGACAGTTAGATGCTTTGAAAAACATTAACTGAGACCCCTGCCTTCATAAATTTTTCTGTCTACTTTTTAATATAATAAAATCTCCCTCTTTCATTGGTATCAGGTCATGGGGTTACTGTGAGAAAAATGGTGTGTAAACCTTAAAGCTCTGTATTAATGTGAGTTGCCATGTTGATTTTACACTTCTTCCCACCAATATTTCCATGGCCTGGATCACTAACCAGATTCTGTAATAGCATAGTCTTGTCTGTAAAAGCTCTTTTCTAATGCTACATCACATCATTAAGAAGATCCTGGATTCTCCAAGTGCCCTCTGAAGAGCTGAAAGACAAGACTTCCAGAACGTATTCCAAAGCAGATGACCCCAATGCAAAGCAGAAGTTGCACAGTGGAGGGGGTTTATGGAAAGGTTCTCTTTAGTATCACCTATGCATTTGTCAGTGTGCTTAGTGCTCATTAGGTCTTCAGAAAAGCATAAGTATACTAGAGGAGGTTCATTCCATAACATTGAGCTTTTCTCTTTTAAACTCCAATCCCTCTTCTTCAATGACAAGTTGGATTATGGTTGCCTGGGTGTTCCATTGACTCTCTAGATCCAATATATCTCAAATTAAATTCATCATCTTCAACCCTAAACTTGTTCCTGGATTTCACTGCCTGGATTCAGTTGTCTTCTTACCTTAAAACTTCTCTCATTGTCTGGGGCCATCTCCAGCTCTGCAAATTTCCTTCTCCCATTGGTGGATTTTTTCCCAGAAACCTCCATTTTGGGGATATGCTCCAGCTGGCCATATTTTCTTCCTCTTGGTTATTCTTCTAACTCTCTTAATTTCACACCCATGTTTCCTTACTGATGCTCCCTCTCCATTTTCTTCTTCCTTTTACATGTTGAAATTAGATTGTGAGCTCTTTGAAGATAGGGGCTATCTTTTGTTATTGTTGTTGCTTGTATCCCCAGCACTTAGCACCATAGGCCTAATAAATCCTTATTGCCTGACTATAAGCACTGTTTGAAATGTAACAGATCAAAAATTATAGATGATTAGAACGATTAAAATTAATTCAAAAAATTATTTAACAATAACTTCATTTGTATAGGAGAATAATGTAAATGAAAAGTTTATTACCTCTTGATATGGAAAACAAATAAATGTATGCAAGTTGTAAAGGGACTACATTAGACAGAGAGACCCTTAACTATTAGCACCTCAAGCTTTGCAAATTAGAGTCTTATCAAGTTGCCTAGAACACTAAGAAGTGAAGTGATTTACCAAGGTCACAAAACCAGTATGTGTCATAGGCAAAACTTGGACCCACATTTTTGTTTTCCATGCCTGGAAAATATTCAGCCTCCAACTCATCTCCTGTTAAATTCTTTTATTTTCTGCAAGGGAACAGAAGGGAATATATACATCTATTAAACACTTATTATGTTTCAGGCATATATTTTAACTGCTTTACAAATATTGGGGGCTTTACAAACCTGTGGGTGCATGTTATTTTTATCTTGCTTTTCAATTTGAGGAAACTGAAGTAGACAGGTTAGTGGCCTGACAAGGGTCACACAGCTAGTAATTTTCTGAGGCTGAATTTGAATTCAAGTCATCCCAATTCTAGACCCAGTTGTCTATTCCTTGAGTCTTTAAGTTGCCTCTATCACCTTTATTTGTTATTGTGTCAGTTTTATGTTCATTGATGATTTCTGTGGCAATTTCTATCAAACTTTCTGTGTATTTTTTTCTATTTTTTGTTTGCTTTTTTATAAAGTGACACCATTTGTGATTCATCAATTACCACTTTGTATTCTACATACAAACTTTTTCAACTTCTCAATACAATTAAGTGGGGTTTTTTTGCATTTAGCAAAAAAAAAAACCCACCTCTTTTGGCTTTTCAACTGTGTTAATTGTTCCATATTGTTTAAATTTCTGAAGTAAATAGTGATAATTAAGATCTTTTTGCCTTTTTTTCCATTTCTTATTTTTTGGCATTGAGGAGTCATTCAAACAGGTCAGGTTGAAGTTATCACAATTCTATCTTCTCAGCATAGTCTTTCTATCATGGCTTAGAATCAATCAATACATGAAATAATTAATAAGTATTATGGAGAAGATATGAACCCTGTCATCAAGAATCTTACAAGGTAGTTTAGGAAAGAAGAGCTAACCACATGAAAAAAAAAGTTAGAATTGAATTAAAAGACAAAATATAATCTTGGACTTGTTTAGAGGAAGGAGCGAGTTATGCAGCTGGATTTTTCAGGAGCATGAGACTTCAAGGAAGAAATAGAGTTCAGCTAGGTTTTGAGGGATGGCTAGGATTGGCTCAGGGAAAGAAGAGTCAAAAAGAAAATCCAGATTTTAGGGACAGTGGAGATAGCCTTAACAAAGACACTAAAGTAGAATACTGTATATATATATATATATATATATATATATATATATATATATATATATATATATATATGTATATGTATATGTATATGTATATGTAAATGTATATGTATATGTATATGTATGTATGTATATGTATATATAGGGACACTAAGTGGTCCTTCTTGAACAAAGAGAAGGATGGGGATCAGAGAAATTGGGAAATGAGGTTTTATATTTAGGATAATGTCCAATTGTGGAAGACTATGAAAGCAAGGAAAATTTTCCTTTCTGAACTTCCAAATGATTAATGCCCCCCTCCCCCAAATCATTTTGTATTAACTTCTATACACACACTTTGCTTTATCTGGGCATTTGTTATTTCAGTAAAATGGGATGTAAGCTTCTTGAAGGCAAAAATTTAATTTCATCTTTGTCTTTGTAGGTGAGGTGCTAAGCAGAGAGGTAGGTACTCAATCATTTCTTGTTGTATTGTATTTAACTTTTTTTTAGGAGGTAAGAGGAAGCCATAAGGAAGCATTCTTCTCCCTCTATCTCATTTCCTTTGTTAGTGCTGCACAGAAATCATGACTCTCATTCACAGCTTGTCAATCAGCTTGCAAGTTTTATTTAAAAAAAAATTTCCATATCCAATAGGAAATTAACAAGACTGATTATCCTAAAATCAAGTGCCTATTTGATGAGTAAGTGGGAAGTTTATAGAGATTTCTTTGCCTCCTTTGTGTTCCTCCGATATCTCTCTCTTCCTGCCTAATGCAAAAGTACTAATAGAGTGCTTCATACTCATTAAGTGTCCATAAGTATTGTTGATTAATATGTGTATCCATAGAAGACCTTCTGGCCTATTACCCCAAATCTCATAGAGACAACTATGTCCACCTGTATGTTTTATACATAAATTTCCTTCGGGAAACACCTACACTCAGTAGGCAATAGTTTTGATGGATGGCCTTTTCCACTAATTCCATTTATTTATTTGTTTATTTGTTTTTGCCCACACCTGTGATTTCATTGGTGCAAGGAACTCTTGAAGTTGAAACTCTCTCTGCCAATACACATCAGCAATTTTTCTCCAATAGAGAATTGTCTGGGGGCACAGTGAGATTAAGTGACTTACTTCAAGGTCATATGGCCAGTATAGGTCAGAGGCAGGAATTGAACCCAAGTCTTCTTGACTCAGGCCACCTCTCCATCCGTTATGTTAGACTATTTCATTACAATTCTGGGTATTGCATTGAATTTCTACTAATCTTTCGAATCCCTGATCAAACGTAATCTCCTCAATGAATTCTTCCTTACTTCTTTCAAGTACAAACACCTATTTTGTCTGTTACTTACTCCATCTCTGTGTGTCTCAATCTCTGTCACTGTCTCTGGCTCTCTTCCCCTCTGTCTCTGAAGATCTAACATTGTTTTGCCTCCATTCATAACCTAGAAAGAAACAGTGTGGTATAGTAGATAGCAAGCTAGCCTTGAAATCAGCCTCAACTGTGTTTTAGACCTAACTTTTGACACATTCTGGCTGTGTGACATTGGGCAGCTCTCACAGCTTCTCAATCATCAGACAACTCTTTGAAAACACAAGTTTCAGAACAAGTGCCTACCTATATAGTTAGAATGAATAATCTCATTGGGAGTTCTCTTTAGCAATGAAATCATAGGTCCAGTGCAAAAAAAACCCAGTGAATTTTAATAGACAAATTTATATTAGATTTGGAGCCAGTAGGTAAAATTCCTCTCTTCCCCTTTTCCCCAGGAACTGTATGCCTTGAGAGAATGCCTATACCCTTGTTCTGATTTCACCTTAGTTGTGGCTGATAACAGGATATGGTGATTTGAATAATACCACCCATTTGCCTCCTTAATTAAGATTCTTTGGCACTTAAAATAGTGAGTGGGAAGAAGGATACTTTGCCAGATCCTGAACAAGTGAGGATAGCTTATTTGGGAATTAGGCACCCTTCCTGTGTAACATTTCTCATCTCTGTGTCTTTACACTGGCTATCTCTCATGCCTGAAATGCACTTCTTCCTCAATCTCTATCTCAGAAATCTTTCTTTTCCTTCAGCATCAGCACCATTGTTCTGCACAAATCCTCTCATGATCCTCCCCTACCCCAAATGCCAGTGTCCTTTCTCCTCAAAACTACTCTGTCCTTAATTACCTTGTTTATTTAGATTAAATTTCCTTTTATTTATTCTGTGTATATTCACATGAGTACTTATTGTCTCCTTCATTAGTATATAAGTTCCATGAAAAAAAAAGGATTATTTTATTCTTTGCATGCAGGGAGACCTGAATTTGAATCCTGCCTCTGGTGCTTACTAGCTGTGGGACTTTGGGCAAGTCATTTAACTCCTCTGGCCCTCAGCTTCCTCTTCTATAAAATGAACAGTTTGGATTCAATGACCACTGAGATCTTTTTAGCTCTAAATCTATGATCTTATATTGATTTTTGAGAAGGAGGCTGGCAGTAGAAGGTATCTTTAACTTCAAAGTGCTTATTAAAGAATTTCACTTTATTTTCCTTCTGTTAGTAAACTTTATTTAGAAATATTTGAATTTTGTCCATATGAGTGGAGAGAGAGCCTTAGGATGACAGGAAGGTACATACCATGTATGTGTCTGACATTTTCTCATGGTTTGAAGTGGGGATGGTGAGCTAAGAGTGTAATTGAATCCCCTGGTGGATAATGAGGCCCTTTGATCATGAAAGTCTCTGACAGAGGGGTTACCCATTTATCTTTGTATGTGTCTTATTAATACTATTAGATTAAACTTCCTAAGGGCAGGGATTGTCTTATTCAATCGTATGTATCCCTCATCACCTAGAAGAGGGCTTTGCATATAGTAAGCACTTAATAAATTTTTGTTGAATTTGACACAGAAAAAGACAGTGTGGTATGATGAGGAGAGCATTGGCTTTGTATCGGTGGACCTGGGTCCAAATCCTATCTTTGAAACTAGTTATGTGATCAGACCTCAGTTTCCTTATCTGAAAAAATTTAGCTTCTGAGTAGCCTTTTAGCTCTCTTTAGAGGGTCCTATCATCCAGAGGCCTTTGGCTTCTGATCTCTGATACTATGAACTGAACTACTCAATGAATGAATGTGCTTATGTAGTTCTTTTTTTTTCCTAGAGGTACAAAAGAGGGCCCATATGCATCAGGAAGAAGGAAGCATCTTTTCTGGAGGCTTTTACCTACTATGTGGCTTTCTAGTAGTGGCCTAAGAATCCAGTCATGGAGGAAACAATGTTCAGCAGATGAGCTAGAAAAAAAATAGAGAGATCTGAGGCAAAAAAAAAAATGGGGAGAGATCAGAACATGATCCAGAGATACCTCACCCTGCATATTCCATACTCATACATCCTCTGCTCTTGGCTATTCTTTAATCTATGCAAAGGGCAGCTCACCTATCAGTTGTTATTTAAGGATATGGTGTTACTGCAATGATGTCAGTGGAGATTTATTTGAAATTATAATAACATTCAGAATATACTATGCATGTCAAATACCAGCTTGTCCAAAAATGTAGAAAATGGACTTAGAATCTTTTTTTTCCCTTTTCTCCAGAAGCTAAGAGATTTCACAAAATCATGAATATTTAGCTTCAACATGGGAAATTCACACCATTACATGGCAAATAGTTTCCTCTGAGGGAATCTGAGTCCAAGTATTCAAAGGTTTTTTAGGCTTTTGAGGTGAAAGAGATACAGTTTTTCTTGCCACTGACATAGTGAACTGTTCCCTGGTTATCTTTTTCTTTCAGTCCAATACAGCAAGAGACAGTACAGCTGTCAGAGAACAGCATCATTGTGGCAGCTCAGGTGAGAGAGAGAGAGAGAGAGAGAGAGAGAGAGAGAGAGAGAGAGAGAGAGAGAGAGAGAGAGAGAGAGACAGACAGACAGAGAGACAGAGACAGAAAGACAGACAGACAGAGATAGACAGAGACAGAAATACAGACAGAAAGTGAGAATGATAGAGACAGAAAGAAGACTGAAACAGAGATACATAGAGAGAAGAGAGAGAGAAAAGAGAGATACACAGAGAGACAGTGACAGAGAGATAAAAAGAGAAGAAAGAGAGAGAGAATAGAGACAGAAAAGCAGAGACTGATAGACAGAGATATATAGAGAGAGAAATCATAAGACAGTGTGACCTAATGACTTTTTCTTTGTGCTGTCCTCACCCAGTCCTCAGTCTTCTCTAGATAAAAGTTTAAAATTCCTATGTGCCACCATGGATGAAGTCATCTATATCTGTATTTCCCAAGAACATTTGTTAAGGACAGTAGAAGCTAGCCCATAGATCATTGGAATGGGAACTAAGGAATTCAGATTCATTTTTAGTCCTCACAGTAAATGTTGCTGTGACTTTAGGAAAAGTCACCTAATTTCTTAGTCAGCCAATTAGCATTTATTAAGCACCTATTATGTGTTAGGCACTGGGGTAAGCTCTGGATCTTACCAACTATAGATATAAGATAAGGATAGTCACAGCTATTTTTTTTTTATACCTCACTAGAATTTTAGTTGGGTCATTTCCATATGTAACTTGAGTTTATGCATGTGTGTGTGTGTGTGTGTGTGTGTGTGTGTGTGTGTGTGTGTGCGTGTGTGTGCATGCATGTGTGTGTGTGTGTGTGTGTAGTGTGTGTGTTTGGAGAAAGAATAGACTAGGCACTCAGTGTTTGAGATGGGTTTAATGAAATTTAACATTATTTAATTTAACACATTTAATTAATTTAACACTAGGCACTAGGCTAATTGTTGCGGATACAAAGGCAGAAATAAAACAGTCTCTGTCCTCAAGAAGCTTATATTCTACTGGGATGTGTCATTATAATAAAAACCATGTCTCATTTATTTATTTGGTTTTACCTCTATCACATCCTCAAAGAGTATTCCAAAGATACCTGTTGCTAAATAACTATTAGTTAAATAGAATGGAAAAAAAACACATGAAGTTTGAAAATTTATTAATTTCAAATCTAGTATGTCAGCTGATGACTGCTTTTACATTTTCCTGGCTGTATCCAATCTTATCTAACCTGGGCATATGTTAAGCACCTACTATATAAATGTCTGCTTGGCATTCAAAACTATTCACAGCCTAGTCCATTTCTACCTTTCCATTCTTAAACTTTACTCCCTTCTAGGTACTATAAAATCCAGCTCTAATATACTACTTGCTATTCCCCTGGCACAACACTTTGCCTCCTATCTCCTTGGTACGTAGAATGTTCTACTTTAACTCTACCTCTTAGAGTCCATGGCTTCTGTCAAGAATCAGCTCAAATGCCATCTTTAACAGGAGGTCTTTCCCATTCTCCCCAGAAGCTAAAACCTTCCCCTTAAGATTATCTTCAATCTACTCTGTGTGTATCTATGGATATACATGTTATTTCCCTCATTAGAATGGAAGCTCCTTGTTGCTGGGGATGCTTCCTTTCTTCCTTCCTTCCTTCCTTCCTTCCTTCCTTCCTTCCTTCCTTCCTTCCTTCCTTCCTTCATTTCTTTTCCTTTACTTTTTGATCTCTATCTTCTCTTTTTCCCTCTCTCCCCTCCCTCCCTCTTTACCTCCTTCTCTACCTCCCTCCATCTATCTATTTTTAACCCAATGCCTGGTATTAGAAAATACTCAATAAAAGCTTGTTGACTAGCAACAAGATAGAGGACCAGATCTTTTTTTATGATCCCCACAACCCCTCAAACCTCTTCAACACAAAAATGATCCAACAAGGATACAACTACAGTTATCTCCATTGTCTAGTATACCCATCATCAAAAAGAAGGAGAACGAAACAAAGCAAAACACAAAATCCATAACCTGAAGCTCACTGACCCTGAGCTCACTCAGCACTTCTCCCTGACCTCCCATGTTAACAGCCATGAGGCTCCACTAGCAGACCCAATGACCTGAAACGGGGGTTATGGCTTGCAACAAAACCCAATCCCATACCCCAAATCCTATTCCTTCCTACCAGTGCCATGGAGACTCCAGTTCAAGGTTGTGGAAGTTTGCTTAGCCAAAACATTAACAAAAGAAGGAAATATACCATCCAAAGCTAGTAAAAGAGCTCAAGAATCTGACTAAATACTTCAAAAGAAAGAAAATTATCCCAACACATGATGAGATAGAATATCTTCTAGATAGAACATAAAACACTGCACACGGTTCCTAAATGGTCCAAAAGAGAAATGAGAATTATGAGAGCAGAATTTATGCCCTGCACATCAAAAATAATGTGTAGAACAGAAACAGGAATCTGTGACTCAAAGTTTCAAGAAAAAAAACTGAGAGAACAAAAAGATTTGGCATACAAATGTACAGACAGGAAGAACAAAATTAAAAAGGAGAAAGAAGGAAAAGATAAAAGAAAATATGTTCATTATGCAAGCAAAGCAGGATGAAGAAGACAGTATGCATAGAAACTACCTAAGGGTCTCCCAGAAGAACATGAGAAGGGAAAAAAATGAAAAAAAAAATAACATCATAATACAAGGAATAAATCATATGATGGCTAGGTGGCATAGCACTGGGCTTAGAATCTGGAAGACCCATCTTCATTAGTTCAAATTCAGCTTCAGACATTTACTAGCTGTGTGACCCTGGACAAGTCACTTAACCCTATTTACCTCAGTTCCTCATCTGTAAAATGAGCTGGAGAAGAAAATGCCAAACCACTCTGCCAAGAAAACCTAAAAATGGGATCACAAAGAGTCAGACATGACTGGAAAACTACTGAACAACAATAATAAAGGAGAACTATTTGGAATTTCTGAACATAAAAAATGAAGTACCATTTGACTGAATTTACAGATTACCACTCCCTCAATATCCCAAACTATAAGCTCCAAGACACATAGTGGCTAAATTCAACAATTCAGTGCATAAACAACATGTCTTACAAGTGATTAGGGGAAAGACCTTCAAATGCAAAGGACAGAAATACAAATAATATTACACTATTCTTTACTCACAAGAAAATTTAGGAGTGAATGCAATAACAATGGAGCTCAGAATGCACCCCAGTATGAACTACTCCACCAAAATGAACTCAATCATAGAAGAAATAAAGATAGATGTTCTATGACAAAGAGGCATTCAAAACATCTTTAGAAGGAAAACAAGAACTAAAGAGAATTTTGCTTCTAGAACACTCCAAACAACAGAAAAGAAGGAAGAATGCATAAATGCAGCCCGAGGACAAAAAAAAAAAGCAACAGTGACAAGAAAGAAACCAGTGAGAAATTTCTTTCGTGTATACACAATGAAAGAAAATATAGAACTGAATAAATTTTTGGAGAGACTAGAATTAAAAAAATTTAAGGCATCTTCTAAATGTCACAGCAAAAGAATATACATATTTCTCAATATCACATAGAACTTTTTTGAAAAATGACCAAGTACTAGTACACAGAGATATTGCAAACATGAGTAAAAAGGAAGAAACAATGAATACATCCTTTGAAAACCATATGCAACAAAAAGAGAAATTTGTTCAGGGTCCACAAATAAAATATACAGACCCCAATGGAGATTTACCAATGAAAGCCTAAATGATGCATGAATCAAAGAACAAACCATAGAAACAATTAATAGCAATATAAACAAAAATGAAAATGATGAAATAGTTTACCAAAACTTCTGGGGTGCAACCAAAACAGTCCTCAAGAAAAAAAAATATCCTTAAAATATACATTCACAAAATGAAAAAGGATTAATGAATCAAATATACATTTTTTAAAAATTAGAAAGCCAACAAACAAACAAATCTAAAATAAACCACAAAGAGATAATAAACATTAGAGGGGAGATAGATTAATTGGGAACAAAGAAAAACAAAGAAGTGATCAAGAAAACTAAGATCTGGTTCTTTGAAAATATCAATAAATTTGATAAATTCTTAGCCAACTTGATTAAAAAGAAGAGAGCTGAAAATCAATCAGTATGTACCAAATGAGCAAGGGGAAACCACAGGAAAACCAGAATAAAAGACTAACCTGAACATATTCATATGTATACGCTAACAAAACTAAGACCGCTAAAGAAATAGATGAATACTTTAAAAAATACAAAGTAACCAAAATATCAGAAGACCAGATAGAGATTTTTAATAACCTGATCTTGGAGAAGGAAATATATCTTGTTGTTTTACAGTGTCTTGATTTCTCATAAACTCAGTAGCTTCCAATTGCTCTATTCTAATTTTTAAGGAAGTATTTTCTTCAGTAATCTTTAGGACTTCTTTTTCCATTTGGCCAAGTTTTCTTTTTAGGGCATTTTTCTCCTCATTGGCTTTTTGGACCTCTTTTGCCATTTGGGTTAGGCTATTTTTTAAGGTGTTATTTTCTTCAGTATTTTTTTGGGTCTTCTTTAGCAAGCTGTTGACTTGTTTTCATGATTTTCTTGCATCACTCTCATTTCTCTTCCCAGTCTTTCCTCTACTTCCCTTACTTGCTTCTAAAATCCCTTTTGAGCTCTTCCAAGGCCTGGGACTGATTCATATTTTTCTTGGAGGCTTTGAATGTAGGAGCTTCAACTCTGTTGTCTTCCTCTGGTTGCATATTTTGATCTTCTTTTTCACCAAAGTAAGATAATATAGTCTGACTTTTTGCACTGCTTGCTCATGATCCCGGACAATTACTTGAGTTTTAAACTCTTTGTTAAGGTAAGAGTCTGCTTCTAATGTGGAGAATGTACTGTCCCAAGCTTCCGGGGTTTGTACAGCTGTTTTCAGAGATACTTGTAGGGACATGTAAATTTTCAGTTCTTCCAAGGTGGTATGATAAGGGGCGAGGTGTTTACTTCTTTCCTGGCCTATGACCACAAGTACTCCTTTTGTCCTGTAACTGTGAGGAGGGCTCCTCTCTACAGCCACTACAAGCTCCACCATGCCAGTGCTCCTCCTCACCCCAGGAATGCCACCCACAACTGTGACCCAGATCCAACATGGGCAAAGCAAGAGATTCTGCCTCAGCACTGGCAAAGAGATCCCTGCAGTCCCTCTCTGATCAGCCACTGGATTCCCCCTCAGTCTGTGGGCTGGAAGCTTGGGAGCAGCTGCCCACCCCAACCAGGGCCGTGCTCTTAGGGAATGGAGCTGAGACCCCACCTTCCTTTCTCAGCACCTACAGAAACAGACTTTTCCCACTGACCTTCTAAGTTGTGTTTGGCATTGAGGAGGAGTCTGGAAACCTCCACAGCTGCCCATAATTCAGTCCTCTGAGGCCTGCTCCAGGTTCCCTGTGACCTGTGCTCCCAGGCCAGCATGATGCACCTTTCTGATCAATCATCCAGGTTGTCTTAGGCTGGAAATTTGTTTCACTCTGTCTTTTTTGTGGGTTCTGCTGCTTCAGAATTTGTTTAGAGCCATTTTTTATGAGTATTTGGAGGGGTTTAGGGGAGAGCTCAAACAAGTCACTGCTTTCACTCCGCCATCTTGGCTCTGCCCAAAATATAACTTGTGTAAAGAAACTATTGGGGGAAAGGGAGAGGAATAAAACAAAAACTCTTGGTCCAGGTGGACTTACAAGAGATTTCTATCAAAATTTTAGAGAACAGTTAGTATCCACAAAAAAACCATTTATTCTCAAAAATTGAGTAAGTACCCTACCAGAATCTTCTTACCAGAAAAATGCAGTCTTAATGCTTAAACCAGGGAAAGATAAACATAAGAAGAAAAATATAGTGTACTATCATTAATACACACTGACTATCTTTTTATGCCTGTGTATTATATGACTAGGATTCCTCCCAAATCCCATTTATCATTGAAGGGAAAGTGGGCCTTCAAGTAAGAGATTAGACAGTGTTGCATAGACTACTCAGCTCCTGTAATTCCCTAATGTAAGTATTCAAGTCAAGCACCTTTTGTCATGTTAGTTTCTGTTTCTGCTTTCCCAACTGAACTTTAATGCATCAGCACTTTTGCTTCTGAATAACTGGAAACTCAATGTTTCAGAAAATAGTGGGATGATCTGATGGTAAAAGTTTCATCCCTCTCTTTGAAGTGAGATGATGGCAACATGTTTTGTTTCTCAGTCAAAAGAATCTCATTAAGCATAACCTCCTATGCCAATTAAAAAAATCTATTTTTTTTTAAAAGAGATACCTTCCTTGTCCCATGATCTACTTATTCTTTACTTTTGGGTGCTTTCATTTTGATTGATTCTTTTTTTTTTAATGGAAATTTTTTGAGCTATTACTTTTCCTCTTTGTCTCCTTTCTTGAACCCATTTCCATCTATATCTATCATTTTCTTTCCTTTCCCATGTTTTACCGCACTTTTCTTCATGTTTTTGACCTCCTATCTTCCCTTGATTTCTGCTTTACCCCAACTCCTTCTGCTCACAAAGTTGCTGTAAGGAATTACTAATTATAAAGCACTTTGAAAAACATAAAGTACTGATAATCATGTTTAGAATAATTAAAAATCATTCTCAATTTCCTGATCCTCTCACATCCCCCCCATCTAGTTTGGAGGATTTCCTTATGCTCCTCCAACACCTCATACTTATCCAGATTAAAATAGGAGCGAACAGAATTATCTGGTTCTCAATCTCTCTTTCTCTGGCACTAGCCTCCTATCTGTCTCTTCATGCATTTTTCATCTTCAATTAATATTTATTGAGCATCCCAATATGTTAGGTGCTGAAAACATAAAAGACCATACAATGACACTTCAGCTTCTGATGCTGTAAGAATTTTCTCCCCTGAAGTTCATGACTTTTGTCATACCTTGTCTATGATCTAACACATATAACTTCTTATAAAAGGTCATTTTTCCTTAAATTTCAACTCTCTTTTGCTCAGCTATGATTTAGCATTTAGTAGGATATATTTTTATTTATTTGCATCCTGTGTAACATTGGTGGATTTTTTTTAAAGTCGACTGAAAAATTGTATTATATTCTACCTGCCTCATACAATCCTTAGAGGATTTTGTGAGGTATAAACATAGTTTCACATTCTTGGCCCTAGCCCCAAATGTAGCATGATTAGTTCTGCTTTAAGCCATCGGATCAGGGAAGGAAGGGATTTCAGAGATCAAGTAGTACCATAACCCTTATTTTAAAGATCGAGAAACTTAGGATAGAGGCATTTAAGAGACTTGCTCAAGGTCACATCAGGAGGAAATGAGAGGCTGGTCACCTAATTCCTGAATTGGACTGCTTTGGCCTATATGATGGTACTTCTTACATTTTCTTTTCACATATTTCTCATTTTTCCTCATCAGTAAAAAAGAATAATGACAACATACATTCTCTCATCACCACTCTCACCCCTGCAAACACAGGTTGCTACATTTCATGATGCAGCATAGCATAACACTGTGCCCTGGATAGGATTTAATTATAGAAAAGTTGTTAGAACAGAAGGGCAACCCATAATTTTTGTATTTGCATCATGTGGCAAGCATCTCAAGATAAGCATTGATATCAACTTTTAAAGGCAAGTTCAGCATGTGGCAAGATCTTGGGATGCTAATTCTTTGGAACCCATTACTCTGAGGTATGGATTGGAGAGGACTTCTTCACAGGAACCATGCTGGGGGGGGAACCTGTGGCCTTGGGGACACATGTGGCCTTCTAGGTCCTTGGGTGCAGCCTTTTGACTGAATCCAAGTTTTACAGAACAAATCCTTTTATTAAGGGGATTTGTTCTGTGAAGTTTGGATTCACTGTCAGTGTCTTTTTAATTTTGTGCTCTAGGAAAAAGCTCAGATCACTCCACTCTAACTATATCACATCCTAGTTCTTCCATAAAGATCATTTGTTTCAACCTCTTCCTACCAATGGTTTAACCTAAGAACACATGGTATGGGTGGAGGTGACAGGGGATGATGAGAGAGAGGCAAACTTTTATATCCTCTTCACATCTGTTTTAGATGTTGGGGCTCTTAGCTCCCACTTAACCAAAGCTTCCTACATAACCAAACCAAGTAGAAAATTATAAAGATATAGAATCATGGATCTAGAGGAGTAATTAAAATAAAACCCTAGCTACAGAGCATTTTAAGGGTTGAAAAGTGCTTTCCTCAGAGCTAGAATAAGTGGCACAACTATCTTTATACCCATGTTGCCAATGAAGAAATTGATCTTTTGAGATTATGTGACTTTTCACACAACTAGTAACACCCTAAAGAAGTATTAGAACCTAGGTCATTTGAATTTAAGGCTAGAACTGTAGGTATTTTACTCTAATTGCCTTTCAGGGTAACATATTTTTAAGTCCACCTAAGTATTAGTTTAGAGAGAGTAGAAAGTAAAAGGATGAGTAGATGAAAGCTTTCTTAGCCCTCCACACAAAGGGCTTGTTAAATACCTCTTGGGTTATCAGGGGAGAATCCCATATGCCCAATATTACTTTCACAGGGCCTCATTAAAGTGTCAGGAAGATTGCTGAGAAGGATAGTTCATAGTGAATTATCCTTTTGCTCCATTACTGTAAAATGCAGTTAACCAGCACAGATACAGCCCAAATTGAAAATTATCCCCTCCCACAAAACTAAGTAAATTCACATGTGCATGACATTCATTTGATTTTGGTGTCCTGGTGGTATACCTCGGACCTGTCAGGTGGTGAACAAGAGGTGATTTCTATCCACAAAAGGTTGTCTGTTACCTTAATTTAAGCATTCCATTGTTGTTTTATGGGGCAGTAAAGCAGGCCTTGTAAAATGTCAATTGGCAAGCTAGAGGAAAGCTGAAGGCAGGTTCAGGATGTTAGGCCTTGGCTTGAGTTGGAGAAATATATCCATTTGGATGAAATAAAATTAATATCATAAAAAGAGGGAAAGAAAAATTTTGTTACCATTTCATTCTCTTAAAAATTAAAAAAAAAAGAAAGAGGAAAAAAGTCAGGAAGAAACAACGATGATAAATTTTCTCCCCAACACCTAGCAAGGTACATAGCACATGGCCAGTACTTAATAAGCGTGTTTGGTAAATGAATGAACAATATGTACTTACAAAATCAATATAAGAGACTAGAGATGTGTTTATTACTTAAAAGTCAGATATAAATATAAGGAATTTAATGAATTAAAAGATTTTCCAGGAGATTTACACATCTATTTTGATGATCTTGGAAAAACTCAGGCATTTCTTAGTTAATTCTCAGTGTCTTACATATAATGGGTGCTTAATAAATGTTTGATTTAATTGAATTCATTGAATTGAACTACTAGTAAGCTGTGCCAGGAAGTTCAAATGGAATCAGTACTATTTATTTGCCTAGTGCTTTTTTGGAATTCAAAGCCCTCCTTAATCAGACTCCAACCTATCTTTGGTGGACTTAGTTCATATTCTTCTTCCTCATGTACCCTTATAGTCCAGCTAAGTTAGTCTCTTTACTTGGTGCTCTATATGCATGACATTTCTCTCCCATCTCTTTTGCAAAAGCTGCCCCTGATGAATGGAATAGTCTCTTTGCCTATCTCAGCTTTTTACAATCTCTGGCTTCCTAAAAGGCTCGGCTCAAGGGTACCCTCTACCAGAGGACTCTTCTGATTCTCTCAGAGATAATGGTGTCCCAACCCCTATCAATGTTACTTTGGATTCATTATGAGTATATATTTTTATTTGTTCATTTGTGTACGTACTAATTCATCCAATAGAATGGATGCTTCTTGAGAGCAAGGTCTATTTTTTTTTATCTATTTCCCCAGCACCTGGTATAGTATCTGGCATACAGTAGGTATTAATCAAATGTTTTTTAAATTAAATTTAGCAGAAGCAATACACATGCCATTGTGGTCTGCTTTCCCCTTAGTGGGATTGCATTTGTTCAATTATTATTTCAATCTTGAAAAAAAAGGAATAAATATGATTATTTATTAATAACTCTACTATAAATTTTTAACAATCTACCTGTTACAGGACTGTTTGTCAAAGAGTCATGACAAAGGTGAACTTCCTGGCCTGAGCTAAAGGAGGACACATAGAGATCCATTGGAAAGGTGTTATGGGTCACTCCTGAAGGATAAATGATTATTGAGATTCAGATAACATAGAAACCAATGAGAGCTGTTTTGTTTAGTGCAAAATCATCAGCTTATTATTCTGTAGATCTATGCTTTCATTAGATTGAGGAACAATGCATTCAGCCTGAATGGGAATAGAAGGATAGTGGAATTCTTGCATGGAAAGTAGATGGATATCTTGTCTATACACAGTGATCTTTAGTTAAGACTGGTCCTTGGGTTTCATTGACGTAGGAGACTTTGAGGGAGATAATTCCCTCTCCTAATGCTATTCTACTACTTTAAGTTGTAGAGAGCTAGCCAGGTCACATTGAAGCAGAAGACACACAGTGCCCTAAAGGTCAAGAGAAAATTAATGTTGTTTTTCCAATACTTTGTGAAACCCCAATTTATTCTGTAATTTGAAAAGTGTCCTACAGTCCTTTTCTCCTTATCTTGAACCAGTACCAAAAAGAACTGCTTTTGTGTCCCTTAGCCTATGTTCCCCCTGTCCTTTAATTTTTAACCTGTGTCCTCATGCTCTGTAAATCATAAAGAATTTCCTTCATCTCCCTCATCCTATGTTATAAAATCCTTTCTTGATCTGTCTTTAATCTATAACCCCCATAAAACTTCTAAAACTATCTTGTAAGCAATCATCTTCCTCATCCTGTCCTTATAAAACTGTCCCTGTCCCTCTTTAAGTTGCTAGTCCTCTTTCCAGGGCTAGCCTGCTGCTTATGCATCAATAAAGCTCCCAAAAGTTATGAGGAAGGTCTAAGTGAATTCTTTCATGCCTGAACCAGCTCTCCCAAGTCTAAATCTCAACAACGTAGAAATGAAATGATTTAAATCTTGTTGTTCCTGAATCTTAGACTGACACTTCATCCATATGCTACCACTTTCTTACATTCAATTTTTAAAAGTAAAATTCAGTAAGTTATCATTGCTGGGGAAAGGGGTTGTATATAAGTACATTGCATGGGGGCAAATAATTTATTTGTCTAAAGTTTTCATTTTTAATGGATTTTAAAGACATTGTTTGCACAGCTGTGTTTTTTTCTTTTGATGAAATGAGCACCAAATATGAATATTAATTAAAAGATTTGTTCAAGAATATAAAAAATGCAAAAAATGGCATATGCACAAATGAGTAAGTGTTAAATGAGCTCAAAAGGATCCAAGAATTATAGGGGACAACAAATGGAGAAACAGTCAGCAAGGTAAGAGTGCCATTGACAGAATTAGGCCAAATATAGACATAGAAAACATAATATTTGGCTTTGGGTATTGCCTTCCAAACTCGCTGCAAGATTTCATCAGTATAGTTTTACTGTGATCATGATGAAGTGAGAGTCTACATAATTAGAATAATGTGATTACATCTGGCTAAATACAAGTGTGTGGTACTAGCCCTGCTAGGACTATAGTGGAATAGGAGCAGGAAGTTTGCTTGTATTTGAAATCTGGAGGGGCAGGCTGGGACGATCAAGCAATCTCAAAGGCAAAATGACCGCTATGAGCAACATGCCCACCAGGAGAGCACTGTAACCCATCCTGAATCATAGAAGAGTAAGTAGAAGCCTACCTAGAGTGGTCATCAAGCTTATTTCTCCACTTTCATTAAAGAATACATTAAAAAGGATCTTTGACAGACTAGTCTGTTCTGTTTCTAAAGCTTCCAGAGATAATAATTAGGCAACTTCCCTTAGTAATCCATTCCAGTTTTATTGCTACATTAGAAGGAATTACATGGATGGGTAGAAGTTGTAAAAATAACATTCTGTTCTTCTGTTCTTCATAAGGTTGTGGTATTGAGAAGTTATTGCTGGAGATCTTGAAATTCTTAATAGGAATTTGGAAAAGCGGGTAGCTTTTGGGTTTAAAAGAAAGAAACTTTGTTTCTTGAGAAAGAGGAAAGGGCCCTGGACTAGAAGTATAAACCCTGGATTCTGGTCCCGGTTCTAATGCCAACAGTGCATCCTTGTGTATGTCACTTAGACTTCATATTCCTAACTTCCTTCATCAGCAGTGTAAGGAAGGTGAGTCCAGGTATGTTTCAGTCATAAAAAATCTTATAATCTTATGGTAAAGTGTCAAGTCATTAAAATGAATTAATCTGAAATAAGACTAGAAAGGTAAAGTAGAGATTATTCATATATTGTTTTTCTGGTTATATAATCTCTTCCTGGTTGGTAGAATTTATGAGGTTAGAGAAAAACCTATCCTTTGCCAATAGAGTTTTTTTCCTCCCTTTGGGTCTCAATTTTCTTGAGTGCAAAATGAGAGGGCTGTTTGAATGATGCACAAGGTTCCCCTCTATACCCTGTGTAAATGGCAAGAACATTCTCGCATCTTATAGAATAATAAAATTTAGAGTTAAAAGGGGCTTTAGAAAACACTTATTCTACTTTCACATTTTACAGATGAGGAAACTGAGGTTTACATTTTAAATCTTGTTAGTTTATCTAGATAGCTAAATTTTATAGTTTTAAAACACATTATTCTTTAAAGTTTTTGAAGCATATATTGTTCTCCAATTCATTAAAATAGGTTTAATTGGTTACTCAGGAATAAAATTGATTTTGTCTATTTTGAAATCACATTTTAGACTGGAGGCAGGATTACATTTGTCTGAGTTGTACACTTCTATTCCATTGACTAAGATTTAGAGAAAGCTAGAAACTGAGTTCTTTGTACTTTACATATACAAATCTGACTTTTGTGGGTTTACTACTTAATATCAAATATGATTTCTAACTAAAAATGATGCTTTACAATGATAACATCACCTTGCCCTGTACTTCCAGTGATAATAGTAGCAACTTAGTGCTGATTCATTGCTAGTGTTTTGCTTGGTTGCCCTTGTGACCAATAGCCATCAGTTAAAACATGACTGTGTGGGGTTAGGATTGCAGACCATGGGAGTTGAAAACAGCAAATCTAACTGGCCCTCTTGAGGACTGAATTTATGACCTTGGCATCAGTAGCACACTGCTTTAACTAGTTGAGCTAAATGGTGAGAAAACATATTTGTGGGGGATTCATCTATTTCTGTATGGTTTTCCTCTAGTACTCTATGAAAATAAAATAGGAATATCTGTTTAAAATAAACAAACAAACAAACAACAACAACTAAGCAAATTGGGTATAATACATCATTGGGGGCTGATTTTTTTTCTTATTAGCAAAGATATCACCACATTTGTGTTTTCATTAACCCCTTAAACTTTAAACTTTATTGCATAACACTGGAACAAAAAACCACCAAATTTGGAATTCAATTTAATTCAACAAATACTTATTAAATATCTATGACAAAAGATACCAAAATATGAACTTCACAAAATTACAAAGAACAAATATGTCACTAAAGAAAACATATGAAAAAACATTCTCACTTCACCTCTCTGCAGATGTGGGAGGTCCAAAACATCAATGCCTTCCATATATATTTTAGACTTCTTCACCATATTGATAAATTATGCTGATTCCTTCTTCTTTTTGTTTTAAAAATACTAATTGTTATATGAAATGACTCTCTGGTATGGTGAAGGGTACTGGGGTAAATTAAAGTGATGTAAAAATACATAAATAAAGATGTAATTTTAATGAAGCAGCTATGAAGAAAAAGGCTACAAATTTAAAAGAATAACATAATAATGAAAACAACAAACAAAAAAATTGGACCCTGCCTATTGTAAAGGTGCATAGTCTTGAAGTATGAATACTAAATGAATACTAAATTAAGGGTCTAGATATTATACAGAAAAGTCAGAGCTGTCCACAACTTCCCTTGAAGAAAGTGACTCGCTACAAAAAAATAAAATAAGAGATTCCAATGTGGGACAAGTCCTAGTTATCAGATTTCTAAACATACCCCATTTAAGGGGCTCCCTTCTCCTCTATTTGGAAATTACAAAAAAGCTTAGAAATGAAACTACTGTTGTAGTTTCCCATACTGTTGTATGGGAAGAATGGACCAGTTTTGGAAATGAAGCCTGACATTGAGAGGTCAAATTTTGTTTTTAATCTCATTTCATGCTTTCCCCAGGCTATTAGATCTCTCTGTCTCTCTCTGTCTCTCTCTCTGTCTGTCTGTCTCTCTCTCTCTCTCTCTCTCTCTCTCTCTCTCTCTCTCACTCTCACACACACACACACACACACACACACACACACACACACACACAAAACTACGTGACAAATGGTATTCTAAAATTGCCCTGATGTTCAGAAAGGGAAAGAGATGGCTACATCTTTTCTTTTTTTGTTCCTGCAAAGCAAATATTGAAAGAGGGCTGAGAGAGAAAAGGATAAAACTATCTATAAGAAAGGTTATAAGAACAGTTAGACCTTCAATAAATGTAGTTGACTGGCCGTTGGCAAGTAGAGTGAGCTACTTTGAAATAGAGTAGGGGTGGGTCCTTGAATTACTGACCTCTTCAAATAACTACAGGGAATTCTGGAAATATAGGCTCCTAGACCCTACAAGACTTCTTTAAGATCTCTCAAAGCTCCTAACCTTAACTTTATACTACAGGAAACAGTGTTTCTTAAAGATACTGTTAAATCATTGTCATATAAGCAGTAGTTTGATACAGCTGATTTAGGTGTGTATGTATCTGATTTTTAAAAAAATGCATTGGAAGAAAAAAATAAGGCAGAAGAGCACAGGCTCTGACAGAACTAACTCTAGGTTATGTTCCCTAGGTTGGAACATTAGCCTTTCAAAAGCAGGATGTCAGGTCATTAATCATGAATGAGGAACTTTGGCAGCTAAATGTCAAGGTGAAAGAGGCAGCCACAGCAATTGTTACACTTTGATGTTCCCTGAAAAGTTGCAAAGTGATTATAGCATCACCACTAAGAATTTCTGAATCCAAGTCAAAAAAGGAAAAACCCTAGCCACATTCTTAGTACCATTTGCCTTGAAAGGAAAAACAACAGAATCTCGCCTCCTCAGCTTATTCCTCATCAGTGAACTCTTCCCAAAACAAGACACTCACCATCAGCTATTTGGTCTCACTTCTATCAGTGCTGTAATGATCTCTTCTGTACAGTTTGTATTCACTGTAAAATGTACATAAGCCAAGAGAAAGGAGTTGGTAATCTGGGCAACCACAGTTGTGATGAGACATCTTCAGTGTAATCGTCCAAATCAAATATTTGGCTGGGCTTCTTCAGATGCGATATCTCATATTGTCACTGTTGCACTGGCAGAGGAGCAGGGCTCTTGCAGAAGGATAAGCACATCAGAGAGGCGGCAGCTGAGGGAGGGGGGAAGGGAAAATCCTCGAAGTATGCATCGCCCTCTCCCTGTGGCATCTTCTGCTCACCATTCATCTCAATCATCTATCTGAAGATGATGAAACACTTGGACAGGGACCAGAACTCAACACAAACTTAACCAGGGATGGGGGAAAGGCACTCCACTGAGGATAAAGCCCTCCTTAAGCAATCAGTGATTAGCTTTGGGCTGCTGAGGAAGACAAATATTTTCCATTTATTTTGGGTGAAAAGGATTTAAGGACATTGGAGGAAGCATTTACCTTCACTGCACCATTTAAATGAACTAATCTGATTGACAGATTCTTGGCTGGAATACCTCTGGGTTCATCGAATTTGGAGCCAAAAGTGACATTTATACATTTCTCACTTTCCTTTTGCTGTTGGACAATAATGGACACATTTTCCCTATCCCTGTAAAGACAAACCTTTGTTTGTCACTGCAATATATAATACAATGAACTTTCTTTGTAATTCTTTTACTAAAGATAGGAATATCAAACTTGTTAAGTATGGATAAAAGCCAGTTATTTAGTAGTAAGTTAGAGTTAAAATTCCTTGAAGATAGGAACTATCTTAACTTTTGTGTTTGTATCTCCATCTCTGTACCTAGAACATAGCTTAGTGCTTAATAAATTATTGTTGACTGACTGATATTTCAACTTGATTGAGTTTAGACTAGAAAAAAATGACTTAATCAAAATCAACTGTACAAGAGTTTCCTCGGAATCTCTAACTTGGGGAAGTTATTTAATTGTTCTTAGTCTTTTACGATGAACTGATAAACATTTTTTGATGATCTACCATGTGCAAATGACCATGAGAGTATGAAAACGTGTTCTTTGTTCAAAAAACTTGCAGTAAGATTTTGGAAAAGAAAAGAAGGTATGTTGAACTATTAGAGAATAACTAAGTGCTCAACGATATTGCATAGATTATGAGAGCCATGAGTTCAGATGGGGGAAGGAGAGGTTCAATCAGTGTGGGCTGCATTAGGCTGCAAGAAAACTTTAAGGAGTAGGCAGGATTTCTGTGAATCTTTGAAAGTAGGCTAGTATTTATAGATTGAAAAGGCAGGGGAAAGATGGTTAAGGAGTGGGGAGGCGTGTACATGGGTACACGGGTAAGTACATGGGTAAGCGTGAACTTGGAGCAATGTTTAGGCCATCAAAATGTGAGGTCATGGAGCCATATCAAAGTATTAATGCTTGTAGGTAGATCGGAGTATGGATTTCGGCCATAGGTGACAGGCAGAGACTGTGGACATAGATTTGGGAGAATTAGCAAATAGCTGGAAATTTTAAATCAGGAAATTGGATAAGTTCTTCAAGTGGATAAATTTCTAGGAAGAAAGAAGGCTAAGGGCAAGAGCTTGGAGAATACCAAAGTTAGGGGCAGGAGAAAGTGGAGAATCTAATCAACAAAAGAGAGAATGAGCACAGGATAATGAAAAGAGAGAGAACATCAATAAATTATAATGATGATGATCATGATGATGATAATGAATAATAACTGTAGCACTATAGCAGAGATATTGATTCTTCAAACACTGATGGGCAAGGTCTATGTCAAAAATATAGCAATCAAAACAAATGTGTGACATGTTTCAATGAAAATTGTATCCATCAAAGGTAAAAGAAACAACAAGGGGTATAGTTTGGAAAGTTCCTGTCATTTCTATTTCAGTAACAATTTCTACTTCATGGTCATGATCAGATCCATAATTCTTTCTATTTCTCCAGTACCTGAGTATGCCTGGCATATATAAGGCATTTAATCAATTTTTGTTGATTAACTAGCTAATGATACCTCTCAGTTAAACACCTTATTTGAATGGTTACTTAGCTGAATGGCCATTCAAATTAGAAAATTAATTCATTTTTTGCAATGTCATATGTAAAATACTTGAAGAAGAGACATATATACCTATCGTGTACTGAGAACCCCAGAAAAGAGAAATTTTTGCTTGGGGTTTCAAAGCCATTCCAGTGAATTCTAATCAGTCCAGGTAGTACTTGAAAACCTCAGTCTCATCTAAAGGTATTCCCTTTTTTTGACCCATGCAATTTGCCTAATGACCAAAACAGGCATAATAGGGAGGGACAAACTGGTTTGTCTGAATAAGGATCCTGGAGACAGTTGGTCAGTCAGACAGCATGACTTTCTGGCATGTAGAAAATATGTTTCTTTTAAATGGTAGCAAATGGAGGCTTATGTCTTTTCGGTGGCCAGTAAAGAATCAAGCCATATTGATAATTACCTAAACTCTTAGTCTCTTAGACATCCGTAAGAAACTCATGAGCCCTTTGCTATTTTGTTTTAACAGTAATGCTATTATAATGCCTACAATTTTATTTAGGGTAGGAACCTGATCCTTGAAGAAGTGAAAAACTGCTGGTATAGAATGTTGCATATACAATTAAATTAAGTTGATATATTAGTTTTGCTGATCTCTCTCTTCTCTCTCTCTCTCTCTCTCCACTCATACACACACATGCACACACACACACACACACACACACACACACACACACACACACATAATTTGTTTGATTGTAAGCTCTATGGTGGCAGGGATTGTCTTCTTTTTGCCTCTTTTCATGTTCCCAACAGTTATACAGTACTGGGCACATAGTAGACATTTAATAAATGTTTATTGATGTATGTATGTATGTATGTATGTATGTATGCATGTATGTATTCATAGATATAAAGACAAAGATATATGTGTTAATATATTTGTATGAAAGAGAGTAAGAGAAAAAAGAAAGAAAAAGATTTTCAGCAATTGTTGCATGTCATTTATCACTTTCAGGTTTCAGGTGCTGTTTTCTAAGTGTTAGATAAATCAATTAATAAATATTTATTGAACACCTATTATGAACCAATTAAAGAGATAAGTACAAATTTTAAGGCAAAAAATGAGTTAATTTTCTAATTTGAATGGCCATTCAGCTAAGTAACCATTCAAATAAGGTGTTTAACTGAGAGGTATATAACAAATTGTATTTCTGAAAACATGATGACCATGCTAAGGAATTTGCATCTTTCAGGAAAAACAAAATGACATTTCGTGGTATCTCTCTTTATTAAAAAAATTCTACCTGGAAAATGAACATTAATGACTCCTAACAAGAAGATTGAGATGTCATAACTGAGAGTAATTCTACTATACCACCTCAAAATACCAAGAAACGCATTAAATAGAATAAAAAACCCCCCAACAAACTACAAACAGGGTGAGAAAAAATAACTCATGAAAAAGAAAGATAGGGGAGGGGAAAAATGCTAAGATTCTGATACAAACATTGAGAAAACAATTTTAAAAGGTTTTATTAAAATAAATAAATACTATAGATATCCTGGTCATGTGACCAAGAAGGTACAGTAATAGACAATTTCTGATTCTTATGACCTCTCAAAACTCCATAAAATAATAAATATGCAAAATAAAATAAAGTGATTATAGATGTAATTGGTCAAAAAAGTAACAATTAGATGAATTAAGAGCAACAAAGGCTAAAACCTAGCATGTTCATTCAGCAACTCATACCTGCAAGCAACCAAGCTTTTGGAAGGAGACAAAAGAGGACTCACTCATTCAGCTATTTCTTTGCTGGTGCTTCAATCTCTGCTAGCACGCCCTGCTCCTGAACTTGCCCTTCCATTCTGTGGAAAGCAGCAATACAACTTTATTCTTCCCATCCCCCTCAATAGGAGAAATACCTTCAAGTGTAAAGGAAAGGAAATTTGAATAATATGACTATTCTGCACCCAAGAAAGTGCAGAGGAAAATGCTCCCAAGAGCAAAGGATGTCAACATGCAATCCAAGGTGCCATATTTTGTAAACTTGAACCTACTCATCAATGAAAAATGATGGACATTTAAAAAAAAGAAGCATGTTGAATCATTCCTATGAAGAAAACTAAATCTGATAATCTGATTTTCTTGAAAACACCCCAGACAACTCAAGAAAGGTAAATAAATACAACTACCAGGGAAAGTAGAGGGAATGAAATAAATTACCCCATAAAAAGGAAAAAAAATAAAGATTATTATGAGGTTAAAACAATAAAATCAGAAAATTAGTCCTGAAAGTGCTAGAAGTATCAGGAAGATCTTTAAAAAGAATAAATATAGGTAAGGAAGAGACAAAACTACCTTGGTTTCTTTATGAAATGATGGTTAATTTAGAAAATCCTAGAGAATCAGTAAACATACTAATTAAAAAGATTAGCAGTGTCAGAAAAGATTCAGGCTACAAAACAAAACCATACAAATCAACACAATTGCTATATTAGAATAATAAAATCTAAGAAGTAACTGCAGAAAGGGAAATCACATGAAAAACAACTACACAATGCATAACATATTTGGGGATCAATCTATAAAAATACAAACAATACTTGAACAGACTCAATTACAAAATATTCCCTAAAGAAATAAAAAAAAAATAAAATAGCTGGAAAAATATTCAGTGTTCATGGCTGAACCTAGCCAGTATATTAAAATGGCAATTTTATTTGCATACCATACCAATTAAACTATCAATGAGATACTTACAGACCTCAGTAAAATAACAAAGTTAATTTAGGGAAATGGTAGATCTGGAAATTCAAGGAAAATAAGAGAAAAAGGTAGGGATGAAGGGGCAATGAAGGACGGGGCCCTATATGCCTCAAATTATATTATGCAGCACCAGTTATCAAACTATTTAGTATCTGTTAAAAAAATAAAGAAGTAAATCAATGCAACAGACTAGACAGGGAGAACTAGAAAAAATGAGAATCAATAAATCGGTGTTCAAAAACTATTAAAAAATAAATCACTTGGGAAAGAATTCCCTATTTTCTAAAATCTGTTGGGGACCTTAGAAAACTGTTTGGTAGAAATTAGACTATTAGACTTACAACAACATTTTATACCATATTCCTCAATAAATTAAAAATGAATAAGACCTTAATATTAAAGACCATATCATTGAGAGAGAGAGAGAGAGAGAGAGAGAGAGAGAGGGGGAATCAGATCAAATGTCTTTCATTAGAGGGAGGAGTTAAATTCTTAACCAAACAAGAGGTAGACACAATTATAAAAGACAAAACCAATAATTTTCATGGTATGAAACTGAAAGCTTCTATGAAAAGAAAATTAATCCATCCAGGTTAAGAATGGAAGTGTTTGAATGAAGGAAAATCTTTTTTTCAAGTTTTTCAAATAAAGATTTTTTAATAATAATAATTACACACACACATAAATTTGTATATACACACATGGACACATATCCAACAGCCGTTCTCCAATAGACTTACAGCCAAAGTATATGAAGAAAGAGTTTTGAAAAGAATTACAAAATATTAATAGCCATATGAAAAGGTGTCCCAAGTTATTAATATAATTACTAATACTAAGTGAAATGCAAGTCAAAACAATCTTTTGGTTTGACCTCATCCAGCACATTGAAAAAGATGGCAAAAGATGGGAAAAGTCAATGTCAGAGGAGTTATGCTAAGATTAGCACACAGAGACTTTGTTGGTGTAGCTGTGAATCACCATGATTACTTTGGAAAGCAATTTGTATTTATGAAAATAAAGTGACTAAAATGTCAATATCCTTTGATTCAGAGATTCCATTAGTAGGCATATACCTCAAAGAAATCGTTCATAGGAAAAAAGGTCCCATATACACTAAAGCATTTATAGTAGAACTGTTTGTAGTAACACAGAAATTGAGATAAAGTAGATCCTACTGGCGAATAGCTAAACAAATCATGGTATATAAGTATAATGACATATTACTGTGCTATGAGGAATAACGTGATAAATATAGAGAAACATAGAAAGACTTCCATGATGCAGAATGAAGTATGCAGAGCGAAGAAAATAAGATACATAATGACCACTACAATGTAAATAAAAACTTCCAAACAGCTATCCCACACACATCATTTCATGCAACAAACAATATTTTATTTTTTCTTTTTAATAACTAATTAATTTATTTTTCATTTTCTTTTTTAAGTTAATTTATTTTGATTTATCAACAATCACTTCCATAAGCTTTTGAGTTTTAAATTTTTCTCCCCCTCTCTTCTATCTCCCTCCCCTAGATTGCACACAATCTGATATAGGCTATACATATACATTCCTATTAAACATAACAAATAATACTTTAAAGGAAATAAGGAAATGAGGTAGAACTAACAAATGAATATTGATTCAAACTTTTATGTTAAATCCTGTCAAACAGACCTACAGCAATTTATCCAAGAAGTCATTCACTGTGACCAAGTTAGACTTATATCAGGTATGCAAGGATAGTTCAGTATTAATGGAAAAAACGATTATTATTAAAAACAAATAAAAATAAAACCTATCCAAAGCCACATAGTTATCTCAATAAATTTAGGGGAAAAATGATACACTGATTAATTTTGTTGATTTTGTTGTTTTCTTTAAATTTTTTTTCTTTAAACATTTTTGGCACATGGGTTGCCTCTCTGAGATGCAGGTAGAATACAAAACAAATTTTGGGAATAAAAAAATGAAAGATATCAATAAAAAAACTTAAAACTAAAATAATATAAAAAAGAAATACGTAATACATAGTTAAAGAAATCATTGCATAAACTTCTGATAAAAGAAAAAACTATTTGCCAACATGGCAAAATTCATAAATTCCCATAAATTCATAAATCAACTACAAGAATTCTCACAATATTTCAAAAGATCAACAAAATACTTTTTCATAAGATATAAAGAGAGAGCTCAGGGCAGGAAATGAAGTTCTCTAAGAAAAAATTGGGAAAACCAACAAAAGACTACAAACTTTAGAGCAATTAATTCAGAAAGGCTTCAAAACTATATAATATTTTCAAATCAGTATACCAGATTTAAAACTAAATAAAATCCCCTCCCCTCCTATTACCTCTATTCCTTTATATTGTCTACCCCTTTCCTTTTTCTTCCCTTACCCTATCTTCTCTTGGCTTAAGATTGCAGGCTCTTCTACCTCTGTCCTTCATGATGCTCTCTATACCTGCCCTCCTAATTCTCTCATCCTTACATACAACTAAAGGAAGTCTAGCAGTTCACACAACCTCCAGTACATTATGTTTTCCAGTTACTCCTAAGATCCTTGAAGAATAGAGTACTTATTGGCAAAACTCCAGATAATAAAGATCAGTGTCATAATCCTTCAGGAGGAAAAATGGATATTCAATGAGATAGAATACTTTCAAGCATTTTTGATGAAAAGACCAGTGCTGAATAGAAAATTGGACTTTCAAATACAAGGCTCAAAACAAGCATGAAAAGGTTACAGGAAAGAGAAATCAGAAGTGACTTATTGAAGTTGAACTGTTTACATTCCTACATGGAAAGATGATATATATTTGTAACTCAAGAGACCTTTCTCAGTATTAGGGTAATAGGAGGGAATATGTATGTGTGTGTGTGTGTGTGTGTGTGTGTGTGTGTGTGTGTGTATGTGTATATATATATATATATATATATATATATATATATACACATACATATATACATATATACACACATACACACACATGCCCACATATATATATGTGTGTGTGTGTGTGTGTGTGTGTGTGTGTGTGTGTGTGTGTGTATTTAGAAAGAGAGAGAGTGACAGAGGGGACAGGGTGAGTTGAATATGAAGGGATGATATCTAAAAAATATAATTAAGTGGTGAGAGGATTGTACAGGTAGAAGGAAAAAGGGAGAGGCAGAATGGGGTAAATTATCTCACATAAAAGAGGCAAGAAAAAGCTTTTGCAATAAAGGGAAAGAAGGGGGAGGTGAGAAGGAATGAGTGAATTTTACTCTCATTGGATTTGGCTTAAGGAGTGAATAATATACCCACTCAATTGGATATGGAAATCTATCTGACCCTACTGGAAAATAAGTGGGAAAGGGATAAGACAGGGGGTAAATGGTAGAAGCGAGGAGGTAATCAGAAGCAAACACTTTTGAGGAGGACAGGGTCAAAGGAGAGAATAGAATAAATGGGGAGTGGGATAGGATGAAAGGAAATATAGTTATTTTTTCACAACATGGCTATTATGGAAATGTTTTGCATGATTACACATGTATAACCTGTATTGAGTTGTTTGCCTTCTCAATGAGGATGGGTGGGCAAGGAAGAAGCAAGAGAATCTGAAACACAAAGTTTTAAAAACAAATGTTAAAAATTGTTTTTCATGCAACTGGGAAATAAGGTATAAAGGCAATGGGTTATAGAAATCTATCCTGCCATACAGGAAAATAAAAAAAGGAGGGGATAAGAGAAGGGGGAATATAGAAAGGAGGGCAGAGTAGGGGAAAGGGTATTCATAATGCATGCTGTCTTGATGTGGAAGAGGGGAGAGATGGGAAGAAAATTTGGAACTCAAGATATTGTGGAAGTGAATGTTGAAAACTAAAAATAACTAATTAATTTTAAAAAATAAAGATCAGTGTCAAATAACATCTCACTATTCCCTTTAGAAATATGCAAAATATATCCCTAATTCAAAGTCCCATTTCAAGAAGCCTGGAGAAATTAATAAATAGAAGAAAACACTGATGAAACATAAATATGGAGTTAAGGATGCTCAAGAAACAAAACAAACAGGGCAGCTAGCTGGCACAGTGGATAGAGCACCGGCCTTGGATTCAGGAGGACCTGAGTGCAAATCCGGCCTCAGACACATAACACTTACTAGCTGTGTGACCCTGGGCAAGTCACTTAACCCCATTGCCTAAAATAACCACAACAACAAAAAAAAAGAAAACAAAAAGAATAGAGTAATCCCACATCATCTATAAGCAAAGTCTGAATTAAATTCATATTTGTGTCATAAGTTTTATTGAAACTGCTACAAGAAATGAAGCAAGACTTTTTTTATATAATCATAAATGGAATGAGAATTCTGGATAAATGGCTAAGAAAAAATAAGAGTTCTAAAGGAAAGAATAGAAATTAGACTAAATAGTTGCACAAATAATATGCAAAACTTTCCTGAAATTAAAAAATATCCTTGGAAATTAGATTAGACAGGGGGCAAAGCCAAGATGGTAGAATACAAGTAGCAACCCAGATAAATTTTCCTAACTTACTGCTTCGAACAACTTTAATAATTCCTCAAATAAAATTTTGGAGTGGCAGAGCCAATGAAAAGTCAAAGTGGGACATATTTCCAGCCTAAGAAAACTTAAGAGATTGATGTAAGTGGTCTGAGACATTGAAGTGGTGTCAACCAGTACAAAGGGCAGAAACAAAGCAATAGGTCTTGGAGGTGCCTGTGAAAGCAACAGCACTGGCTTCAGGAGCTCTTAGCCCAGAGATGGTAAAGGGGGTGGTTGTGGTGGAGTTGTTGGACAACTGGTCAGAAAAAAAAATTACAGGGGACCCTTTTCTGGCACTGGTTATGGCTGGCAGTTATCGGTAACTCTATTACCCATTCACAGTTATGGGTTGCAGTTCTGGAATGGAAAAGAGACCTTGTATTTGATCACAAGAGAGAAAGGACCCTGATTGCATTTCCAAGGCAGAGAAGGGCACTAGCATTTGTGACTGCAGGGAAGTAGGTAGGAAGCTGGTCAGAGTTTGAAGGCAAAGAGGAACACTAGTGCTTGTGGTTGCAAGGGAATAGCACCCTTCTTGGATAAAGACCAGAGCCCAGATCAGGAGAGCAGTGACCACACCTCTTCTGAGAGCACATGGTTTTGGAAGCACCGAAAACTTGCAGACCCCCAGAACTAACTCTGAAACAGCAGCACAAAAAAGCCTGAAGCTTGGGAGAGTGTCTTCTTACCTGAGTTGAACAGAACCCAACTTTGACATAACCTAGGAATAAACTGGAAAGAGGATCAAGCAACAAAAAGAGAACATGACTATGACAAGCTACTACAGTGAAAGGGTAGGCTAAAACATAAACCAAGAAGAAAGTAATGTAAGAACAACTATAAACAAAGATTAAAAGACAAATGCTAATTTATCCCAATCCTAACAAAAATTCCTGGAAGAATTAAAGAAAGAGATGAGTGGTAGAGGAAAAATTGGAAAAAGAAATGAGTGATGCAAGACAATTATGAAAAGAGAATTAATAGCTTGATAAAAGAGGCACAGAATACTGAAGAAAATAAAACCAAAAAAGCAGAATTGGCCTAATGGTAAAAGAGGCCCAAAAGCTCACTAAAAAAAAAAAATAAAATTCCTTAAAAAATAGAGTTGGACAAATAAAAGCTGACTCCAAGAAACATCAAGAAACAATGAAATAAAGCCAGAGGAATGGAAAAAAGAAAAGAAGAAAATGGGAAATATCTCATTGGAAAAACAACTGACCTGGGAGGTAGTTCAAGGAGTGATAACTTAAATATTATTGGACTACCTGAAAGCCATGATTTAAAAACAAAACAAAATTACATGTTATATTTTAAGAAACTATAAAGGAAAACTGCCTTGAACTCCTAGACTCAGAGAGTAAAATCGAAATTGAAAAAAATCCACAAATCACCTCTTAAAAGAGATCCCAAAATGAAAACTCCCAGGAATATTGTAGCCAAATTCCAGAGCTCCCAAGTCAAAAAGAAAATACTGCATGCTTCCAGGAAGAAACAATTCAAATATTGTGAAGCCACAGTCAGGAGCACACAAAATTAGCAGCTTCAACCTTTAGAAAAACCAGAGGACTTGGGATGTCATATTTTTGAAGGCAGAGGAACTAAGATTATGACCAATAATAATCTACCCAGCAAAACTGAGTATAATCTTTCATGGGAAAATGGATATTCAATGAAATAGAGATTTTAAAAGCATTCCTGATGATAAAACCAGACCTGAATACAAAATTTGACCTTCAAACATGAGATTCAAGAGAAGCAAGAAAAGGTAAAGATGAAAGAGAAATCGTAAGGGACTTAATGTATTTAAACTATTTCTATTCCTATATGGTAAGGTAATATATATAATTTTTTAATTTTTTTCATTCTTTTGGATTTGTTTTACAATGTCTTGATTTCTCATAAAGTTGCCAGCTTCTAATTGCTCCATTCTAATTTTTAAGGAAATATTTTCTTCAGTAAGCTTTTGGACTTCCTTTTCCATTTGACCAGGTTTGCTTTTTAGGGCATTCTTCTCATTGGTTTTTGGACCTCTTTTGCTATTTGGGTTGGGCTATTTTTTAAGATGCTATTTACTTCAGTATTTCTTTTTTGGAGGGGTCTCCTTTAACTAGCTGTTGACTTGTTTTTCATGATTTTCTTGCATCACTCTCATTTTTCCTCCCAGTTTTTCCTCTACTTCTCTTACTTGATTCTAAAACTCCTTTTTGAGCTCTTCCATGATTCATATTTTTCTTGGAAGCTTTAGATGTAGGAGCTTTGACTTTGTTGCCTTCTTCTGGTTGTATATTTTCATCTTTTTTGTTACCAAAGAAAGACTCTATGGTCTGACTTTTGGTGCACCTTTGTTTGCTCATGATCCCAGCCAATTTCTTGAGTTTTAAACTCTTTGTTAAGGTAGGGGTCTGCTTCCAGTGTGGAGAATGTACTGTCCCAAGCTTTGGGACTTTTGTGCAGCTGTTTTAAGAGATACTTCTAGGAACCTGTAAATTTTCAGTTCTTCCAAGGTGTCATGGTAAGGGGTGAGGTGTTTACTCCTTTCTTAGCCTGTACTCTGGTCTGTGAGTGACCACAAGCACTCTCTTTTGCCTTGGAACTGTGAGGAGGATTTTCTCTTACCACCATTACAAGCTCTGTCACATCAGTACTCTTCCTCACCCCAGGACCACTACTCAGAACCTAGACCCAGATTTAAGCATGGGCAAAGCAAGAGAATCCTGCACCAGCAGAGAGATCCTTGCAATCCCCCTCTGATCAGCCACTTGATTCCCTTTTAGTCTCTGGGCTGGAAGCCCTAGAGGCAGCTGCTGCCTCAGGGCCCAGTTTGGGGACCCGCGCTGGGATGGAGCTTCTCTCTCTCTCACCGCAGGCACAGACCTTTACCACTGACCTTCTGTTGTCTTTGGGATTCATGGGTTGAGAAATCTGGAAACCACCACAGCTGATCATGATTCAGTCCTCTGGGGCCTGCTCCAGGTTCACTGAGGCCTGTTTTGCCTGTGTGCCCATGTCAAACTATGCTCCTCTCTCACTTGGTGTGATATACCTTTGTGATCAACCATCCAGGCTGTCTTGGGCTGGAAATTTGTTTCATTCTGTCTTTTTGTGGGTTCTGCTACTTTAGAATTTTATAGCCATTTTTTACAGGTATTTGAAGGGGTTTGGGGGAGAGCTCAAGCAAGTCACTGCTTTTATTCTGCCATCTTGGCTCTGCCCCCTAATTTTATCATTATTAAAGCTGTTACAAAGAATGCACAAGTATGAGTCAATTATGTTGTGATGATTTCTGAAAAAAAAAGTTAAAGAGTAGGAAAATGAGATGCACTGGGAAAATGGGGAATGGAGAGATAGAAAGTGGGTTTTTTGTTTTGTTTTGTTTTTGTCATAAAAGAGGCATGTAAGGAAAAGCTTTTATAGTGAAGAGGAAATGAGGGGAAGTGTAAGCAATGCTTGAATCTCACTTTCATTGGAATTTTAGAATTGGTTCAAAGAGGGAAGAATACAGACAAACAATCAGGTGGGTGTAGAAATCTATCTGACTTAATAAGGTAAGGTTAACAAGATAAGACATACAGGGGAGATGATATAATGCAGGACAAGTTAAGGGAAGCAGTAGTTAGAAGTAAAATAGGCTTTATAGGAGGAATGGGAAAAGAGAAAGTGAAAGATAAACAGAAGAAAATAGGATGGAGAGAAATAGACAGGTAGAAAAATAACTGTGAATGTGAATGGGATGAGCTTACCCATAAAACAGAAGCAGAAAGCAGAATGGCTTATAAACCAGAATTCAACAATATGTTATTTACAAGAGACATACTTGAGACAGAAACACATAGAGTTAAACTAAAGAGGCAGAGCAACATCTATTATGCTTCAATTGAAGTTAAAAAAAAATAAAAACAGGGCTAGCAATTAGCATCTTACACAAAACAAAAACAAAAACAGACCTAATTAAAAGAAATAACTAGAGAAACTACGTTTTGTTAAAAAGTACCATAGACTATGGAGTAATATCAAAAATTTTTACAGCAGATTTCTCTGATAAAGGCCTCAGTTCTCAAATATGTACTGAACTGATTCTCATCTATAAAAAATAAGAACCATTCCCAAATTGATAAATGGTCAAAGGATATGAATAAGCAATGTCTTTTTTTAATTGATTTATTTATTTTCAGTTTTCTACAGTCACTTCCACATGATTTTGAGTTCTAAATTTTCTACTCATCTCTCTCCTCCACCACATCAAGACAGCATGCATTCTGAATACCCCTTACCCTAATCTGCTCTCCCTTCTATCACTCTCCTCCCTCTTATCCTCTTCCCCTTCTATTTTCCTGTAGGGCAGGATAGATTTCTATAACCCATTGACTTTATATATAGTTTTTAGCATTTGTTTTTGAAACTTTGGGTGCCAAATTCTCTCCCTTCCTCTCTCCCCACTCACTCTCATTGAGAAGGCAAACAACTTAATACAGGTTATACATGTGTAGTCATGCAAAACACTTCCATAATAGCCATGTTGTGAAAAACTAACTACATTTCCCTTCATCCTATCCCACCTCCCCATTTATTCTATTCTTTCCTTTGACCCTGTCCCTCCTTAAAAGTGTTTGCTTCTGATTACCCCCTCCCCCAATCTGCCCTCACTTTTAATTTGCCCCCTCTCTCAACCCCTTCCCCCTTATTTTCCAATAGGTACAGATATATACATATACATATATATAATTATTATATATTAATATATATTATTATTATATATTATATATGTGTGTGTATGTGTGTATATATATGTATATATGTATGTATGTATATATATGTATATATACATATGTATGTATGTGTATATATATATCTCTCCTACTACCTTAATACTGAGAAAGGTCTTACAAGTTATAAATATCATCTTTCCATGTGGGAATGTAAACAGTTCAACTTTAATAAGTCCCTTATGATTTCTCTTTCCCATTTACCTTTTCATGCTTCTGAGTCTTGTATTTGAAAGTCAAATTTTCTATTTAGCTCTGGTCTTTTCATCAAGAATGCTCGAAAGTCCTTTATTTCACTGAATGTCCATTTTTTCTCCTGAAGGATTATACTCAGTTTTGCTGGGTAGGTGACCCTTGGTTTTAATTCTAGCTCCTGTGACCTCCAGAACATCATATTCCAAGCCCACAGATCCCTTAATGTAGAAACTGCTAATCCTATGTTATCCTAATTGTGTTTCCACAACACTTGAATTGTTTCTTTCTGGCTGCTTGCAATATTTTCTGTTTGACTTGGGAACTCTGGAATTTTGCTATAATATTCCTAGAAGTTTTCATTTGGGTAAAGTTCCTCTTTCAGGAGGTGATCGGTGGATTCTTTAAATTTCTATTTTACCCTCTGGTTCTAGAATATGAAGGCAGTTTTCCTTGATAGTTTCTTGAAAGATGATGTGTAGGCTCTTTTCTTGATCATGGCTTTCGGATAGTCTGATAATTTTTAAATTATCTCTACTGGATCTATTTTCCAGGTCAGTTATTTTTCCAATGAAATATTTCAAATTGTCTTCTATTTTTTCATTCTTTTGGTTTTGTTTTATAGTTTCTTTATTTCTCATAGAGTTATTAGCTTCCATTTGCTCCATTTTAATTTTTTTTTAATTTTTAGGCATTTGGGGTTAAGTGACTTGCCCAGGGTCACACAACTAGTGTCAAGTGTTTGGTCTGAGGCTGAATTTGAACTCAGGTCCTCCTGACTTCAGGGCTGTGCTCTATCTACTGCGCCACCTAGCTGCCCCTCCATTTTAATTTTTAAGGAATTATTTTCTTTGGTGAGCTTTTGGACTTCCTTTTCCATTTGGCCAATTCTGCTTTTTAAGGCATTCTTCTCCTTATTGGCTTCTTGGACCTCTTTTGCCATTTGGGTTAGTCTATTTTTAAGGTGTTATTTTCTTCAGTATTTTTTGGGGTCTCCTTTAGCAAGCTGTTGACTTGTTTTTCATGATTTTCTTGTACCATTCTCATTTCTCTTCCCAGTTTCTCCTCTACTTCTCTTACTTGCATCTCAAAATCCTTTTCGGGCTCTTCCACGGCCTGGGAATGATTCATGTTTTTCTTGGATGCTTTGGATGTAGGAGCTTTGACTTTGTTTTCTTCTGGTTGTGTTTTGATCTTCTTTGTCACCAAAGTAGGATTCTATGGTCTGACTTTTTTTTTGTGCTGTTTACTCATGTTCCCAGACAATTACTTGACTTTTAAACTCTTTGTTAAGGTTGGGATCTGTTTCCATTTTAGAAGATGTACTGTCCCAAGCTTCAAGGTTTTTATGCAGCTGTTTTTAGAGATACTTCTAAGGACTTTTAAATTTTCAGTTCTTGCAAAGTGATATGAACTAAGGCCAAGTGTTTACTTTTTTCCTGGCCTGTGATCTGGTCTATGAGTGACCCAAGCACTCTTTTTTGCCTTGGAACTGTGAAGAAGATTCCCTTTCCACAACTGTCACAAGCTCCACCACGCTAGCACTCCTCCTTGACCCAGAACCATCACCTAGGATTGTGACCCGGATCCAAGCACAGGCAAGGCAAGAAAATCCCGCCTCAGCACTAGCAAAGAGATCCCTGAAATCCCCCTCTGATCAGCCACTTGATCCTTGCACCATTTATGGACCAAGAGCTCCAGAAGCAGCTGCCACCCTGGGTCTGCCCCAGGACTGGGGCAGACCATGCTCCAGTCTTAACCAGGTCCAACAGGCCTTTCCTACTGACCTTCTAAGTTGTTGTTGGCATTTGTGGGTTGAGAAGTCTAAAAAAAAAACAGCAGTTATTGATTCAGTTACCTGAGGCCTGCTCCAGGTTTGCTGATGCCCAGTCTTTGTCTACACGGCCCACACTGAACTGTGCTCTTCTCCTAGTCTAGCACTCCAGACCTTTCCCATCAACCATCCAGGTTGTCTTGTGCTGGAAATTTGTTTCACTCTGTCTTTTTGTGGGTTCTGCTGCTCTAGAATTTGTTTAGAGCCACTTTGTTTTTTACAGGTATTTGGTGGAGTTTGGGACAGAGCTCAAGCAAGTCACTGCTTTTACTCCACCATCTTGGCTCCATCCTGCAGGAACAAGCAATTTCCAGAAGTCAAAGCTACCTTTAGCCAGATTGAAAAAAAAAATGCTCTAAATCACTACTGATTAGAGGAATACAAATTAAAACAGCTCTGAGATGACTCTTCACACTTATCAGAAATGAAAAACACTGAAGGGGATGAGGAAAAACAGGTCCACTAACAAACTATTGGTGGAGTTATGAACTGTTGCAAACATTCTGGAGAACAATTTGGAACTACAGTCAAAGGACTATCAAACTATGCATACCCATTTGACCCAGCAATGCCACAGCTAGTTCTATACTTCAAAGAGATAAAAGAGAAAGGAAAAGAACTTATTTATTAAAAAAAAATTATAGTAGCTCTTTTTTGTGGTGGCAAAGAAATCAGCTGTGAAAATGTCTAGACAGAACATTTCAGAAAATCATGAATGAAAACTGCATAGCCTTATTAGGGCCTGATACCAAAGCTAAAATAGAAGGAATTTACCAGTCATTTCCCAACAGAAAACACAAAATGAAAACAACCAATAACACTTAGCCAAAGTCCATAGCATCCAGGTTTTTTAAAAAATGCTGTAAGATAGAAGAGGTCAAGTACTAAGGAGTCAGCGTCAGAATCTTATAGAATCTGGAAACCACCATTATAAAGGTGAAATGACCTTGAAATACGACATTCGAAAAGATAAATCAAGAATACCTTACCTGGAAAAGTTAAGTATAATGTTACAAAGTGAAAAAAAATTGATTTTTAGGGAAATAAGGGACTTGCAACTACGTCTTATGGAAAAAAAAAAACCTAAGAAGATATTTTGAAATATAAACACAGGAATCAAGAAGTAAATATGCACATAGAAAAAAAGTTTATTAGGTTGAATCATTGTAAGGGATTATGTGATGATGAGGTATTACTATTTTAACATGGGTAGAAGAAACAAGCATTTCATTTCAGAAACCTAATGTCTTTAAGGCATGTAGAAGGAATAAAAAAGGCAGAAGAAACAGAAGTACGTTTGTTATATTTTGATGACCTTAAGATAAAACAACAGCAACAAAACAAAAATAAAGGAAAGTGAAATACACTATGGAAAAAATAGTGAGAAAAGTAATAGAACATATTATCTCACATGATTGGGATGCATAAGAAAAAGACTATACAATCATTGAGGAAGGAATTGGGGATGTATGTACCTCATTTTCATCTGATGCTGACAAAGAGTTGAATAGAAACACACACACACAGAATTTGGTATAGAAGTACATGACACTCGAAAATGGACACAGAGAGAAGAGAGATCAAGAGATATGTTCATTTTAGGAAGGTATCAATCAAAACAAATGTTATCTTCAGAAGATGGAGCCTGACAGGGGAAAAAGGAAAGAACAAAGTATTAAGAACCTATGAATACAGGTGCTGGGCAAGAGAAAGGTAACAGAATTACTGAAATGGAAACAAATTTGATCCAATATAAATCACTTGTGTTGAGGATACTCTTTCTTTCTTAACATTTTTATCTCTTTTCCAAAGATTAGGGTGGGAATAGGGCATAAAAGTATAATATGATATGATGGAGGGAAATATCAAATTAAAAGTGACAACACAACATGGATGAAATAAACTCAAATATGAAATGGAGGTGTAGTATCAGATTAGATTGGGAATCAAACATGATGTTAGTTACAAGGAACAAACTTGAAAAAGGATTTATACACTGTTCAAATAAGGGTCAGAAGCAAAAATTATTATGATTCAGGTGAACTAAAAACAACAACAAAGTAGTATGTTTTTCCTATAAAAAAAACTAAGTAGATATTTTGAAAAAAATGTATCTCTGCTTATTGAGGCCTGTCTTTACTTCTGTAAAGAGTGTTTTTAATAGTTTTCTATTCATGTAGACTCTGTCTGTATGTCTTTATAGGTAGACTCAGGTATTTTATACAAATATTAGTTAAAGGAAAATTTTTCTTCTATCCCTTTCAGCAGAATTTTATTGGTGAAAATGTGGAAAGGTTGATGGTATTTCTCAGATAAGGCACCAATAAAACTAGACTTGGTTATTAGAGATAAATTACAGGAAAATTACAACATACTTTAAAAGGCAATATAAAAGATGAATTGATATTAAGGTTTTATTATGTTATATTTCTATGGCATAGCATATAAATATTTTAAATAAAAGTCAGCCAATTTATATGAAATAGTAAATAACAAAATGTTAGTGAGGGATCTCATTGTATTCTTTCTCAGACCTAAGCAAGTCTAAACAAAGCATAAACAATAAAAAAAAATTAATGATCTGTATAAAATTTCAGAGAAGTTAGATATGATAGACTTTTGGTGATTATTGAATGAGACTGGAATAGAGTATATGCATTTTTCATCAGTTTATAGCATCTTTTAAAAAATTGACCACATATTATCAAATACAAAACTCATAGAAATGCAAAAAACCCCCCCGAATTATTAAACATCCTTTATTTACTACACTGTAGTAAAACAACATTCAATAAGCAACCTACAAAGAAAGAATTAAAAATTAGCTGGAGCATAAATAATTAAAACCTAATAACTGAGTGGTTAAATAAATAAATCGCAAAATGTGGGGGAAATTATTAAAGAAATTGAAAGCAATGAGATAATATTGGAATATGTTTGAAACATTTTATATTTCTAAATAATTTCATCAAAAAGAGAAAGAACAATGAATTAGACATTCAAATTTAAAAGAAAAAAACCAAGAAATATAAATTTCACCAACACAGAAATTTTGAAAAATGAGCTTAAAAATTAAAAACAACCAAACAAACGAAAAAGAAATCACAAGAAACAAAGAAGAAATGAAGCAAATTGTTAGAAACTATTGGATCAATTACATGTCAACAGTATTGACAATTTAAATGTAGTAGATGGACAGTTCCATATATATAATCTGCAGTTTAAAAGAACAAGAAAAAGAGAATTTAAATACCCTGAACTCAGAAAAAAAGAAAATCAATGAACCACAAATTAACTTCTAAAGGAAAAAAATAGAAACAGTTGAATTTAACATAAATTTCTATCAAATATTTAAAGAGTAACTCACTTAAATATTATATAAATTGTTGGAGAAATAAGAATACAAAGCATCCTTCCAAATACTTCTATAATTCATAATATGGTCTTGATACCTAAATCAAAGTGAAATAAGAAAAAAATAAAACAAACACTGACCAACATTCCTAATGAATATTGAAACAAAATTTTTAAATAAAATATTAGCAAAAAGTCTACATATATGCATATATATATATATATATATATATATATATATGTGCTATAGCACATACAAAAAATTGTGCCTTATGATTATGTAGGATTTGTACCAAGAAATCTAGGTTAGTTCAATAATGAGTAAAATATAAACCTAAGAGAGCATACGAATGACAAAAAAATCAAAATCATGTGATTATGTCACTGGATACAGAAAAAGCTTTTGACAAAATATAAAAATAACCTTTTTGTTAAAAACAGTAGAAAGAACAGAAATAAATAGACTTTTTTCCTAAAGTGATAAATAATATCTACTTAAAAACCAAGAATCATGATGGCATATAATGTATATAAAGTAAAGGCCTTTCCTATTAGATCAGGAATACAGCAAAGATGTATTTCATCTATGTATTACATGTATCAACACTATTACTTTACATAAATGACTTACCTTTTGTTTAACATAAATAATTAGAGTTAGAAATGCTATTGGCAGAAATATGAAAAGAAAAATAAATTGATATAAGCATAAGAAAAGAGGAAAAGTTGTCATTTGTGCATATATGCTGATATTCTGTGTGTGTGTGTATGTCACACACACACATACATACAGAGAGAATTCCCTTCAAATTGATTTTATTTTTATTTATTTTTATTTTTTATTTTTTGGCTAGGCAATGGGGTTAAGTAATTTGCCCAGGGTCACACAGCTAGTAAGTGTTATGTGTCTGAGGCTGGATTTAAACTCAGGTCCTCCTCAATCCAGGGCAGGTGCTCTATCCACTGCGCCACCTAGCTGCCCCCAAATTGATTTTAAAAATTAGCAGCTTTATCAAAGTTGCAGGATATACAAGACACCCTCCCCCACACTGTCAGCCTTTCCATATTTTCACCAATAAAATTCTGCTGAAAGGGATAGAAGAAAAATTTACTTTAATTAACAAATGTATAAAATACTTGAGTGTACCTGTAAAGACATACAGAGTCTACATGACTAGAACTATTAAAAATACTCTTTACAGAAGTAAAGACAGGTCTCAATAAGTGAAGATATATTAATTGTTCATTGTTGTACTGTTTTCAAATAATAAAAATAATACCACCTAAATGAATTTACCATATCCAACTACTCAAAAATCACTTTAAAGATCTAGAAAAAATAATAACACAATTCACATGAAGGAACAAAAGATCAAAGAAGTAAATGGAAAAAAAAGAGTTGGAATTAAGGGAGTATAGCAGGGTTAGGTCTTATACTGTACTACAAAATAATAGTAGTAAAAATATTGATTATTGGCAAAAAAGAAAAGAAAGGCAAGAAGAAAGGCAGGGAGAAAGAAAAAAAAAAGGAAGGAGGAAAGAAGGAAGGAAGTAGAAAGGAAGGAAAGAAGTAGGAAGGAAGGAAGGAAGGAAGAAAGAAAAAAGAAAGAGAAAGATCACTTTGAACGGAAACAAACTAACAGTATAATACAGTGTTTAAAAAACCCCAAAATGTAATGGAGACCCACTAAATGATAAAACCTGCTAGAAAAACTTGAAAGCAGTTTGCCAGAAATTAGGTTTAGACCAGGAACTCATACCACATAAGACAGTAAGATTCAAAAGCATACATGACCTAGATTTAAAAGGCTACACAATTAACAAATTAGAGGACCAAGAAAGATGTTGCCTTTCACTGCTTTGAATATGGGAGTTTTTCATGACTAGACAAAGGATAAAGTAGGTCAGAGGAAATAAACTCATCACTGCTTCTATGCCATGAGGAGGTATGAGAATAAGGCCTTAGTGGAATGCCAAACTTAATCCTTCATTTCACATTCTTATTGAATCCACAGAGATATTTCTTGATTATCAAATTCTTTTCTAAATCCTCTGAACCTCTGAACCCATAAACCAAAGAATTTTACCAAGAATTGACAGCAAACATGCTGGTTTACTGATTTTAGATTATGTTCTTTTTTAAATTTTTAAAATTTTTTTATTTTTTATTTTTTTTAATATAAATTTATTTATTTTTAGCTTTCAACATTCACTCCCACAAGTTTCTGAGTTCCAAATATATACCCCATCTCCCCCCTCCTCCCACCCCAAGATGGCATGCATTCTGAATATCCCTTCCCCTAGTCTGTCCTCTCTTCTATCTCTCTCCCCTTCTCTGATTCCCTTCCCCTTCTATTTTCCTGTAGGGCAGGATAGACTTCTGTATCCCATTTCCTGTATTTCTTATTTCCCAGTAACATGTGAAAACATTTTTTTAAAAACCTATGTTTTTAAAACTTTAAGTTTCAAATTTTCTGTCTTCCTCCCTCCCCATCCACCCTCATTGAGAAGGCAAGCAATTTAATACAGGTTGTACATGTGCAGTTATGCAAAGCCCTTCCATAGTAGACATGTTGTGAAAAACTGACTCTATTTCCCTTAATCCTATCCTGCCCTCCCATTTATTCTATTCTTTCTTTTGACCTTGTCCCTCCTCAGAAGTATTTACTTCTGATTACTCCCTTTCCCAGTCTGCCCTCCTCTCTATCATCCCCGTGTTCTCTTGTCCCCTTCTCCCCCTATTTCCTGTAGGGTAAGACAGATTTCCATACCCAATTGAATGTGTGTGCTATTCCCTCCTTAAGCCAAATCCTATGAGAATAAGATTCACTCATTCTCTCTCACCTTCTCCCATTTCCCCTTCACTGTAAGAGCCTTTTCTTTTTTTTTTTTTGTGAGATTGTTTATCCCATTCTACCTCTCCCTTTCTTCTTCTCCGAGTATCATCCTCTCTCATCCCTTAATTTTATTCTCCAGATATGACCCCTTAATCTTCAACTCACCCTGTTCTCTATCTACATATACATCATCTTTCCATGCAGGAATGTAAACAGTTCAGTCTTAATAAGTCTCATATGATTTCTCTTTCCTCTTTACCTCTTCATGTTCCACTTGAGTCCTGTATTTGAAAGTCAAATTTTCTATTCAGCTCTGGTCTTTTCATCAAGAATGCTTGAAAGTCCTCTATTTCACTGAATGACGATTTCTTCCCCTGAAGGATTATAATCAGTTTTGCTGGGTAGCTGATTCTTGATTGCAATCCTATCTCCTTTGCCCTCCGGAATATTATATTCCATGCCCTGTGGTCCTTTAGTGCAGAAGCTGCTAAATCTTGTGTTATCCTGATAGTGTTTCCACAGTACTTGAACTGTTTCCTTCTGGCAGCTTGTAATATTTTCTCCTTGACCTGGGAACTCTGGAATTTGGCTACAATATTCCTAGGAGTTTTCCTTTGGGGATCTGTTCACGAGGAGATCTGTGGATTCTTTCAATTTCTATTTTGGCCTCTGGTTCTAAAGTATCAGGGCAGTTTTCCTTGATAAGTTCTTGAAAGATGATGTTTGGCTCTTTTTTTGATCATAGCTTTCAGATAGTCCAATAATTTTTAAATTCTCTCTCCTGGATCTATTTTCTAGGTCAGTTGTTTTTCCAATGAGATATTTCAAAATGTTTTCTAATTTTTCATTCTTTTGGATTTGTTCTACTATGTCATGATTTCTCATAAAGTCACTATCTTCTGATTGCTCTATTCCAATTTTTAAGAAAGTATTTTCTTTTGTAATCTTTTGGACTTCCTTTTCCATTTGGCCAATTTTTCTTTTTAGGGCATTTTCTCCTCATTGGCTTTTTGGACCTCTTTTCCCATTTGGGTTAGGCTGTTTTTTAAGGTGTTATTTTCTTCAGTATTTTTTTGGGTCCCCTTTAGCAAGCTGTTGACTTGTTTCTCATGATTTTCTTGCATCACTCTCATTTCTCTTCCCAGTTCTTCCTCTGCTTCCCTTACTTGCTTCTCAAAATCCCTTTTGAGCTCTTCCAAAGCCTGGGACTGATTCATATTTTTCTTGGAGGCTTTGGATGTAGGAGCTTTGACTTTGTTGTCTTCTTCTGGTTGTATATTTTGATCTTCTTTTTCACCAGAATAAGATAATATAGTCAGACTCTTTTTGCACTGCTTGCTCATGTTCCCAGCCAATTACTTGAGTTTTAAACTCTTTGTTAAGATAAGAGTCTGCTTCCAATGTGGAGAGTATACTGTCCCAAGCTTCGGGGGTTTTGTGCAGCTGTTTTCAGAGATACTTGTAGGGACCTGTAAATTTTCAGTTCTTCCAAGGTGGTATGATAAGGGGCGAGGTGTTTACTCCTTTCCTGGCCTGTGACCACAAGTATTCCTTTCTGTCCTGTAACTGTGAGGAAGGGTTCCTCTCCACAGTTGCTCCAGGCTCTACCATGCCAGCGCTACTCCTCACCCCAGCACTGCAGCCCAGAACTGTGACCCAGATCCACACACAGGCAAAGCAAGAGATTCCTGTCTCAGCACTGGCAAAGAGATCCCTGCAGTCCCTCTCTGATCAGCCACTGGATTCCCCCTCAGTCTGTGGGCCGGAAGCTCGGGAAGCAGCTCCCCCCCCAGCACCACACTCTTGGGGAATGGAGCTGAAACCCCACCTTCCTGTCTCAGCACCAACAAAAACAGACTTTTCCCACTGATCTTTTAATTTCTCTTTGGCATTTGTGGATTGAGAGGTCTGGAAACTGCCACAACTGCCTGTCCTCTGACGCCTTCTCCAGGTTTGCTGAGGCCTGCTTTGCCTGTGAGCCCAGGCCAAACCGTGCTCCTCTCCCTGTAAGGTGTGATACACCTTTCTGATCAATCATCCAGGTTGCCTTGGGCTGGAAATTTGTTTTACTCTGTCTTTTTTGTGGGTTCTGCTGCTTCAGAATTTGTTTAGAGCCATTTTTTATGAGTATTTGGAGGGGTTTGGAGGAGAGCTCAAGCAAGTCACTGCTTTTACTCCACCATCTTGGCTCCACCCCCTCGATTATGTTCTTTAAACACATTTTTTTCCTGTTTATGCTCTAATGTTTCATTTCTCGATTTCTATGAAATATCAAATATCTCCAAAATTGACTCTAAGGTCCTACGTATAAGTTCTTTTTGTATGGGGCAAAAAATTCACACAGAACCATAAATGTGAGTTAATTTAAAGTCTATAGATACTTTCTTGCTATCTCCTTACCTATCTTGATATACAATTGCCTCTTCATATTACTTTTGTATTCATAAATTCATGTCTTTCCTCCCCAGCAAGTTTTAAGTGCAGGGATTCTGGATTTAACCAAATGTGTCTGTTCAAGGAGCTCTCAGATGAGCTCCCAAGATTAAAAGCAAGATGAAAAAGTCAGTAAGGTGTACTTTACATTTGAAGAAAACTCTTCCTTCTGGAGAACGTAGAAGCAATATTTTTCTTTAGTAATACTTGCTTCTTTCATCAATTTAAGCAATCATTCATTAAATACCTCCCAAGTGACAAGAAATTGTACTGAGGATATAGAAATAAAAATAGTTTTATTCTATTATAAGTACGCAATATAAACTTACAGATAAGTATTATACAAGATAATTTGAAAAAGGAGAAAATACTAGCAATTGAGGTATGAGGAAAAGTGTCATGGAGAAGTTATTGCCTGATCTATCTTTAAGGACGTAGATATGAGAATGACTTCTATGAAAAAACAAAGACGGCCTATCCCAGATATAAGGGGAGGGGCTTATAGTTTAATTTGACTGTGATATGTACAGTGGTTGGCATCTAATTGCAGGCCTAGAGTTTTGGATACCTGAGTTCAAAAATCTGGTCTCAGACAATTACTAGTTGTATGACCTTGGGCAAGTCACTTAGCCTCTGTTTGCCTCAGTTTCCGTAACTGCAAAATGGAGATAATAATTGCATCTACCTCCTAGGATTGTTATGAGGATTAAATAAGAAAATATTTGTAAAAGCAGTTAGTTAGCATAGTGTCTGGTTCATAGTAGGAGCTTAATAATCGCTTATTCCCTTATTCTTCTCAAACTACTGTTAGAAAGATAGTCAAGAATCAGATTATAGAAAGCATTAAATATCAAGTGCAGGAGTCTATTTAATCCTAAAGGCAATGGAGAATCACTGGAGTTGCTTGTCAAGTGATATAGTCAGACGATTAACTCAGGATGACACTTTTCTCAAATGTTTTTTTTACATTAACTTCCTCCAAAAGTTAGTCTTGTCCTTTCTTTTCTTTTTGCCTTGAACATTCCCCCTTTTGCTATCTTTATCATACTTTTTTTATTTGCTTTTCTTTTTTTTTTTTACATACCTTATCTCATTTAGGGTTTTAGTCTTTCTGAGCCAGTTCTTATAGTTTTTTCCCTACTCTATTATATCTTAAATTCTTACCCAAGAGCTACTTATGTAAGTAGATTGATTTTTTTTTGCATCAAATATGGAGACTTTATTGATAGTATACAATATTAGAGTCTATATTTCTTCCCTTTACTTCAGTATTACCTTGTGGCAAGGACTGTGTATGGAAGGGACAAGATTCCCAGTATAGGGAAATAAATTAGAGATGCGGGTCCCACAGAGATGGAACTCTTCTTTTCGTTGGAGTTGGAAGTCCACAGATTCCCACTTTAGTTTTTTAGTCCTAGATCCATTGGGAATAGGAACATGGAAGGCCATGCCTACAACCTTCACATTCAACTCAGGAATGACCTTGCCTATAGCTTTAATAGCCCCAGTGGAAAGGAGCATGTTTTGGGCAATACTATCTCCTAGGTTGCCCAGGGGGTAGAGTGTGGGACCTGGATTCAGGAAGACTCATCTTCATGAGTTCAAATCTGACCTCAGACACTTACTAGCTTTGTGACCCTGTGCAAGTCATTTAACCTTGTTTGCCTCAGTTTCCTTATCTATAAAATGAGTTGGAGAAGGAAATGACCAACTATTCCGTTAGCTTTGGCAAACAAACCCCAAAAGGGGTCACAAAGAGTTGGACATGACAGAACAACAAAAAGGACTGAACTCACAAAGATAAGAGTAAGCATAGCCTAAAGAGTGAAGGCAACTGAACAGAAAGAAAAACAACCTGACTAGAATATACAATTCATGTTAGGAAGACATAGATTAGTTGATACAAAAGAAAGTATTGGCTTTGGAGTTAGCTATGGCGTTTTGAATTCTATTTCTGCTATAGACTGTCTATGTGTCTGTGGGCAAATCACTTGATATCTCTGTGCTTCAGTTTTGGATGTCAACACTCGCACTACTTATCTGACAATTGTTTTTTTTGGCAGAAAAGCACTTTGGAGCCTCAATGTACTATAGAAATGGGAGTTATTATTATTTAATACCTTACTAGGAAGTTTAGACTTAATCTAATAGCCAATAGGGAGTCATTAGGGCTTCAAACTGTACAAATATTACCCTTTGATAATCAGTACTATGTGGCTAGTGCCATTTGCAATAGCATTATTCTTTCAAGGGCTCTCAATGCTTACTTCCAAAATATATATACCAATAAAACAGAAAGCATGTTCCTTAAAAAAAAAGTTGCATTAAATATTGTATATCCTCTGTAAAATGGTCTTTTTACTACTTTGGTTAAGAGATTTTTCTCTTCTTTCTTTTCCTTTTCTCTATTTTTCTCTCCTCTTCTCTTACTTTCTTTGCTTTTTCCTACATAGGCAGTCTGAAGCATCAGATTTGTTAAACAATGCCTGAATATAACGGCTTCTTTCAGTGGTTCAGTAGATTTTTTTTTTAAATCACTATTAAATTAGGTAGCCTCAGGCAGGCAGCCCGCTACAAAACACTAGGAAAGTCTGATGGATCCAATGGTGGTAGAAAAAATTCAGCTGGCTGAAACTGTGAGGAAAGGTTCTTTATCATATGCTGTCTGACTCAAGGTTAAGCTTTCCTTTCAGAAGCTTTGTTGATATTGAAGGGCCTAGAAATGTAGTCAGTTAATAATGAGAAACTTCCTTTTGTCCTACATGCCACTTGTGTGTAAAATACCCAGGCTAAGAAAATAATGATAAAGCCAAGGGAGAAATATCACACCACAAAATTCTAACACATTACTTTGTCATATCTGTACAGCAATGCTTTGCTTTAAAAACCTACATGTATATACTACAGAGGTAATATGCAAAGTAGAATGGGACCTCCCACCCAATGAGTTTGTTCCAATGGTGGTATGTTAATTTTGCACATAGTCCCTGTCCTTACAACCTTATGGCCTAGGTGAGACTGTCTGAGGATCTGGTCCTAGCTCTAAGCCAGTTCAGGAATCAAGTCTGATATTCCTTTCTTGAGGGCTTCCTTCTTCATCAATTTTAAAGACCTGGAGATTAGGATCATAGAATCAGATGATCATAGAATTCAAGTGGGGTGGAATCTATTCCAACCTTGTTAGTTAGGTAGATGAGGATTTAAGGCCCAAAGAATTTAAATGATTTGTCCAAGGTAGTAACAAAGGAACTCAAACGTGTTTGGGAGTGTGTGTGTGTGTGTGTGTGTGTGTGTGTGTGTGTGTGGTGTGTGTGTGTGTCTATGTGTGTAGCGGCTACAAATCTGTAATCCCACCTTAGTTGTCCTTTAGAGGCTGGTATAAAATACTGTCAGATTGTGGCTAAAAGCCTTGTTTGTTTTTAGATTTTCCTTGAACGTAATTTTACCTTCTTAATGGATTTAGTATTGAAGAAAGGGCAGACTTTTTTTTTTTAGCTCTCTCTAGAGGCACTGTAGTAATGTAAAGCAAACCAATTAACTGAAACAGGAGTATAAGGTATTGACACCCCAAATAGTGCTAACCCCTCAATTCACCAGTGAAGAAAATGCCCAGCTGCTATTGTCACAGCGGAATGTTTTATTTTTTTCCCAGGTGACCGATAGAGTCAAGGATGGTAGATATGTATATATTAAAAATTCTCTTTCCCTTGCTGACTTTTTCCTTAAAAGTCACATGATGAATTTGGAAGAATGGGTTCAGTTCAATTGTTCCTTTACATGGGTAATAAATAAGAGAGATACACAGAGAATTTTACGTGTATCTTTCTGTCATGGATTGGTAGGTGAATAGCCTCATCTACACTCTCTGTGTAATACAGACCACCTCCAGCTCAGAATTTCTTAGCTGTTATAATTAACTAAGAGGGGCTGAATGCTTATGTTGATCACAAGGTGGCTATTTCCAATCATAGAATTGTAGCAGTAGGGAGGAAGATTGTGATAGCTATATCTCCTGTGAGTTGTTTACTTCCTTGAATAGTTCCCTCTTCTGGAACCAAATAGCCTGGGAATCATACCAATATAATATATTGATCAAGAGCAAGAACAAAAGTATAAACAACATGGGATCAGTAAAGAATTTATTCATAGTGGAGCATAATGGCAGATAGTGTGATGCAGTCAAAGGGGTAATGGACTTGAAGACTTGGACTGGAGTTTTAGTTGCAACATTTATAATTGATGTAACCTTCAACAATTTACTTTGTGCACAGGAGCATTAGTTTCTTCATCTGTAAAATAGAGAAAATAATTGTCTCACTTATTGGGCTGTTATGAGAAAAACATCTTGGAAGCTTTGAAGCTTTGTATCGTTATGAGGTAAGTTATTGTTTAGTATAGACAGTAGCTAAAAGGGAATAGCAAAGAACAACTAAAAATGTTGCTTGGGGGAATGTACAGGTCCACTAACGATTTAGATGTCTGTAGTACCTATCTCTTTTTTTTTCTCTCATTTCAGAGCTATTACTCCAAGGCAGGTGGCAGTCAGTACTTGGCTTTTGAACATTCTAAAATAAGAAGAATACAAAGGAAGGAGGAGGATCAGAAGATCGTTAGCCTAGAGCAGGAAGGTACATTAGAGATCATTCAATCATATCTTCCTATTTTCCAGTGGCTAGAAGTGAAGTCTAAGGAAGTTAAATAGCTTGTCCAACATCGCATAAACAGAAGTAAAAAACTAACTCTATATTGTGTATTAAGTTTTTTTTATAGCCTTTCTTTCTTTTGTTCTTTTTCTTTTTTCTCCTTCCTTCCTTCTTTCTTTTCCCCCTCTTTCCTTCCTTTTTCTTTCCCTCCTTCCTTTCTTTCTTCCTTCCTTCCTTTTCAAAGGTTTAAAGCTAAGTCTGAGTTCTGAACTGAAGGACTTGAATGCATGGATTCTTACTATTGATTTAACACTGTTTTTGTTTTGTTTTGTTTTGTTTTTAGGTCCTGGTGATTCCTACATCACCACAGGTGCTCAGTGAGAGGCTGAATTAATGCATGTCAATTATTATTTCAAAAGGCCCTTCTTCCCCTAGGATTATATAATTCTACCTAGTGGCCCTGGACAATATATAACGTAGACATGAAATTCACACCTTAGTTGCTTCCTACGTGAAACTGCCAATGGGAACCACATTGATCTTGATGCCAGGTCCTGCAATCTATGGGGGATTTAGATTTCATTACTCTTTTAAATCCATTTCATGTGAATTATTTTTGAACTTAAGTGAAAGTCAAGTTTTGCCTGGGTGATAAGAGTAAAAACATTTCTTAAAAGCCAATGTGAAAATATGATTTTTTTTTCTTCTGGACATTGCTTGGAGCAACCATTTTCATTTGTGTTGTAAAAGTGTACGAAAGAGGACTTCCTCTTAGTAAGGAATACTTCTACCACAGCTTCAACCTACCCATATGTCCAAGGATATACAACAGGATATATGGATATCCTACAGAATATATGGAGCTATAGATTGCATTAGCTGGATGGTGTGTAGACACTGAACAGATGGAGATCTCACCTAGACATTTGTAATAGAGCCTATTAACAGGCCTCAAGGCTTTCCCATACAAATCTATGTTTCACCTACCTGTCAGGTCTGAGCATGTCATACTCAATAAATTCCTTATCTAGGATCAAATATAAGTTCCTCTGCTTGGTCTTTGGAGCTTTTTATCAATGGGGCCCTTCCTACATTCTTCCCCTCTACACACTTTGCTATACTTGAATACTTGCTGTTTTTTACAACTAATACACCATCTCTCATCTCCAAGTCGTTGCACTTGCTGTCTCCCATATCTGGAATATGCTCTTTCCTCATATCCCTGCTAAAATCCCTGGCTTCCTCCAAGACTCTGCTTGAATTTTACTTTTTACAAGAATCCTTTGCCAGGTGCCTTCCTCCACCCCCACCTCCAGATCCCCTTTAAGGTTAATTTCCATTTATTCTGTCTGTATCTGTATATAACTATGGAAATGCCTGCACTGTTTAAGCAATGTTCAATCCCAGGCTTTGAGACTTCTGGGCAAGTCTTTCCACTTTTTCTATTCTTTACCTTGAAGTGTCATGCTCAAGTTACAGTGAAGAGAACAAAAATTAGTGGATTTGTACTTTCCCAGGTCTGGAGGCATCAGAGGAGGTAGTTTGGAGAAACGACACAATCAAATATCTATTGTTTGGTATTTAATTCCTTGGTATCTGATTTACATTCTATTTTAAGCAAACCATTTTTGCTTTGATAACTTGCCTTGTGTTTGTCTTTAGCTCAGGGGTAGGGAACCCGCAGCCTCGAGGCCACATGTGGCCCTCCAGGTCCTCAAGCGTGGCCCTTTGACTGAATCCAAACTTCACAGAACAAAAAGGGGTTTATTCTGTGAAGTTTCGATTCAGTCAAAGGGCTGCACTTGAGGACCTGGAGGGCCACATTGGCCTCAAGGCCACAGATTCCCCATCCCTGCTCTAGCTGGTCTGCAGGAAATTCACTGTAAAACAGGGATGTCTGAGCAGTGGTTTGGATGCATGGTGGATATGAATATGCTATTAGAACCTAAATGGGTCAATTAAACACCATGGCCTCATAGGAGAGGGCTTTACCAAAGTAGCTTAAAAGTTGTGTCAGTAAATGCTCAAGCTGGATGCAAGAATGAACTTTCTGACAATAAAATTCAGAGACTCGGCAAAGTTATGCAATTTCTTTCTGTGTGTGTGTGCTTGTTTTGTTTTGTTTGAGAAGAAAGGTAGTTCAGGATACTTTATTTCTGAATTTAACACTATAATATATCTATATTGCAACTTCGCTTTTTCTACTGAAAAAGCATGAAACTATGCTCCTGCTTTTCTTTTTATGCTCTGAAATGGCACAAGGCTTCCATCTTGGTATGGTAGTAACCATAGATTTTATCACCACTAATAAAGGTTAATATTAAAGGTGAATATCTATATCGTGCTCTAAGGTTTGTAAAGCACTATATGTTATATCCTTTGATCTTCACAGCAACCCTGTGAGATAGGTGCTGCTATTAACCCCATTTTATTGATTAGGAAATTGAGGCTGAAAGAGGTTACGTGACTTGTCCACAGCCACACAGCTAAGTAAATGTCTCAGGAAGAGTTGAAACTCACGTTCTTGATTCCCAAGGCCTACATACCAGCTCTGTGTTCTGTCCTCTGTCTTCTATAGAACTTCTCTGCCACAGCCTACCTTGTCTTTCTGCTTGAGTCCTCATTCAGCATCCCTATTCTGCAAATCTACTCTAACATAACTTCTCAGCTTTGTTCTCTATTATATGACAGACCATGCTATCCTTTTCCCCTTCTCCAACAGAGTACTTTCCATTGAAGGGCACTTGATAAATGTGGCCTACATCAGTGGTATTAAACTCTAATAGAAACAGGAGCCATTATTCTCTGCATAGGATCCTTAAAGGTGTGGTAGCAGGTTTGAGAGACAGAGAGATGATCAGACATATGGTAAAGGATGTGGCCAATTTGAGACCTTGGTGGCTAGATAAACTTCTAGTGGAAAGAATACTTGCATTGGAATCCCAAGAATCTGAGTTCAAATCCCACCTTTAAAGCTTATTACTACGTTTGTGACCCTATGTGTAATGTTACCTATAGAGTCCTAATTTTCTTATCGGTAAGAGAAGGTAGAGTAGATAGACTCCTTCCTAGCTCTAGATTTCATAGGGTCACAGGATTAGAGCTGGGAGGCACTTCAAGACAAATTAGTCTAAACTCCCTATTTTACACAGGAGGAAACAGACTGCCCAGGAGGCTAAAGGATTTGCCCAAGGTCATATAATTAGAAAGCATCAGAGATAAGATTTAAACCCAAATCTCCTTATTCTAGAATCAGTGTTCTTTCCTTTGTACCGTATTCTCCTATGAAGCCTAAAATGAAATTGCTGCCAATGACACAGAAAGTAAGAATAAGGTCACAAGAAGCTGTCTGAGCAAGCCTACTGCTTAGCTGTGTTAATTAGCTTGAATGAATGAGCTTGGCTGAAAACCTCTCTTCCATAGCTGGCCAGCCGAACAGAAAGGGGTCTACAAAACAGTTGGAGCGCATGTTGAGCCAGTAAGCTAAAAGTCATTAAGACAATGCTCTAGGAACTGGACCTATCACATCCTTCAATTCATTTGGTTTTCCATCATATGCTTTCATTGCTTTCCTGAAGCCTTGGCATAAAATCTGTTTAATATGCTTTCTGGATCCCCATTTGTGTTGAATTTCCCTATAAAAAATGTGTGAAGGAGCTATGGAGTGTTGATCAGCAGGCATCCATTTCAGCTTCCATTTACCAATGCCCTGAGTCCAAATCAGTGTGATTTAGAAGGAGTGCATGGGAAGTCAGCCAAAGTGATCCCTTTGACCTCTAGGCCTGTACAGTACAAACACTGCTATTGTCTCTGAGCTGCTGACATATTGTATGTGACAACATCCTGAGGCAGGTGCTCCTCTTTCATAGAATTATGCAGAGCACAATTCTACCCTCTTAGCATTGTCATTTCCCCCTCCCACCACACCCCCTCTATCAGAGACCGTTGTACTCAGTTATGGAATATGAGCCAAATCCCATCCCTGTCTTAGCATCTGTGTCTCATGTTCAGAACAGCCTCAGGTACAGAGTGTCATTTAGCCACAGGGACATGCTTGTGTGAGTACAGAGACTCAGAGCAGAAGCACACATGAGTTCTCCTTCTTGCCTTGATGAATATTGCCCAGTAGGGGCTAATATGAAACCATCAGGTTCAGTTTAGACATCAGCTACAGACTCCAGATTGACTTGCAGATAAGGAGGCTGCCTCTATACTTTTATGAATGACTCACAGCTGCCTCAACATCTTTTAATATAATTGTAATTAAACTTTCTGGCCTCATTTTTGGGTTGAATCAAACAGGCAGTTATATGAGTTATTTGATTCAATTCAGCAAGCATTATCATTCCATAAGTCATTCCTGATCTAGCTATGACTTGAGGGGTTAAGTTGAATGTTTTTCCACTGAAGAGAAGCCCAGCTACCCTAGAACCTGTCCTTTCAGACATGTTCAATCATATATCATGTTGATTTAAAAAAACAACAACCTCATTTGGGACACCTTTCATTTTCTGCATTTATGATTTCTTTAATGTACCAAACTCTGGGGAAAGAAACCCCCCCTCTACTAACTCAGATCTCTAACTGTCCTTGAACTTGGCCTTAGAGAGTTGCCAGAGCTAGTGAGAGGTAAGTGACTTGCCCAAGGTCACACAGCAAGCAGGTTTCGGAGGCCGAACTTGAACCTAGGCCTTCTTGCCTCCTAGGAAGGCCTTCCATTTGCTCTGCTGTACTGTCTTTCATTATAGGGCATAATGCCTGCCTGATAACTAAAATCTGAATGCATATGCTTATATGCCCATGCTCAACATACTCAGTAAAGCCTGTTCTAGACTGAGGATTTAAGTCTGCAAGTTAAGAAGTCAAAAAAAAAAACTTTTTTAAAAGCATAACTTTACCAACACAAATAAGAACTCAGCTACATTTGAATTCACATCACACCGCACCTGGTAAGAATTAGTCTAGCACGGCATCATCAATCATACTGTGGTTGTCAGTTTTGACATCCTTTAAGTCTACGCTGTGCGCTTAATGACTACATTACAGAAAATGTAAACAGACACCAAACATACAGGTATGTGCCATATATGTGTGTGTGTATAAATGTGTGTGTAAATTTTTTTCTTTCTTTTTTTTTTTTGCTACAAATTTATTAAAAAAATGCATGCACAGAAAATTGGCTCAGGGAATTGTGAAAGCCAACAGCAACAGACCCCAAGCTATTTATTACTTGTAAGGCATCAAAGAATTGTAAATAAATGATGGCAATGCAAAATGTAGAGGAGACTACATCAAGATACAGATATCAATGTGTGTCTATCTAGGGGTAGATTACATTGCTAATAGACACTTCTGGCATCCTTTAGTATATCACCTCAAATTGTGACTTGCCATTTGAAATTCAGGCCTAGCAATAGTAAGCCCCCCAAAAAAACCTTATTAATAATTCATGATGTGAAAAAACATGATGACAAAGCATTTAAATTGAAAACCTACATGCACTAATACTAGGGTTCACACTCTTTAATCCCAGATTCCGTTTTAGTTTTTTTTTTTTTGTATTATGAGCAGATTGAAGCTTCTCACTGATCATATGTGAAAAGTTTGTTCCTTTCAATTCTATTGATTCAATTTCCTTAACAGGACAGTACACTAGGAAGTCTAAGTCTTAGCAGATAAGTATTCAAGAGATAAGGCTAATTAGAAGTCTTGGCAAGTGCTTATTTTCAGGTTCAGCAGTAGGATTTTTAACAACTTAAAAAAAAAATCCAGGCATAAGGATGCAGTGTAAGAATACATAGAATATTAAATGAGGAGGACAGAAGAGTCGAAGGAACTGCCTAGGTAAAGCCAGAAGTTCTACTGATTCTATTTCATTCAAAGGTAGAAAATTTCATCAAAATCTCTTTCTATTACAATCCTGAAGAGCAAAATATTTTATTCCTTTTATTTCTGTTAATCATCTACACATCTCTAACCTACTACACTTTCCAAGGAAATACTCTTTGTAATCTAAACTAAAGTAGCATTCAATTTTTGCAGAGCTTTTTTTATAGAATACATTCAGCATAATATTTGATTTTCCTAAAATAAAGTTTCTATTAGAAGGTCAGAGTATCAGCTGCATTTGTTTAACATAAAAAAGAAACCTGTCAATAAATCACAAAAGCCATTTGAAATGCAAACAGAAACTGTTTTACTTTTAAATATCTTCTTAAACCTGCCTCTTTGGTGGTTATTTAATTCTAAAACTAGATTCTTTTATCACTTTTTTTTAAGATTCAAGAACCTTTGTCAAACCCCCTATAAGTATTGTATTTCCTAATTCAGTTAGTTACCTTGAACATGAATAAATTTTCAAAGTTATTGGACGATGTGTGCTCTGGTTAGCCCTTCTGATTCTTTTTTTAAGCTCCCCAGGCCTTCCATAATAACAGTAATAAATTCTTATTCCCCATCACAGTCATAATTTTGAAAAGTAAATAGAGGTGGACCCCCCAACACACACACACACACACACACACACACACACACACACACACACACATATGCATGGATACTCTCAAAAAACTTCTCATGTCTCTTTAGGGGAAAACTTACTGTTTCCAAGAGGGATAGGGATGAGAGGGAATTTTAAAGCGAGATTATGAGGAAAGCAACCCAAACATTATGTATGCATCATAAAAAGTGGAATATTCTTTCATTTTAAATTTAAATTAATTAAAATTTTGAATTTTGAATTTTTGAATTTTGAATTATTAGGTTTTTAACAAAACTATCTCTATAAAACTCAAATGTCAATACTAGTAAGATATTTTAAAATTATGGTTAATGCTTTGTAGTTAGAAAATTTTATCTTCTCTAGCATTTGAGAAAAAGCATCAAAATTGCATTTGAGATTACATTTAGGTAATAATTTGGAACTGAATAGTTCCATGCAGGAGCCAAGGTATTGTTAATGTCTACTCTGCATTATTTCTTTTTTATTTTTAAATTTATTTTCAGTTCTTCTCATTACTTATTCTAAGAGTCATAACTTGCCAGAGCCTCTGAGAAGAAACTCTTCCAATCTACATTTAAACAAAGAACATATTACAAATTGGACATTTTTGTTGGGAAATTTCACTAGAAGGAAACACACACACACCCGCGCACACACACACACACACACACACACACACACACACACACACCCTGAAAGCATCTGGTCCTATGATCTGTAAATAACTACTTTATCCACTTCTCTGCTCTTTCAAAGGTTACTGACAATTACTTCTTTCAAGCCAAAGTTCGAACTGTGTTTCAGATGTGGGAATATTCTTCATACAGTATTAATAAAGGGTTACAGCAGAATTAATGAAAATGTACCAGTTCGCATATAATAAATAAGTACCTAATTAAAAGCCCAGTTAAGCCAGAAGCACAGATATTGTCTTTTATATTAATATCTATTATACTACTTTAGCATTTAATGGGAGCCTCTTCAACTGACTGATGGCCAAAGGGAGGACTAAGAAATCGCTCAGCTGGTGGCTGACACTGGTCTTGAAGAAAGCTAGTATGGAACACTTTGCCCTCTTTCAGAGTCTCTCCACCAGCTGTCACCCAGCTATGGGTGCTGAAAAGCTCCTGTCACTTCATCCAAAGGGATTTACTTGGTCAGAAGGAAAATTTAAATACAAAGCATGCAGCTAAGAAGCTAGTGAAAAGGATTATGAGTACACAAGAGCACATGTGTATAAGACACTAATACATCTTTAGGAAATTTCAGACCCCCAAAGCCAGGATTACTGCCAGAGGCAGGGTGGTATACGTACACAGGGACCTTTACCATCAGAGTTATTATCTTCCAACTATTCAACTTTATAGGTCTTTCATCAAGGCCAGTATTTTTTTTTTCTTAACAATCCCATCACCCTCAATGGGAAACTAAGAAAAGGCATTCGTGTTCTATTATTCGTGGGAATCACCTGCATGCAAAATACCCTCTTGCTTTATGCAATGGGATCCGATTTTCTTGCCCTTAATCAAATTTACCAAAGGGATGCATCTGATTGTTTAATGATGATGGAGACAAATAAGGACATAAATTCAGCATCTCAGGCTCACTTAAAAAAAAAAAAACTAGATACCTCACATAGGCCTAGATCTAACACAAGAAATGTGGCTTTCTAAAGTTTCATGGCTGGGACATTTTGGGTTCTGGTTAGATACTTTGGGATGCTGGCTCAGGATAATATAATAAATTTCCTGATATCAATCACAATAAAAAGTGGCTTGCTTGTGTTGGGAAAACAGCATACTAGATAGGATAGAGTAAGAACTCTATGATTTGGGGATGCCAAAGGTTTAAGGAAAAATCATCTCCTTATTTTTTTAATAAGGTTTAACCCTGGACACCTAACATTAAAAACTTACATTTCCTCATCCAGATTGGCAAGGCAATCAGATTCAATTCATTGTAGCAGAATGTTGGTTGGCCTGTGGCAAAACAACAATAACCAAAAAAACCCCCCAAAAAACTGTTTAGCAGAAATGTATACAGCCTCTGGACTGCCCACCTAGTTCAAGGACAGGCTGACAATAATACCATTTTTTTTTTGAAAGTGGAGAGTACAAGAAAGCCCCAAAGAGGCAGCTGTACCTAATGCCCGTCACTGGGGAGCCTTCTGCAAGTTGCAGTGCTGGTGCTAAACCCAAACTTGGACTCCAAAGTCAGTCAAGATTGATGTGCTTGCTAGACCCAGCTGTGATTGAAGTTGGTCCCTGATTTATAAAGGTAAAAGTGTACAGAGGAAAAACTATATGAATCTCATGGAAAGAGAAGTGGTGGATAAAAACTGACCTGACACTAGGTGAATGGCAACCCTCAAAGAAAATGCAAGAAGGAAAATTAAAATTCCTTTTCTGTAAGAAAAATCCTAGGTCAGATTGTTAATTGTGCATTTCCACTGAAATCTGTAGGAAACAGCCTTCGGGAACATTAGATAGCTTTTTTAACAGTGAGTCAGTAACTGAAGCAAAGTGCTCCACAGCTCAACCCATCTGCCTTTAGAGGTCACTAGAACCTCACTTCAGTATTTATAGAATTTCCATGAAGGATTAGAATAGTTAGACTAAAGCCCATATACGCTGCATACAGTTCCAGGGGATGCCGTATACTATTATCTAAATTTCTTCACACAGACTATCATGTATCGGGCCCAGCAAAGCTGATTAGTGGAGCAGCTTGAATCTGACATATCCTTTATGCCAGCCACAAGCTGCCTTGCACAGCCACCTTATTCACTGTGGAGACAGGCCCCAAGCAAGATTGTAACACAACACATGCAAATGAGATGAGGCTTACACCACTTACACTGAGATGGCTATAATATGTAACAGCTTAATGTGCCCACAGAAGTGATGGATACCCTTTCCTTAGCTCTAAAGGGCTTTATTTTGGATGCATTCTTTTTATAAAACTAATATTTCTTGCTTAGCCTTTTGCTTTTTATCCTGGTCATGGCCATACAGAAAACTAACTTAGAATCTGGTAGGTGCTACAGTTTGAGTTCCAGGCAAATTCAAATGTGTAAGTTTTCCCAACCAGTTGACAGAAGGGCTAAAAAAAAAATTAAAAAAACAAAAGGAATTTGACCTACCTTACTTCAATATTGTTTTTTCCTAATTAACAAAGTAACTGCTCATGGAAATTCTACATTTCAGACTTTTTTCCTCCCCATAGGGAGGTATATAGCCAACTCTTCCAATTCTCCAGCTACGGTTTCAAGAGAACCAAACTGACTATTAGACCAGAAACTAATTTGGATAACTGGCATCCAATCCAAAATCTGGGGGAAAACTTAGACAAATCAAATATCCAGTGAAAACATTACCAAATGCTGCAAAACTCAAAGTGCCTATACATCTCTAATCAGTATTCATTTCCTGTCCTTAAAATAAACAGAAAACAGATTTCTGCATTTTCCCTAAAATCAATCTTTCACTGTATCTGTCAGTTGCTTTCTCCCAATTAGTATTCTAAATTCATTTATTTTTGTCATAAGTTTAAAAAAATACCTTGGCACAGTGATTTCATTCAATACTCATAAATGATAGGACAGAGTCATGTTGTGCAACTTAGGGCCTTTCCCCCCCTCCCCTCATTGTAACTTTGTTAATGAATTGAAACGAATCAAAAGTATCTTATTAATTATTGCTTGCCCAGTAGGTTAAGCTTTGGCTTTTCACCTCACTGGCCCAGAGAACATTTCTTGCCTTTGGCCATGTCGGAGGGGCTCATTAAATCATCTCTTGGGAACAGACAGAAATTGTTAGTGAAAAGGAATGGTCAGTGCCTGAGCCAGAAGCCAGCAGGGAAAGGATCCCCTCATCAGTGAGAACTAACAAGGCTGTATGTATTACACCTGTAATCAAACTGCCTTGGAAATGCCTGGAGACCACGGTGCTCTCATTGTGATTGGTGAAGTTATCTGAAAATGCTGAATCCAATTCATAATTGATGTGCACACACAATTATAAGCCTCCAGATAGCTCAACAATGTTGCAGTTGCAAGCCTCGAGGAGTGGTAAACTTTAACATGCATAGCATAAAATAAGGTGGTTGATATAATAAAAGGTGAAACTACTCGACTTCTTTGCTCTGGCAGTGGGAATGTAATTGAATTTGCTCCGGTTGTTAACGAATGTAATTATAGACAACTCATTGGCAGGCAATGATCTATGGGAAGGGTGCAGGTAACATTCTTTGTTTTATTATTTTTTTTAACTTGCAAATTTATTTCAAGTCATTTGTATTGTAAATAAAGTTGAAAGATGATAATCTTTTTTTTTCCTCAATAAGGAACATTTGACTGTTACCATGAATGATATAGAGGCATGCATTTGAAAAAGGAGACATAGCCTTAAAAGTTTGGATTGGATAGTGTTGGGAAAGTGAGAGATCTTCCAGTGTCTTCAAGGTTACACCCATCCTAATTTTACTCACTAATTGTAATAAAAAAATTTATTAAAATTTCAAAATGGCAGTTTTCCCTGTGTACCCTATCTTTTCCTCACCCCAAATGAATGTAGGATGAGATCAGAAACATCTACATTTGACTAATTGGATGTGCCATGATAGTCAGTAGTATTTACTGATTATCTCCTGTGTGCTGAGAACCATACTAAGCCAACTTGCTTATGTAATATGAATTAATATTAAATGCCATTGGCCCTAAAAGGTTGCTAGCATATTCTATTGGGGCTACCACCTCCCTGAATTGCTACTTAACTATAGTAGGCCAAAATAAATTCACCTCAAAATATCCAGTGACAGAGGGGCATGTTATGGGGGAAGAGGATTACTTGCTATTTTATCAACTTTCAAAGAAGAATAGAAACTTTTCATACTATTACCAAGATGGACTATTTTACTAAACAGTCAAAGAGAAGTGGAAGATTTAATCTGAGGCTGATAGTTTTGTTTGATTTGATTTCTTGGTATAGATGACTAGACAGGCATAGTTATGTGTGTCTCTTCATCTTCAAAAAAGTAAAATAATCTCTGATGGTAGGATTAAGAAATAATCTGAGAAATTTTCCTAAATATTGAAGTATATCCCTAATTAATTAGATGAAAAGTAACAAGAACTGTGAATTTACTCTTATCTTATATGACATATAGAATTTTAAAAAATTATCATCTTTTCAACCCATAGAAGTTTAGTAAAACTCAACATTCCTTTGAGATTCATGCGACTATCAAAGTTTTTTTAACTTTGACAGTCTTCTAGCTAATGTGATAAAGCCTCCTCATTTCAAACCAATGCTCAACATTTTTACCTCAAGAGGTACTTTTTTGCTACTTCAAAAATTAAAGAAACAAAAGGATAAAGTTGAAGTGGATGGGTGAGGAACGCATATTAGTGAAGTTGCTCATCACCTGTCCCTTTCTCAAATCCTGGGGGTAAAAATAGGGGTAAAATCTTGACATCAACAGCAGGTTGGCAACAAGAGAGAATTTTAAAAAAGATTCTATTTATAAATAGGATTTAGGGGAATTGATCTTTATTCACATTTTCTTATTATTGCATTACTATGGTAATTAGTCTACTAATGTCGGCAGTTTCACAGGTTCCAAAATAAACTAACAGCTATCCCACTAAAAGTTGGAGTTTTAAGATGCTGCCACATCACATGCATGTAGAAATATTTAAAGGAAGAGAAATGAAGCAGAAAGTTAAAATACATTATGATTATGGCAATGACTGTGTTTTCTTCATGGTTACCTGACCTTCATGTCTTGTTTTATTTTTTTAAATTAATGAAGTCCATATATTTTGTTTGGTATTTACGTAATCTAAATCCTGATGAGGGATCAAGGACTGCATATCATTTTCAGTTGTTCTAATCCCCAAATAGAATCATCTCGATTCTCTTTACCTTTATTAGGAGATAAGTGATAGACCTAGGTATCACAAGGCTATGCAGTGAAATATCTTTCTTTATCTAGCAATACCATGTCTAAAGAGCCTAAAAATGGAAATTACACACAGGAACGTTAGAAATTCATTTCATGGACTGTATGGTGTCCATGTGCTTATTTCTGCACATTCTTCTGCCACAGTATTATAGCATACATCACTGCACATTTGGCTGTACCCATGATATAGATCTATTCAGGTCTCCAAAGTATATTGCTAGCAGCACAGTCAAATAAACAGCACTCCCCAAAGCAACCATTTAAATTGCAAGCAAACGATGCCTTGCAGCGAGTGGTCCCTATTCTGAATCCAAGCAGGTGAGGAATAGTACTAAGTGCTTTTGATGTTGCCAGCTCCCAATTGCCACCCAACTTTTTCCCCCTCCAAAACCTCTTAGCAAACTTCAAAGGCCTCCTTGCTTCTTGCCTTAATCCAGTGCACTGAGACCTCTAGTTCAAAGAACTTTCCTTAAACCCTCTTCTTAAACTGCAACCCAAACTTTTTTCTTTCCTTTCCACAAAGTAGCAATTACAGCTCCGTTGCGTGGCGATTGGGCTTGGGCCGATCAGCTCCTGCTATTAATTAATCTCACAAAGGGGGCTCATTTCCTGGCATTCAAATTGACAAGAGACCAGAGAACAGAAAACCCTTTCAAGCAGTTCCAGCGAACTGAGGGGAAGAGGTATCAGAAGAAAGAGCCCCACAGTATTTGAGGTAGAGGGCACATTTGATACTGCCTATACGTCCTGCTGATTGAATGATTTTTGTTAAAGGAGAGCTCTTTACTAATCTTTTACCTGCAAAGGCTTAAGCAGAAGTAAATGCAGCACAAATATTGCTAAATTTGGATGGGAGGGTCTTCACAGGAGTTTTTTCGATTTCAGGCTACCAGTGCATTATAGTCACTTTAAACAGAAAGTGTTCACTTTCCTTACACAGAAGAGCCCTTGGAAGAGGGGGAGATGAAGAGAGGCAAGAAAGCAGAATAGCAGACAAGAGATTAAAGCTTTTTATTCAGTATCTCTTTCGTATTCAAATTGTGCTAAGGGCTCTGTGAAAGTTAGAAGCAAGCTTGTTCAGGAGGGCTTCTAAAGTGTGTACATGGATTTCATGGGAATAGAAAAGAAGCCACAGACTGAGTAATGAAAGAAAGATAAGATGTCCTATATAAAACAACTCAAGAGTGGTTCAATTACCTCAGCAAACCATCAAGGCAAGCTTTGAAGATTTGAGAAAACACTGTTAAAATTTAACAAAAAACTCATGTTGCAGGTTTTGTACCAATAAATGTTTGTATACTCTGTGAATTGCTTCAGCTATATTCCCCACATGAATATTGTTTATTTCATCGGTCTGGGGGTAAGGAAGCAGACATACATTTGTGAAGACACACACTTATAAGGTAGGAAGTTTCTTTAAAAAATGAATTTAATCTCTGATTTGGAAACATATCTCAAAAAAAATTTTTTAAAAGAATTGAGTGTCTGAGTAAAAGAAATTTGCGAACTTGGGTATCACTCAAGAGTAGGTACTTTGGTTATCCCAGAATGACAGGGCCCTGACAAAAATTCCATGCCTTACAATGCATAGAGACAAATGTTTCCTATGAAACTTACAAATCTGCTAGTAGGTGGACTATACATTGCAGTTTTTTGATATAAAAATACTTGCTTTTAATGAAGCATGTCAGTCAATGTCCAGGATTAATTGAGCAACACCAACACAGCTTAGGAGAAATGCTTAACAGCTATGACTTACAGCACCCTTTATCAAAAAGTAACCTTTAGAAAGGATCCCACATGAACATGTCATGTATCTAGGGGGAATCTTTTAAGCATAACTCCAAGTATGAGATCTTGTATTTTTCTTTGCTTTTCCTACCCCCTCAAAGAGTTGTCATAGAACAAATCTGCACTTCTGAGGCCTGAAAACTCTAGGGGACTTATATCATTTTATGATATAGTGCCAATAAATTTCATTAATTCTGCACAGATTCTTTCCATACATAAGCATTGCAGATATCAACAGTTTATCAAGTTTCCAATTTAATGTGCAATGAAACTTCAGTTCTTTGAGAATAACTTTGAAGAATTAAGATTTGCTTAATTAAAAAAAATATTGACTTAGTCTTTTAAAAAACTGAAAAAAATAATAAAAATAAAATTTAAAAGCTTCCTTTAAGAAAGTGTTTCAATTTAACTTAAAAGTTAAATTTTATAAATGACTGATTTTGTGTTTTTAAAAATTCATCTTCCCACTCCCAGTCTTCTGTCTTTACTCCTCTAGTTACTCAAGAGTTTCTGGTCCTTTTGGGAACTGTGATGAGAAATCATTGGTAAAATGATTGGTGTGATGCAACAAAATGACAGACTGGTGTGAATCTTGCTTCCAGGACTCAGAGCCTAGAAAACTGATCCAGACTATGAGCTTTATAACCCGAACCTTGAAAAGAAAAAAAGGAATTGATAAGGAAAATGAAGACTCATGAGGATCAAATGAAATAATGGATAAAATGTTCTTTAAAAGCCTCAGAGTGTTGTACAAATGTCAGTTATTATTATTATCATCAAATATAATCAAATTGGAAGAATATGAATGTTGCTAAACTTAATTAAAAATGTTTAAGTAATTGAAAATTACTTAAATTACTTAAAATTACAGGGTTAAGTGACTTGTCCAGGGTCACACAGCTAGTAAGTGTCAAGTATCTGAGGCTGGATTTGAGCTCAGATCTTCCTGACTCCAGGACTGATGCCCTATCCATTGTGCCAACTGGCTGCCCCAAGACATGGATTTTGAGGAGGGTAGTATTGAACTGAGGTGAAATGTAAAATGTCTAATAAGCAGTACTGAAAACTGTGTTGTTATTTATTTATCTGTCTGTCTATCTATCTATCTATCTATCTATCTATCTATCTATCTATCTATCTATTTATTTATTTATTTTGGATGAGGTTTAAGAATCAACCTCCCAGGACAGTGTTAACTATAGCCATAAATTTAGTTACTGAATCCTTTTTTTAAATCTTTCTGTCACTGCACTATGGATCTTTTGCAAGTTACACCTTTTCTTTTATGTCTGGGGGAAAAAACAAACATACTATAACTGATCTAAAGTGTACAGTGAGTATCTTTTACTTCTACACTTTGGGGAGACCTAACCCCAAGCTAAAAGAATGTTTAGACAGTGTGTTAGAATGAGAATTTAATTAGTCAAAGAGTATTATCTTCACACATGCACACATACATATACATATCTGAATATATACATATAATGGTATATGTGTGTTTATATGTATACATACATATACCTACATATACAGATATGTGATATAGCCAGCGAGGTGCTACAGTGGATAAAGTGCCAGGTTTAGAGTCAGGAAGATTCGTCTTTCTAAATTCAAATCTGGCCTCAGACACTTACTAGCCTGTGCGACCTTGGCTAAGTCACTTAGCCCTATCTGCCTCAGTTTCCTCACCTGTAAACTTAGTTGGAGAAGGAAATGATAAAGCACTCCAGTACCTTTGCCAAGAAAATCCCAAATGGGTTAGCAAAGAGTTGGACATGACTGAAATTAGTCAATAACAACACACGTATTTACACATGCACATAATTATATATATATATGCATATATATATATATACATATATAGACACATTATAGTGTGTCTATGTATGTATATATGTATATATTTACACATCTAGGGAGAGGAAGAAAGAGAGAGAGGGGAGAGAGACAGAGAGACAGAGAGAGAGACACACACACACACACACACAGACACACACAGAGTGTCTGGCTCCTGTCTTAGGAGATCAAGCTGCCCTAGGACTTAATCCTATCCACACTATACATCCACGGGTTCGGAGTGAAAGGGGCCCTTCAGAAGAGAAGGCAATAAGATCCTTGTGCTACCCCACCCTGCTCCAAGCAGGGGTTATCATTTTACAAATAAAGCAGTGGATCCATTTTACAAATGAAGAAACTGTTCAAAGTGAATTTACCAAAGTTGTTCAGTTAGTTAAGTGGGCCTCAAACCAAGCTCTTCTGAATCCAAGGCTCTTTTTTGCCATACCATCTGCTTCAAACAAAGTGTTCTGAATGTCCATTACTTCTTGTTTAGGGGCTCAGATAAAAGTTTGCGTTTATGGCCAGTTTGGATCATAGGACACCAAGAAGGAAATATACTTCCTTTCTCTCTTCTCTGTAGATAAAAGGACAACTTAGCTGGAACATAAAAAGCTGGAAAAGTAGATTTTGACTGACAGCAGAAAAATTCCTTTTGAAAATAATGGATTTCTATATATATCATTTTATAGCTTAAGAAATTGTTTACCAATGAAGCTTAGTGACTGGACTACAGTCACACAGTTAGATAGGTTGAAGCCAACTCTTGGAAGGATTGTTTGTTTGAAAAAATAAAAGAAGAAAAGAAGGTAATGCCTCCTTACCCCACATGCAATCGCTCTGACTCCTCACCTGCTCATGATCACATTTATCTTTTTCCTCATATGCTTTCTTTCCACAGAAGCTTGGGGATCTTCCATTTCTGAGATTGCTTAGTGCATAATTCAGACCGTGCTTTCTGATGATGGTAACAATGATGATAATGATGATGGCAAAGATGAGGAAACAATGTTGATGATGGCGATGATGATGGTGTCTGATAAATGCTTTAGGAACAACACAAGAATTCTAAGCACTTGCTCAATATTTCCCACAGGAATATCTGGGAATATATAATTTTTTTTTACACTTCAGGTTAAGTAACTGTCACCTAAATGAATTTCAGTAATGAGACTTTAAATTTTTTTTTATTTTCTTACATTTTTCAATAGGGAATGGGATGAAGAGAGTCTGAACTCTTAGTGTAAAAACTCATCAGTTCTGACTGGCAACTACCCAGTGATTTGTGATCTTTCATTATGTTTAAGAGGCAGGACTCAAATGAGCTTTTCCTTCCTCTAAGGCCAGACACTATCCACCATGCCATATTTCCCCAAGAGACCTATTATCCAAAAATCTCATTCTTGAATTATGAGTAAAGGTATCAATACCTATTTTAGACTTTGTCAACCCCTCCTAATTCTAATACCATAAATTTCCAATTTATGCTGTATATAACTTGTTTCTCTCCTATTAAATTGAAAGCATCTTGTGGATAGGGACTGTTTTGCCTCTTTTTGTATACCCAACACTTAGCACAGTCCTGGTGCATATAAGGTTAATAAATGATTATTGATTGGTAGGTTATTGATTGGTAGTAGCTGATTTTGTGAGTATTCATGGACAAAACAAAATTCATCACCCAGTGGCTAAGTTTCTGGCAATGACTATCTCTAAATACATGTTATTCTGGATGAAAGATACATGGTCTCTCACCAGTCCTATAGTCAAATCCTGCCTGGCTTTGTAAGATTTTCTAGGGTTTGTGTTCTTCTGCCACAAGGAGACAGGAGAGTATAGTGGAAAGCAATTAATTTTAAGTTACAGGGTCTGTGTTTGAATTCTACTTCTGTCACTGTGTGACTTTGGGACAGTCACTTTATGTTTCTGGGCCTTGATTTTTTCATCAGTAAAATGAGGAGATTAGATTAGACTCTGAAATCCCTTCTTTCTCTGATTAATGACCCTATGATTACTTCTGTACTATCATGAAGTGTTGCAAGAGGACTTTCATGGAGAAGGCACCAATTAATAAGAGTTAGCATTTATAAGCACTTTAATATTTTCGAAGCACTTTGCATATGTTATCCCCATTGATCCTCACAATAATCCTAGGAGGTAGGTGCTATTATTATCCCTGTGTTACAGTTGAAGAAACTGAATTAGAGAAAAGTTAAGTGACTTGCTCAAGGTCGTATGATTAGTTAGTGTCTGAGGCATAATTTGAACTCAGTTTCTCCATGTCCAACACTTTATCCATTGAACCCTGAATGACAAAAATCTGATATACTTCTATCAAGGAAGGAAATATTTCAATAGTTAAACTATATATAGTTAATTCTTATTAATACTAGGAATTTAAAATGAATAGATGTCAGTATGACTTAGTCGTTTTGTCTAACTTCATAGTTAATACCCATTGTATCAGGATCAGGTCCATTACAATATTTGATGTTGAATATTAACATTGCCAAATGAATGAATTGATTATATTGGGGTCCTTCTTACAAAGATGAGACCTTAGATGATAGAAATTAAGAATTAACTTCAGAAGATAATTTAATGTATTCTTCCCTGTAAGAAAATCAAGCTGTAACTAGATCACACAGTGAATTAAGGAATTCGCAAAACTCTGGTGTTCAACAATAGAAGAAAATCAATTTGAAATACTATTTCTTATCACAGACTAATCTTTGAGCTTATACACTCAAAGACAAGAAGTCAGTATCTGAGATTTGCAAATGGTATTTCAAGTCCAAAGATCTCTGGACACTGATTACTGAAAAGAAGCCCTTGTGGCTTAGATGATTCTAACCTATTGCTAAGAAGAGGAATCATAACTATAGTACTTTTTACCCTACTTGGTTTTCCCTTTAGTAAGGCAGAAGTAGTAGGGAAGGAAAAAAAAGGCTTCTGTTGATAGCACTGAAAAGGTGTCCATATCAACTGCAAGAAGATAGGTTTAATTTTTCTGCTCTTTTTCTTTCCTCTTCTATATACTTTAGGGAAATATTTAGTATAAGATAAATTGTAGATATTTGTTTTTAGTTTAGGGAAAGGTGATTGATAATAAAGAATTTTTCAATGAAAATTTGCAACTCTCTTTATGACTAGTATTCAAATACAACAGACCTTGCCACATATTTTTAACAGAACCCAAAATAGCATCTGTACCTAACAGTTTAACCTACTGGGCATAGATCATAGAATGTTTTTTTTTTCTTCTTCAAATTATGTTGCTCAAAAATATGGAAACGTTTAAGTTGTGTGGCCTCTAACATATTTATTGAACAAATGAGTGACATTCAGAGCGAGTTTTTAAGGAAACACTTCACCTCCATGTTTGTGGGACGTCTAATTTAAGAACTAAGTCAATAATAGAACTCTGCCCAGTTGAATCTCCAACTGAGGAAATATGTTAGTTCCTAACCCATCAAAGCTAGCATATGTGTCAAAATCAATTTATATAAAATGTGGTGGAAAACTCTAGTGATTCTCAGATTAGCATGAAACATCTTGTCACCGTAAAGATACAGTTGAGAAAGACAATAACAACAGAAGACCATGAAAAGAAAAGCAATTAGGATTACCTTCCTTCCTTAAATGAGCAGCTACTAGAACTATCCTTTGGACAAAACTTTATAGGGCAGGTATCAAAGTAATCTTCACAGTCCTGAACTGGAAGTAGAGAAAAATAACAGTATTAAGACAATCTAATGGATACCTTTAGATCTCCAGAGCATAGGAAATCCTCCAGAGATACAGTCTTGTTTATGGTCAGCAAATCTTTTATTGGTAGAAATAAGAAAAAAAGGCGGGGTGTCAAAGTATTCAAGTTCATTAGAGCAAGGATTGGCCTGAAGGATCCCTAATTTCTTAGGACTTCCAAATGGATTGAATGGGAACTTAAGTCCTTTTTCAATTGTGGGACTAGAATAATGGATTCTATGGCAAGTATCTTGGAGACAGTAGAAAGGGCTGCTAGCTTTTTTTATGCTTAGTTGACTGATTAACATCTGCCTGATTGAACTCTTATAAACTTGGAATGAATTCAAATTTTATTGAGTAGCCTCAGTGAAAGGTCTCTAAAACACATGTATGCCAGTCTCTCAATTTGGAAAGCCATTGGCCCTTACTACTGTTAACCTGAGGAAAGAGTGGCAATAAAATTGGCTCAGTAAAAGACAATTTACTGTAAAGACCACCAGGAGAGCCAACTTGAGCTCATAAAAAAAGAAAGAAACTGTAGAAGCATCAGTACCCTAGAACTCAAAAGGGTAGAAACGGTTTGGCTGTTCGGGCTGACTTGATCTTTCAAATAATGGGGGAGGGAAAATTTCAGATCAGTGAGCCATCGTCCCACCAACTTCCCTACCAACCCATTCACAAAATGACAAACTCATGCAGCAAAAATGCAAAAATAAACCTAATTCTATCCTAAATTTTAAATAAAGGTGGCTCTTGGTGAGTACATATAGCCACATTATTGTTATTGTTATTATTATCTTTGGTTTTTTTTTCTTCTGTTTACCCACTATAGAAGGAGATCAGACTCAGGACTTGTATTAAAATAGTAATTTGTTCCACACGGCAATCATTGGCTTTTGTCATGATATTTAACTTTTGAAGAGGGATAAGGAATGTGCAGAATATAAAAGATTTTCCCCTTTAGCCAGGTTGCAGATGAGGTAAAGGGAGGATTATCCTCCCTCCTTGCTAAAAACAGAAAGAAAATAAATAGAGGGCAAAATGTGAACAATCTCCTGAATGAAGGGGAAATATCATCTACATGATGTAAATATAACTCATGTTTTGTGAGAATCTTTGAGCACCCTCATTTAGTTCTATGAATAGTTTTGGAAGTCAAAAGAATATTAAATTGATTCTCTTCTTTGTAATGAGAAAGATGCATTAACTAGATGAAGACTGTGGGGAGAGCCTCCTATGATCCCTAGTTTCTATTTTTTTTTTCTACCTTTGCTCCTAGATACGAAGGTATTCAGCAGTAGAGCCTCTTCTATATTTTAATGAATCTCTCTCTATGCAGAGTCTCAGGTATACAACAGAGGAGAATAAAATCCACCATGACTGTACCCCTCCTCCGTTTTCCCTTCCTTCATCTTTCTCTCACATAAATGCAATTAATCAATCAATCAAGAATTTATTATGTAACAAGAATGTACCAGGCTAGGTGCTAGAGATATAAAGAAAAAGAATAAAACCAGCCCTAGTCTCAAAAAGTTTTTATATACTCACCTTTCAAATTCAAACATCTACACTCACACCCATTCCCGTACCCATACCCACAAACAATATTATTGGATCTATCCTCACTCCTAAGAGAGGAAGGGAATTGACCCCAAAAATATCTTAAATACCCTCTGCTTAGGTCTTCTGTTACCTAGTGATGGGCACTGAGGAAACCCTAAGGTCTGAAAGGTCTTATCAATAGAGTACAAATTCCTACAAAGCTGGAAAGGCTTGGAATCTAGACCTGGTGATTTTTTTTAATGCCCTGCACTTGAAAATTTATTCAGACTTCTTATTCTCTTCGCTGATCAATTGTTTAGTACTTTTTGCTTTATAAAATTATACAATTTTAAAAATTAATCTTTGACAAAACAACCTTTTTAAAATAGTAGTATTACCTATAAATGAATGGACTTCTAGCATTTCATCTACACTGTAGGCAAGATGGTAAAAAGAGTCTTTCAAAAATCAACATTAGGGAATAGCCATTATTCTTAGCTGGATTAGGATGGGACTGATAGTTGCTGCATTGATGCTGGAGAGAAATCTGGTACAGTAAAAGTTAAATTGAGAGAATAAAAGAGAAAATATTCACTGGGAGCTTGTAAATGAAAATTAAAAAAAAAAGGAAAGCAAATGTTAAGTTATTCAATAAATTAGTAAAAAGTGTCACTATGGAAACCCTTATTCATCTGTGTTCCCCTAAGTACCTAACAAAGGGAACTTTGTTCCCACACTTTCACCTTCAGAATAATCTCAGTTGTTTCCCAACCAGTTTTGGTGAGGGGGAGGGAGAAGTGGTGTTCTAAAGTCATTCAACTTTAAACTTGTTACTCCATTATTTTGTGACCCTTTTGCTATGCTCTTTAATTTTCAGAGTTAAGGCTCTGCTTTGAAATAATTTTTAAATCATGTGCGAGAGATTAAAGAATTTATCCCATTTCCAAAATTGATTGTGATATTTGAAGTAAGTTTGATACGATAAGAATTGCATTTACTATTTAAGGGAACAAATCCGTTTCCTTCTAGGTAACTGACTTTAATTGTTATTATTTATTACTTGTAGAGAAGTTTTTTTGTGGGATATAAGAGTTATAAGAGAAATAATTTATGTCTTTTAACATAATGAGATATATATATATGTGTTTATATATATATATATATATATACATATGTATATATATGTATGTATTAATTCAAGCAAAGCTTTTACATATTGGCATTCTTAACTTTCTGATGATCAAAGTTTATTTCCAGGCTATTTTTAATCATTTTTTTTTCAGATTGAAAATAGAGCTTTTATTCTAAAACTATAGTTGTAACTGAACTTGGGGTTAAGAATCTAAAGGACACTGTGTAGAGAATGTCACCTGCTCCCATGTGCTCAGGAATTGTCAGCTCTCTTCTTCTCTGGCCCAAGGCCTTGTACACAGCTGGTCTCTGGAGATGTTTGCTGAACTTTGTTCAGTTCTAGGACCAAGAGGATAAAGTGACCTTCAGGGGACCAATAGGGAAACCTCCCAGGAGGGAAAACAACAGAGTCTCTGTCTTTGGTCCTCAGTATCTATTCCTAAGGTTTGGGACTGTTTGTTTGTTTGTTTGTTTTTTCTATTTGATTAAGGAGAAAGGTTCCAGTGGGGTAGGTGCACTGTGACACCTAAGCCAATTGGCCTGTCCCTGAGAGATGGGAATTGTACAAAGGATGACACCTCACCCACCGAAGGGAATGAGGCACATGCTGCTCCAGCAGGGATGGGCACTCCAAACAAACCCTTTAGAGATCATCAGGGGCTATACATGTCCATGCAGTCCTGGCTCTGGTGGAAGACCTGGTAGATGCTCATTGTAGGGGACTTGGCAAGAGCCTATCTGGATTACAATGCCTGCTGCCAGCAGTGCAACTCAGCCACCACCATGCAGGAGCGAGTTCACTGCCACCTTCACATAGGAAAAGGTGCCCAGACACAGGACCCATGACAGCACCACAAGGACTACCTGCAGAGGTACCCACTTGGGGAGGGAACAGAGGTTCAGGGCTGCCAGCACCATCACATAGGTCCCAAAAAAGGTGCCCAGCAGTGAAAGGGCCCCCAGACCAGGCAGTAACCTATAGAGGACGGCCATGGCCAGGAAGCAGGCCGGGACTGGAGGCACTTCCTAACACCACAGCCAGGTGGTAGGCCTGGTGCCCATTGGTCAGGGCATTTGTGGCCCCCAGTAGCCCCAGCAAGCCATCTCCTCTGTCTGAACACGGCTTTACTGGACCCTGGGTTCTTTCCTCTTACTCTGGCTCAGATGTCCCAATCTCCTCTCCTGGCTTCTGAAGTGGTGATGCCTCTTCCTCTGGGGTGGCTTTCTGCGCCTGCCCCTGCCATTCATTCCTAGGGGTAATTGTAGTGTGCTCAGGTGGCAGCAAGAGCAACATTCCCTGAAAGGCTACTGCTGAAATAGCAAACAGGCTGGTTATCACCCAGAAAAGGATGCTGGCTGAAAAGTGTTCCTTAAAGTAGTGGGCACCATGGGACCCAATGGGAAGATGCCAGGGAAGAAAGAAACATTGGGACCTGATGAGGATTGCAAGATGGAAACTCTAGAGTTGGGAGAGGAGGCTGATTGGCACTTAGGGTGGCCCATACTTGGGCCAGAACCAGCCCACAGCACAGCAAGGTCCAAAGACCCTGACCCAAGAAAAATGAGCAGAGGAAGAATGGAGGCAGATGGGACATGAAGGGAAGGAAAGTGACATTGGAGGTACAATATCAGGGTCAGTGCAAAGGCTAAAGCTAGGAAGGCCACAGCATGGGGCTGCCCTGCTATGGATACCACATGGGACCACAGAGGAGCCAGAGGAGCCATGCCCACCACACCCAGAGCCTTCACTGCCCAGATTGGGCCCAGTTCACCCTTTTACAGGCAACCTCACAGTGTTACAACCAGTGGTCCCAGGTTTCTAGAGGCTACCATCACTGACAGGTAGGAAGAAAAGTTCTATCCTTCAGGCAGGTCCTTCTCCAGCACCAGCAACTCTACCCAGATCCCACTGATGGCAGTCCAAGAACTCACGTCAAAGAAGGCTTCCAGGATATGTATGAGCACTGTCCAGCCATTGGGGGCTGGCATCCTAGCTGGTATGCAGTGACCCTGGAGCTGGCTCCCTGGGGCCCTGATCCTTGTTCTAATCATTATTTTTAAGGGAAATTTTCAGTGACTCTAAAGATCTTTCAACAAATCAACCAAATCTGTGTTGTAGGAGGAAAAAAATTCTGGATGCTCCAAATTTAGCCATTGTACCCCCAAAAAAAGTATTTGGAAGGGGCAAAAAGGATCAATTAGATGAGAGTTTTCAGAATTTCTGGCCATTCCAGATTCTTGTAAGGAACAAGATGTTAAAAACAAACAAACAAAAAACACCTGTTATATGGGCTGCATGCTATAAGGACCTAATTTTCTGTTATGTATCAACTTGTATTCCTAGTTCCTTTGGAGACCATCTCCTAAAAACTATGAACTTTGGGCAGCACAGAAATCACAATATGGATGTAGTGGAAATTAAGCCTTTCTTCAGAGAACTTTGCTTCAGGTCACCAGGAAAAGGGTAAATATTGAGGGAAAGAGGTCATAGTAACACCTTCCCAGTCGAATCCTCAGTGGTATTGTACCACTCTCCCTTACTCCCTACCCCAACTAAGTTCTGCATCTGTTCACCAGAACTCTGTGGCCAAAAATTGTCATTAAACAAAAGTTACAACAATGTCAAGCAAAGGTAATGTCTCCCTTGTAGCATTATTTGTTTTTGCATGTACACAAATTGTTCTGTTTTTAATGTGACCAAAGATAAACAGCTTTGGGCTTCTGAATCTTTTTTGGACCAGTGAATTAAGTAATCCAAATTATAGATCCTTTGTGATGTAGTGTGGTCTCTGAGCAGAAGCCTGGAAGTAAGCTGACCTGGTATATTTCAGATCTGGTGCCAGAGCAGCCTGGATCCAAATCCGCAGCTATCATCAGCACTTGCCCTTGTACCAATATATGTTGTGTGGGCATACTAGAGCAGCCAAATGTTGACTCTCAACTGAGACAAACACCCTTGAACCTTTCATATATGCCATGATGATGACCAGGGAAAAGAAAGTGAATCTAATGAAAACCCTGCTACACCATCTCCAAGTCTCTCAGTGTTACCTACCCATTGGTCAGCTGACATCCAATCACATCCTTCTCCCATACAGCCTTTGACTCTGTCATCAACTCTGTTTCCCATACCACCAATTCCACATCAGCATTTACACCTTCTTACTTCTTACTGATAATTCTTTGTAGAATTTGTAGGAGTTGTATGTAGATTACTCTCTTTCTCCACTATTCTTATACTGGTTATTCTATGTGAATAAAAACTTCCCCTCTGACTCTGTGCCTCAGAAGGCCTACTCCCAGCATCCCTGTCTCCTTACACTAAGTGAGTGGTAATATTCACACTACCAACACAGTAAAGATGTCATTTGATCTGGAGTCAAGACTAGTGGTTTGACTGAAATTGAGAGCAGAAGGGACAGCCCTAATGCATGTGAGCCTGGCAGTATTTTTGGAGGGTTGTCTACATAAACAATTAGATTTAAAAACATATTACAAAATTCATGAGCCCATATAGGGTATTATAATTTGTCCATGAAGAGGTACTTACATATCTATTTATTGTCCAATCAGATATATAAAGATTCTTCCTATGTCCAGGGTGTGTGTGTGTGTGTGTGTGTGTGTGTGTGTATGTGTGTGTGTGTGTGTGTGTGAGAGAGAGAGAGAGAGAGAGAGAGAGAGAGAGAGAGAGAGAGAGAGAGAGACTTCTAAATGGGCTGAGAGGGCTAAAGTCATTCTTTCAGGGTGAAAGGCAGTATAATTGCTGTTGGGTTTGTCTCAACCACAGGGCAGGACCCAAGCTGTAGAATCTAGATCTCATGGTTGAGGTTAGCAGGTGAGTAAGTCTATCAGAAGTAGAAGCCTAGTACAAAGTTGTTCCACCCTTTCTCCCACAGCCTCCATGGGAATCTCAGTGGGCTTGGGCAACTGGAGAGCTCCTCTCCAATGCTAGGAAAGGTGAGATCCTGGAGGTTGCAAGAGGTGTGTGTGTCCAGATCTGTCTCAAAATGGCAGGAGATAAGAGTAGCTAGTAAGGGGGGTATCTATGTGGTTTTGTGACAATCTAGGCAGTTAGGTAGCATAGTGGAGAGATACCTGGGTCTGGAGTTAGGAAGACTTGAATTGAAGTCCAACATCAGATGCTAGCTGTGTGAACCTGGATAAATCATTTAACCTCTGTTTCTCTTAAGTCCCAGTTTTTTCAACTGTTCACTTTCCTTGCAGGGTTGTTGGAAGGATCAATTAAGATGATATTTGTAAAGCACTTAGCAGAATGAGCTATATAATGCTTATTCCCATCCCTCCTCCCACCTTAATGGTCAAGGCTATCAGAAGTTTTGTGCTCTTCTTCCCCTACTTCCCCATCTTAGTTGAGAGTGAGCCAGATACAACTAGAAAGCCTCATCTGACTTTCAGCTCCTGCCAGGGCCCAGAAAAGGTGATGAAAGTCAGTTGAAGATCATGGAGGCAGCTTTTATAGTCACCATCCAGGGTCCAAGCCAAAGTCCCCAAGGAAGCCAGAATAGTGAGGATCTCCCTCTCTCAGACATCTGATAGGTGCTAGATGCCAAGTTAAGGTCGAGTACCGTTAATACTTTTTTTTTTTGATGGGAGATTGAAGTTTATTTTATCAAGTATGTGTAAGTCATGCCATACTCAGCTGAAAATATGCTATTTACATAAAGTATCACAAGGTTAAAAATACATAATATTCGTATTTTAATACAAATGTCCGAAAGCAAACTATAATAGTTTGCAGAACACAATTAATTCTCTGCCACTAAACATCAAGTTAAAAAAAAAAAGAGCCAAATGTTCAAAGTTTTCACTAATTTAGAAAAGTAATCCAAACATGTAACTAAAGTGGAGGTAAACTTTGGCAGTGTTATTTTCCAATAGCATCATAAAATATTTATGGATGTGGTCAATCACTTCTAGGTAAAGTAGCATTTCTTTCATCACATGTGTCAATCTGGGGATTTTCTTCAAAATCTCTGCCTACTTCTTCACCTCCAGAATCAGAATCCTCAAATGCTGGGTTGTTTCATGGTTCAAAGTTTTCTAGAGACTGGCTAGTTAGCCTTCCTATTATATCTGCCATATATTGCACATGTCCTGCTAGTTCTGCCATTTCCTTATTCTCTTCTTTTCTTTACATCGTCCTTCTGTTCAATTTCTTTATGTCATTTCTCATTTTCTGGCAGTACTTTGTAAAAAAAAGCTTTCCTCCATTTTTCTGCCACTTCCTTCTAGTACAAGAGATCAAAAGCTTCTTGAGAGACTCTTTCAAGTTTTTCATTATCACTATACTCTGGGTCTATAGCAACATCAGTGTCAGAAGACTGGATGTTAGTTGGTCATTCCAAAACTTCCTTTTGGATGAGGTCTTGGTAGAAGATAACTCATTTACTCTACCAACAAGAGAACAAGCTGCAGATGGCTGAATCATCTGGAGTGGTTGTCTTGGTATAGGGCTGCCATTTATGTTGTCCAATAAATAATTCTTCATAGGTTTTTTGGACCTTTCTTGTTTCATCTGCTTCATTTTGGAATGCATCAAAAAGTGAAGAGTGGTACCCAGTGCCAGTGGAGCACCATCCCAAGGAGAGGCCAGGACCAGACTAAAGCAGCTGCACCATGAGCTCAGGAAACTAAATAGCTCAATACCAATGAGAATGCTATAGGCCCACTCGAAGAGCACAGCTAATTCTAAAAATGGGTTTTGGTGCCTTGGAGACTTGGGAAAGTCTCCAGGTGACTTCAGGTCAGAGTTATTGGGGCTGAGGCTCTTGCTTGGCTCTAAGGGTGATGCTTTTGGGTGGTTTTCAATATTATTCTGAATACAGATATGAAAACATAGCTTGTGTTTTTATAGTGAATAAAAGGGGAAAAAATAAAAGGAATTAAACTTTGATCCTATAGAAACCAAAACAGTTGGTTAATTTTTTGATCATTTTCCTTGTCTTTTAAAAACCCAGTGATTGTTATGTTGCGTAGACAGAGATAAAAACGTGTTTACTTTCTGAGCCAGTAGTTGTATTGAAGCTTTACATAGATAGTGTCATGTCTTCCTTTTCTAATACATTAAATTTTTTAAAATAACAACTTAAAACTCATATAGTATTCCATTTTTAAAGGACTTGCCTTTATGTAGTGTTCAAGTTCTTATAAACACACATGTGATAAGTCAATATACATTGAAGAATCCAAAGAATCCAAAGAAATAATCTCATCTATCACTAAAGAACAAGTACAATTCTTTTGAAAATGTGAATCTGCAGAAAACAACAGAAAGAAATCTACAGTGAAAAATTTTTTAAATTCACAATTCAAACTTGAATTGGATGTTGAAATTAATAGAAGGATGAGCCACCTCCTCTACTGTTGTATGTGAGTGTGGAGGTAGGGGAAGAGTTGTTGATGAATGGATTAAAAGTGGCAAGATTTTTCTGTTGGGCTTATAAATGGCGTATCTGAAATGAATAGTAGTAAGGATTTCAATAAGTTACTGCTTTTTAGAATAATTGTCCCTCAAAATAGTTTATGGAAATTTTATTTAAGATAAATTTGTAGTGATATCTATTGTTTTTGTATCATCTACATTTCCCAGTGTGCGCCCTTTCCCACTCCCACCATCAGCCATTTATATGATAAAGAACAAGAGGGAAAAACATAGTTCAGCAAAACTAACCACCGTATTAAAAATATCGTACATTAGGTGGGTTATTCTTCCATATCTTTGGGAAAAGGGGGGAGATTCCTATTCATCTTTTGAAGATAAGCTCAGTAATAAAAATATTTCAGCATTAAGATTTAGTAGTTTGTTGCTGTTATTCTTTCTTTTTATACTGTTTTAGTTATTATGTGTATAATTATCCTGGTTTTGCTTTATGGAAGTTTTAAAGCATGGGAAAAAAGAATGTACCACTTTCCTTAATACAAAACAAAATTTAATTACTAGATATTTGCTTTTTAAAAAAAAATATTATGTATCTGCTACCGGGAAATAAGAAATACAGGAAATGGGGTATAGAAGTCTATCCTGCCCTACAGGAAAATAGAAGGGGAAGGGGATAAGAGAAGGGGGGAGAGATAGAAGAGAGGACAGACTAGGGGAAGGGATATTCAGAATGCATGCCATCTTGGGGTGGGGGAAGGGGTGAGATGGAATGAAAATTTGGAACTAAAAACTTGTGGAAATGAATGTTGAAAACTAAAAATAAATAAATTTCTATTAAAAATTATTACGTACAATGTTAAAAGAAATTGTACATTTTTGGGGGGGGGGGAAGGGGAAGGTGTTCTCTCACTCAACATACCAGAAACAAAAAGCAATCCATAAGCATTATAAGAAGGCAAATCACTTGCATTAATTTTATGGTCTACTATTATACTCTAAGGAATTAACATGAAGAATCCAGAAAAAACTTGAGAGGACTTGTGCAAGCTGATATACAGCAAAGGAAGCAGAACCAGGAGAATCACATTCAGGATGACCACAAAGGAAAGGAAAACAATACTGGAGGACATTCTGATTCTAACCAACCCAGAGACCAATGACTTTAGAGAACTGATGATTCAGCATTTCCACCTCTTAGCAGGTAAATACATAGGTGTGCATATGTGCATAGATACATAATGAGGCATACATTTCCAGACATTGCCTGGTAACTTGTTTTGCTGGACTATCTAGTAGTTGTTAGGAAAAACTCTATTGGTGTTATTGATTTTGGTGGTGATTTATTGGGAAGTGACACTGATTAATGTGAAAAAAAGAGCATAATTAAAATAATTAAAATAGGAAAAAAAACCTTCCTGATAAATCTTATCATTTCCAGTTAGTCACTGTTGTAGTTGTTTCATCCCATAAACCAATTGTATGCTAACGGTAGATCAGCAGAGTAAACAGGTAGAAATGTGCTCAATGACAATTGAACGTGGAACACTGTGAATTTTTCCCAAAGTACCACAATTATAGAAACACCTGTGCTGAATAAATTTATGCTGACCCACTGTGAAAATATTTTGTGCTCAATAGGCCTTAAAATTTCTCATTTCTCACCTGTTGGGGTGATGTTCAAATTGTGATGTGCTATGCTCTGCCTTCTGGTAATGAAGCAAAGAGGCCACTTAAAATTTCATTGAAAATGTTTTATGTTATTCATCTCACAGTATACCACTTCATTGAGACTTTTGTAATTTTGTTTTTAATTTTGTTATTTGAAACAAAGAGTAAATTTTGTTTTCTGTATCTAGTCACAAAATATTTACACTCAATTTCTCAAATGAATCTATGATATAATCAGTTTGGGGATTTCTTTCAATAATACAAGTAACAATGCATCTGCACCTGCCCCATCTTGTGTAATTGACCATGTCCCCCCCCCCCATAAATTTGCCACATAGGGAATTTGTTCAATGTGATGGAGACCTTCTTTGCATTTCCTTGATAACAAAAGGGTAGCAGTGGAATATTCTAATTATCTACCTGTCATTCCTTGATCTTGACACTTGACCAAACCATCTTCTGACCCTATTGTATATTGCCTCAAGGATATCTTATAATTATTTTTTCTTTAAAGTTTTTATTAATATGGTATAGGATTTTCACACCCAACATTCTTCTCTCTGTTCATGATATTCATTTTTAATTTTTCAGAAATTGTTGCTTTCTATCTATCACAACCAGACAGCAATATTGGCATAATGATGGTTTAAAAATTTGTTTCCATGGAAGCCTGGGGTTATTAAACTTTGCAGTTTCCCAAAAATAATTGAACCTACTATCATCCTCCTATTCAACTCCAGACCCAACTCTGTGCATACTGCCTATCCCACATAGATAGATAAATAGATAGATAGATAGATAGATAGATAGATAGATAGATAGATAGATAGATAGATTTTGATGAGTAAGTTCTATAAATTTATCAAATGCATATTGTAATCTGGGCAACAGACTTTCTTCATCCACTTGAAACTGATTATGTGGATTTTTAAACCAGACAATTTTGAATGATTACAATTCACTTTAAAGAATTTCAGTTCATGTGACCAACAAGATGGAAGACAAGAAATTTTATCAAGCATTCATGACCCCTCATAGCTCTCCAAAATAAAAGTTAACATGCAAGAGATAAAGCAATTTCAACTATCTACATGGTCTAGGACATAAAAAACTTTAATGAGGTAACAGATGGACTAGCTACAGAGAATGCTAATCTCTAATCCTTAACATACTCAGTAACCCCCTTCCCTCAATGGTGCAGAAAACCAAAAGGGAGGAGTTTATTCTGTCTGGGATGACAGCACAGCAATACTCTATGTTGTAAAAGAGCTCAGGCAGAGAACTGAGGAACAGAGAGTATTGGAGCAAGATGTACATGCCTCTCCACTAAGGCTAAGGGAAAGATCCAGTATCCAGCTGGGGCCAATTCTATTCCCCCAGAAGTTACTTTGGGCAGAGAATTAGGCTGATGAAAAAAAGAATTGCCCAGAATAAAGGCGATGGTTTTTGATGTCCAGAGATGGTATTAAAGGGGAAGAATCCTGATTATGAGTGGTAGGACTGAAAACATCACAGATCTCAAGAGAAAAAAAGTCATTTAATGACTTTGAGCATAATGTACCAACAGAAAAGATATTAATTGCAGAAGCAAATATGTATGGCATCCAAATAAAGCAAAAAATCCAGATCTATATGAATAATCATAGCAAAAGAAAGAAAAATGAATCAGCACTCAATGAGATAGAGTACCCTGTGGATTCTTTTTTTTTTTTTTTTGCAATTGGGGTTAAGTGACTTGCCCAGGGTCACACAGCTAGTGAGTGTCAAGTGTTTGGTCTGAGGCTGGATTTGAACTCAGGTCCTCCTGACTTCAGGGCCAGTGCTCTATCCACTGTGCCACCTAGCTGCCCCAACCCTGTGGATTCGTAAGAGAACATGGAACCACAGTAAGATGTTCAATGGTGTAATTGAGAAATAAGAGTTGTGAAAGTACAATTTAAAACCTGCACAGCAGAAATAATGGGCAAAATAGAAAAACAAATCCATGATGGAAAATCTTACAAAAGAAACAAAAAAGATAATAACTGTTTGGGAGTACATGTACACAGAAGTAAAGGACAATCTGTTACAAGCAAAAAAAAAAGGAAGAAAGAAACAATAATAGTAAACTGAAACAAGATCTCCAACAAAATACAAGAGGCAATAATAAGGAATCCCATTTCAAGTAATTACAAAATGCACAGAGTATATGAGGATCAGTATACCAAAGGACAAACAAGATATATAGATTTAATTACATAGTATTCCTTAAAGAAATGAAGAATAATTTAAACAGCTGGAGGAATATTCAGTGCACATAGCTGAGATTTAAGAAAAAAAATAGAAGCAGGGGCAGCTAGGTGGCGCAGTGGATAGAGCATCGGCTCTGGATTCAAGAGGACTTGAATTCAAATCCGACCTCAGGCACATAACACTTACTAGCTGTGTGACCCTGGGCAAGTCACTTAACCCCATTGCCCAGGCCCCCCCCCAATAAAAGAAGCAAAATAAATGTTTACCAATTGGAAAATGACTTAACTGCTTATGCTATGTAAATGCAATGTTATTGTGATATAAGAAATTATGTATGTGTTAAATACAGAGAAGTATGGAAAGATCTACATGAAGTGATTCAAAGTATGTAGATTCTATAAATATATATATATATATATGTGTGTGTGTGTGTGTATGTGTATATATGTATATATATACACATATACAGACATACATATGTATGTCTGTATATATATATATATATATATGTATATATTTATCATTTCCTTAGAATCTTTCTTAAAGTTGGAAAGTGTGCAAACATTCATCTCCTTATTTATTTCTTGCCCAATGTTTATAATCCAGGTATCACTGAATAGGGTTACTTCTGTTGTTATGTCTTTCAAGGAATATCAATTGATCTTGATCCATGGATTACTTTTTGCATTAATACATCCAGAACTACACCACTAGTGTACAAATGTTGCTGTGCCGCTGTCTTGCTAGTGAAAATTTGTTATAGTATTTTTTTGCAGATCTTTTTTTCTTTAAAAGTAGTTATAAGGCTAGATTTTTTCCTGTGTTCTAACGGACAGTACAAGATTCCCTTTGCATATGGTCTGCTCTCAAATAATAATTTCAGTTGAAAATGCTTTTGTTATTTACAGTATATTTTTTTTGTATTGTCATCTATGTGCTTATCATTGTATAGGAAAAAAAATGAACTGAGTATCATTCATGTATTCATTTAACAAGCATTTAATGAATATCTACAATGTGTCAGGCTCTTTGCTTGATGCTCCTAATATGTAGACAGAAATGAACCAATCCTTTCCCACAAAGATCATCCATTGGAGGAAATAATGACAGATAAAATAATACAAAACCTACACGATTGAAGAATGAATAAAGCAGATTGTGTCAACAAAGCAGCAAAATCCAGATGAAAGCTGAAAAATGCAATCTGTCATCTGGAGACATTATGTACAAGAAGATGCCAAACATCTGGATATTAAGTGTCTAGATGATGGACTAAAATTTTTAGTTTTCATCCAGATGTTTAGCACCATGTTAATACAGTCAGAGCTCTGGGTTACACTAGAAATATAATACTCTAGTTCTCATAATTTGACTTTAGGAAAATAAATTTATCAGATGTAATAGTAAATAAGTGGATTCAATATGTATAAAAACTGCACTGTGGGGTAGTGGTGGAAGACAGAAATCTAAATTTATCAGGTAGATGGGCAAAACACCAAAGGCAGGTATGCCATGTAATCTATACTATACTTTTGCCATCTCATCCTAATTTAACTTTAACCTCTAATTACTACCAGATCCATCCACATAATGGGTCTAATTTATCTCATCAAGTAAGGGGGCTCTAAGAAAAAGCAATGGGGGGTTGATATTCATCATAAGAAATTTGGAAATTTAGACTCAATAGTTATGTTATACAGAATGTTAAGATGTGCAATGAATTCATTGATATCAGAGTGATAGTAACTTTCTGCAGTTTTCTTTTTTTTTGGTTCCTAATGTTTTTGTGATCATTTGTCCCAAATTAGGGGTATTTATATTAACCAAAGCTTTAGTGACAGCAGACAAGTATACCATATGCTAAGCTATTCCAAATTCTTGTTCTGAACAGCCACCGAGTTACTATAAGCATAAATCAAGGGGAGTCTCATATAGGCTATAACTTAGATACACTTTATTACTGTGGACACATTTATTGGGATGGAATTTTTACAGTCTCATAATCCTCTAGAAGCTCACTGTAAACGATTAACAAGAAAGGAATATGATTAATAATGAACATCCTCTGATACTTCTTTTAAGAAAGTTTTTTGACTGTTACAAGAATTGTGTTGGTTGAATGGGTTTAAAAGCACCAACCATTTGTCCTCCAACCACTAAAACAGTTGGAAAACTACCTATGTCACTCTGTAGGTGCCATGTAGGAATGCGAATTGCTTCTAAAATTTTTATATAATGTGAGTAGTAATAAATGTTGGTACTCTAGCTTAGTTACCTTTGTAGAATACTACAAAGTACTCCTATTGGTTCCATTTTTTGTTAAAGCATATCATATAATTCCTGACTTCATGGTGTCAATTGAATGTTGTTTGATGCTTTAAAAATAGTTTTTATGTGTAGAATGATAACTTTCAATACAAGTAACTTACTTTGGGTCATTTAGATTAAATTATTTTTAATGTATAAACTTTTAATTGGTATTATTTAGCAGTATGCTTTTTAATATTGCTAAAATCAGTTAAGTGAATTATCAGTGAGACATCACATGATATTCCAACCTTAATAAAAGTGACTTAATTAAGTTGTCAGGCTTTATCAACTTCTGAGTAAATAGATAAGCCATGTTTTGGTGGGTTTTTTTTTTCATTTTGCTTATGCTGATTCTGGCTGACTAAATTATGCTCATCTTTTTAGAACCCTCATTGATCTGTCACCCATCCTTTGACATTCTCTTTCCTTTTATGATACATCTGTACATTTACAAAAGATCACATTTTTGGCTTAAAGCCTTTATCTTTTCCCATAACATGTAAAGAATATGGAATCTGTATTGATGCTTCTTTCTGCTCCATACTCTATAAGGAAGAATTATTACTTTAAGGACCCCTACTTCTGACTCCTACTATATCTCTCCAATGTCTGATCAGGAAGAATCACAGAAAAAAGAAAAATAACATGTTAGAAAGTATGTATCTTAAAATGTCTGTGCCATATACCAAAGCATTAAGTAAAATGTTAAGGTTAGTACCCAGAAGTACTATACATGTAAAGGGATCTGAAAATGATGCACAAGTATTATTGCAATTTACACATGATATCAGGATAAATCTCAGTGTTGAAGATTTAGAAGTAGAAGGAATCAAAGAGTTTATCTAGTCCAATTCCTCACTTTGAGAAAACTGAGGCCAGAGAGGTAAACTGGCTTTTCTAGTGTCACTGTAACTACAGAACTGGGTCTTGAACCTAGGTCTTCTGATTCCAAATCCAACACTCTTTTCACTGCATTTGTGTTTGGTTTTAGCACATTATTTATTTGGATAATATTGTACCACATCCTTGCCTTTTACCCAGGAAACACCATTGTACCTGACTATGTAGGAGTATTAGGAAGATGAACTCAAGAGAGGTGGAACGGGGCACTGAGATATTCTTACTTTATTGTAGTTGATCTCTGATTCCTGTAGAATCAAAAAAGACTCACTACCTCACAAAGACAGAATAATTACTACTACGTTATTAGATAAATGTCTAGTTATGAGTTTGGTAACTCCTTTTTTTCCCATTTACTTCAACTAGACTTCCTTTTTTTTTCTCCCCATCTCTATCTCCAATAGGCCATATTCATTTTACATTCTACATAGTGCCGTGCTTTACAGAATTACAGTACACACATTTGCTTATGTCCTTTACGGGAAAGATCGCTAATCCTTTCCTTGTTGTACTCTTATGAATCCTTATATATTCTTAAGACCACAACTTCCACACGTAACTCTCTAAGAAATTACCAGATAAAAAATAGTTTTTAATTTAAGGGAGGGAGGAATTCAGCACAACATGTCAAATTGCATTATGGATTGGGTGTTGGTAGACTGTCTTATACAAGTATAAATTTTAATATGTGTTCATTATGCTTTTTCTATAATTTGGAGGTATGGTGAGAATATAACATTGGGGCTGTATTTTTAATAGGAAAATGAGTTGTGATTGTGATTGCATCATCATTATCATTTTATGATATTTCTGTAGATTCTCTTTTATTATTGTCAAAAAATCCTCCAAAGCCATGTTCTAAAGTGCTGGTTCTTCTGATTACAGCCCCGTAATGGCTTTGGTATATGATATGTTTTTGGCAAGTGACTATAGATCAACCAATCTGATTGAGTTTTGCCCTGTCAGTTCGTGACACTGTCTTATTACTTTCATTAGTTGTTATCCTTTGTTGCTGTCAATACTTATTGTCCCATTCATGCGTTTAGTGGAAGAGGACGACAAATGGGGTGAGAATAAAGGATCAGGGAATTTGGAAGCCTACTTCCTTATGTTTGGTTGTTGTCCTTTGTTCTCTAAGAGGAGAAAAATGACATCAGTACATTAGAGTGAAGTTACAATGAATCCAATTGTGACTGATCCCACCAATATGAGCTTAGAATGCTCTGCCAGAGGGTCAGGCACAAATAGTCCATGTGAATATTTGGGGTGGATTCTCTAAATTTGCCCACCTTGTGTTTCTTTTGAGCTACTTCAGTTCTGCTTTGCTCATAGAGCACAGACAAGGGCACACCAGTGCCAGTGTCCCCATGTTCATTAAACAGCCTATTTGGCTATTTGCCCTATTAACTTGATTGGAGTAGTTTTAGACTGAATCAATGGCATGTTTGTGGTATATAGATATAATCACAATATAACTGAAACATGCATTATTGTATTATGATTATATTTACATCTTATTTTTCTACATCTTGATTCATACTGATCTACTTATAAACTCTTTGTTGTTAGTGAAGGTTTTTTTTTCCCCATTAGCCATATACAGATATGTGTGTGTGTGTGTGTATAATTAGCTAATATCACTATTTTCATCATTATTATTCATATTTTAAGTAACACGTTGTTAAAACTTCCCATCTGCACAAACTACCATACCTTCTTTCATATTTATGTGGTTAGTTCATTTGGTTAATGCTAATAAAGCAAAGGTAGTGGATTTTAACTCCTTATGGGGTAGTTATTTTGGCTCTGTTCCATGGTTGCAGAGTGTGACCCTAACTCCAACTAGTTATCCTGCAGATGTGTGATCTTTGTTATTTAAAGGAATGAGTGAAAGAGTGTGGGTACATCTGTGGAAAACCAACACAGGAGAAAAAAAAAAGCTGACCTACAGCTCATGCTATGCTAGTTTGGCTAGCTAATATCTCATGGTTTCCAAATTTTAGAGCTTGGAGGATCTTCAGAAGTTACTTAACCAAATTCTCTCATTTTACAGATGAAGAAACTGAGGCCAAGGAGGTAAAATATTTACCTAAAGTCAGACTGACTGAAACTGGGACTTGAATCCTATATTAAGAATGACTTCCCATTGTTCTCATCATTATTTAGCTTACTGAAAGCTTACAAATCCTTCGAGGTCCAAATAACATGGTACTTTCTTCAGATATCTGTTCATGATTCCATTCAGTCAGAAATAAAATATCCCTCTTTTATATACTCATAGGTATTTAGACACTTATCATCATGAGCTAAATTTTTCATTAGTTTTTCATATTGTAGACTCCGTAAGATCAAGGACTATTTTGTATCTACCTTTGTATCCCTCTCAGCCTAGCACAGTGCTTACACATAGTAGGTATCTAAAAAGTTATTTCTGCTGATATATAACAATTATCCATTATTTTCAATAAGCATGGGATCAGATTTTTTCCCCTCCATTGTCAAAACTTGAAGAAATCACCACTCCACTGACTGTGCTACCAACTGAATTACAGAGAACAGGCTTCAATAGTCCCTGAAATGGAGTATGATTATCATCTAATTGAGAGGCAGTTAGGAATAGTGAATAAAGAACTGACTACTAAGCCAGAAAGGCCTGGATTCAAGTTCTGCTACCAATACCAATAGATAATATTGGGCAAGTGTCTTAACCTTTAAGTGTTCTTGGTAACTCCCCAAGATTATAATATACAGAGAAAGTACCATCATGTATTGGTAGAGTTTCCTAATCTAGAAGTTCCCTACACCAATGAGATCACAGGTCTAGTATCTACCTCTCTTATCTTTCCTTTAATTATTTGAGTATTATAATTACAATTTGTTCATGGAATTTCAGGGATTACTGAGATTAATGCCAGAATTAATTTATTTTTATTGAATAGACTGGTGAAAACGTAATAGAACATATGATATGACTTCCAACGTAAAAGCTTTGTCATGCTCTAATATATATTTTTCATTGTCAAAAAACTCTCACAAAATCATATATTAAAATGCTTTAGCACTCAGTAGTGGCTTAGCAAAGAATATATTTTTCCATCTTCTAATCAAAGTCCAAGTACACAGAGAGAAAATCTGCCACAGATCCTTTAGCTTTCTCATATGAGTGCCTCACAATGGATAGAGGAGGAGCAAACAGTCTGACATGCTATTTATCCAGCTATAAAATTATTGTAATTAAGGAAAGTGAGATATTTTTGTATTTAAAAAGAGCTTATTAGTTCTTTGAATAATATTTATAAACAAATATTTGCATTTAAAATATATAATTATATGAAGCATAACTGAAGAAACTACTTTTGGAGTTGTAAATTAAAGGATATTTATAGTTGCCACCAAACTGATGGGAATTTGGATATTAAAAAAGGTATCTTAATATATGAGTTATGTTCTGTCCCATGGGAACTTTAGAGGTATTTAAGGTTGTGTGCAGATGTTCCCAGCTCAGTTTGCATGGAGCATGAAGAAATCATGACAGAAAACATTTAGAGCAGTCATACAAATTAAGATATATAGAACCAGACACTATTTTAAAGCTCCCCTCTCCCCTTAAAAATGTTCAGTAAACAGTACTAGCAACCTTATCAATGAAGATATTCCACTAGTTTTTCGTGTGACAGTCTAATTTCATGTTCATAATTAGTAGAAATTTGTTAATTTGGAAAGTAAGATTTCAGTGAGGCTGAGCCATCAAGCTACTGGCCTATATTTGGTCAGGGTGAAACATCTAATATCTGGAGAAACATTTTACAAAAATTCTACCTGGCATATTTCTTAATGATTCTATATAGATGGACTATTATATTGTACTCAAGTGAATAACATGTCCTTGAAAGTCTACAAGCTATGATAATAATTGTATCTATACAGACAAATGGAAGAAGACAATTATCTGGACAAATGAGGCAAAAATAAAATCCTAGCTTCTCCTACTATTAAAAAAAAAGTATTTATTTTGGCTTTTAGAAAGGAGAATCTCAGATAATTACCAAATTTGTCATGAATTTCATAAATTTCTTCTTCACTTAAGCATGCACTGCATATAACTTGGTAGAAAAAGCAGCTAATAATTTTATATGGTTACTATTGTTTATTAATTTAAACAGAAGAGTGAAAATATGATTAACATTTTATATAATCTTGAGTTACTTCAGTCCAAGACATACAGCCATCCAAATTCTCAGATGGAATGGATTTCCTCCATTCAAGAAGTAGCAAATAAAATGCATCCCATTTATGCTTTTTTAGATGTCATATGCTATAGTGCTAAAAATGCCAGATTTGGAGTCAGAAGATAGGTGTATGAAACCATTTACTATTTATGGGACCCTAGATTAGACTTCTTTTGAGGTTCCTTTTAGATTTAAATCTCAAATTCTATGATCCTAATTCACCAACTATCTCTGGGCCTCAATTTGCACAGGTGTAAAATAAGGTTGGGAGTAGATATGCTCTGAGGTCCCTCCAAACTCTAAATCTCCAATCCTAAGTGGGGACAGAGCCAGTGAACACCAAGATTAAAGAAGTTTTGCTGCTTGATTTTGACCACTTCATAAATATTTGTTAGAGAAATGGCAAATGAGGAAAAGTTGTTTCTCGGTTACTATCATAGCTGAGAGTATAGTTTTGACAGTGGCTGTGAAATTTTCCTGTATATCCTCTTGTGAGCTTTGTCTCCTCAGAGGTCAGAGGCATTATAAAACCCAAGTGGACATTTCTTCACCCATCTACTCAGCCAATCCAATATGAAATATCCCTTTGGCTACCATTAGAACAAAAATGTTGACAAGCCATTCTCTCTGTAAAATGAAATGGTGGATAAGGTACACGCAAAAACTTTATGGAATCAGCAATTGACCTTCCTGGATGCCAAACATTTTGTCATTTTAATTTTTGGCAGTTTCGTCTCCTGTATCAGAGGGGACAAAAAGCTTGAAAACATCAACGAGAATGGCATTCTCTGATCCCTAATAAGGCATATGTTTCTTTACAATTGGGTATATTATTACTCTTTTTAAAGATATATACAATTGAAATCATGACTTTACCTTCACACAATTCGGGGGGGGGGAGTAGATCTAAATAAATAATTAAATAAAGTCATTAATTTTTAATAAGGATAAAATAAGCTCTAGTGTATGGAGAAAAAGGAGTTCAGCATGGGATTCAGACAGATGGTTAGATGGGTGCAGCTGAAGAATTACACAATTACACCCTAAATACTGTATGTTTTTACAAAGCTCAAGTCCATAGGTCAAATGTAAGCACTTGTGTTTATTTTGCAAAAGGATCACGTCTAGCACACTATATAGAGCCAAACTAAGTAAGATTAATGAACAATCCTGATTAAATGTGATTGGAACTTCCTGCTGGCACTTATATGTAGGTTTAAATTCATTAGAATACATCCATCTATTATTTGTATTAGGTGACTGAACGAATCATATTTGTAAATGTTAACAATTAATGACAGGTACACACAAATCACCTCATTAAAATGAATGTATGTGCTTAAAATCTAAATGCAAGCTTTTCTCTTAACCTGTATCATTGCAACTAGAGGATCAGACAATTTTAATTTTGCAGTTAGATTAATAAAATGGTAATAATAAATAATACATTTATATAATTCTCAAATGATGGAATCAGTGCAGTAGTACCACTAAAAGTCTGTTGTGATGGAAACAGTATGAAAGAATCATCTGTTGGAAGAATTAGGTTTAGTGTGTTTCTGCATGATCCTGGTGGAAAGGAATTGCAACCTAAGTTACCCATAGGTGACTGTCCATTTCATCAGGGATTGTCATAGAGACTCAGAAAGTTGATATGTTCTTTCCTGGTTGGGCTAATGCAGTGCTGGGGGCATAACAGTAACACTTAATAAACATTTGAATTAAACAAGTTTTAATTGATCCAGCATTTACAGTGGCAGTGACCCAAATCCCACCTGCCAACTAAAGTTCAGTTTCCTAAACTTTTGTCCCTTTCCTAAACTAACCACATTAAAATTAGCTTGCAAGTTGTCCCTTAAATATGTCCCACACTTTTACCTCTGGGCCTCTGTAAATGCACCTTTCTGTTCCTGAAGTGCCCTTTTATAATCCCTACCTGCTAATTCTTATATATCTGTCAAGGTTTTCCTCAAGTGCCACCTCCTCCCTGATGCCTTCCTAGATATTCCCACCTAGGGGGACTTTTTATACGTCTTTTAATCAATTAATATATATTTATTTTTAAACTAAATTTATTTTTTTTCAATGAACAACCAGTTTAGCCCTCAGTAATACCTAGTTAATTTCTAAGTTATCTCTCTACCTCTAAATCTATGATTCTATGATCTTTTTTGTGGTAGTAAAACATGTCAGTGTTTCTTGAACAATGGTAAAAATGTATTATGGAAGCATACACTTTCATCAAAAATACTTTAACAAAAAACAGCTGTGGTTTTGGGCCTAGACCACTGTAACCATAGTCTAAAGAGCTGTATTTAAGTTCTGACTTTGCCACTAATTAGCTGTGGTTGATTCTTCCTGTTTCAATGTCCTCATATGTAAAATACAAATAAAACAACTTGACTACTTAGTTCATAGGGCCATTGTGGGGTCATATCAGACAAATGTATAAATCTCAAAGAAATTATAGGTATAGATACTGCATTATACACAGAATTCTATAAAGAGCTTGAGAGAGCTAAAAAACTATTTCCTATCATTGATGAAGAGAAAACAAAGAAAATGACTACTAGTCTTGAGGAGAAATATTAAGATTTTAATTACTCTCTGAAATGAGTTGAATGATTTGAGGCTGTTTTCAGACAAGTGAGGAATTATATTGATATTTTGAGAGTCTGGTATGAATGTGATAGTGACAGTGGACATAGGTAAAATATTTTTTTTAGTGTCTATGTTTAATATTGCTTTCAATCATGAACAAATTGTTTATATTCAGTGATTTTAGTATTTTTAAAATATAGGTAGGAGTGTTAATGGGAAAGGAAGTTTCTCTAGCTTATTGAATAATTAATATTTAATGAATTTTCACGGGAGTTTAAGCTAATTAGTTAATGAGAAGAGATTGCAATTTTATTCCCTAGGTAATTTTAGAGTTCTATATTAATAAATTATATATTTAACAAAGAGTCAAATGACAGACTGTAGATGGGTAACCTAATATTGCATATTAGCTCCCTACAACCAATGCAATGGTGGGTCTGGGGTATGTTCCACCCTCTATTTCATAGATGTTTCTCACGTATGTAAAATCATTTGTAAAAGATAAACTTATTTTGATAACATTAAAGTAAATTACAAATGTATTCTATTAATTAATTTAGTCACTAGTTATTATTACTTTCTAAATCAAATGATGATAGTGAGAGAAAATGGAATGACTCAGTTCTTTATTTTTTTTTTTCTTCTCTGCTAAGGAGAATGATCTTTGGCCTAGAAATGATGAAACAAACACAGCTAATAGGGAGTTCATACCCAAAATTACAATCTAATAAGAGGTATCTTGGTATCTAGCTACCTTTGATGATTTTCAAAAATTGGGAAGAAATTATAGTCTATGCCTAAAGGCCAATAAGCTTGCCAAAATTTTAGAAAATATTACAAAAAGGGATGGTTGTGATCCTTGTTTCCTCTTTTAGCTACTTGCTAAGTCTTCATAAAGAAGACATCTTGCCAGATTAACTTTACTTTATAGAAGGTTATGGAATAGTAGGTCAGAGGAATGTTGAAGATATAGTTCACCTTTGCCAAATGCTATATCACATCTTTTATTAAAGACTTGGTTCATGTGGACAGAGCACCGGCTCTGGAGTCAGAAGCACCTGAGTTTATATCTGCCTCAGACACATGATACTCACTAGCTGTGTGATCCTGGGCAAGTCACTTAACCCTAATTGTATCGTTAAAAAAAAATGGTTAAAATAATAGATGAAATACTTATGAAATTTTACATAAAACAAATCTGGGAGGAATAAGTAACATACTAGATTATAAGAACATAGGTTTTGAGTTAGAAGAAACCTTAGAGGTCATCTAGTTCACCCTTTTCATTTTTTAATTATTCAGTTAAATTGCTGACCTTGGAGAAATGAGACAGTCTCCTAAAATATCTGAACAGGCTGGCAGATTGGGAGAAATCTAATAATATGTTTTAATAGAAAGAATGTGAAGTTTTAGACAGGGGTTCAAAAAATTTACAAAAGAATAGTATGGGAATGACCTATACTGAAAGCAATTTGTCTGAATGATGGTCTGGGTATTTGATGAGACTACAAGGTCAATATAAGTGAGCAGTGTGATAACAGCCAAAAAACCTTAATGTTACATTATGAAGAGAGACTTCGTGTTCAAGACTAAGCAATTGGTAGTTCTGCAGTATTCTTCCCTGTGGACCATATAGGTAGTCTTAAGATCAACTTTGGGAGCATGTTTTAAGGAGGACTTCAGTCATTCACCTTCTTCTCTCAGGGAGTTTGGTAGATGGCTCACCATTTTTCTCTCCTCTTCAATTCCTACTCTCATACTTAGGGGACTTCAAATACATGTCAATTCACCCAACCACTCAGGTCCTCAGCTATTCCTCCATCCAACCTCAGACACACACAAGGGTATTCATGTTCTTGATCTTTCCATCGCCCACAAAAGTACCACCTCTAGGTTCAAGAATTCTGAAATCGAGGGTGGAGCCAAGATGGCAGAGTGAAAGCAGTGACTTGCTTGAGCTCTCCCCCAAATCTCTCCAAATACCCATAAAAAATGGCTCTAAACAAATTCTGAAGCAGCAGAACCCACAAAAAGACAGAATGAAACAAATTTACAGCCCAAGACAGCCTGGATGGTTAATCAGAAAGGTGTATCATGCTGGGCTGGGAGAGGAGCACAGTTTGGTGTGGGTGCACACGCAAGGCAGGCCTCAGTGAACCTGGTACAGGCTCAGAGAACTGAATTGTGGGCAGCTGTGGTGGTTTCCAGACTTCTCAACCCATTAACCCCAAAGACAACTTAGAAGGTCAGTGGGAAAAGTCTGTGACTGTGGTGAGAGAGAGAAACTCTGTCCCAGTTCCAGTCCCTGGAACAGCCTTGGGGCGGTGGCTGCTTCTAGAGCTTCCAGTCTACAGACTGAGGGAGAATCAAGTGGCTGATCAGAGGGGGATTGTGAGGATCTCTGCTGGTTCAGGATTCTCTTGCTTTGCCAGTGCTTAGATCTGGGTCACAGTTCTGGGTGGTGGTCCTGGGGCAAGGAGGAGTGCTGGTGTGGTGGAGCTTGTAGTGGTGATACAAAGGAAATCTTCCTCATAGTTCCAAGACAGAAAAGAGTGCTTGTGGTCACTCATAGACCAGAGCACAGGCCAGGAAAGGAGTAAACACCTTGTCCCTGATCATGCCACCTTGGAAGAACTGAAAATTTACAGGTTCCTAAAAGTATCTCTGAAAACAGCTGTACAAACCCCCCCAAAGTTTGGGACAGTACATTCTCCACGTTGGAAGCAGACCCTTACCTTAACAAAGAGTTTAAAACTCAAGTTATTGGCTGGGATCATGAACAAAGGTGCACCAAAATCAGACCATAGAATCTTTTTTAGGTAACAAAGAAGATCAAAATATACCACCAGAAAAAGGCAACAAAGTCAAAGCTCCTCCATACAAAGCCTCCAGAAAAAATACTAATTGGTCCCAGGCCATGGAAGAGCTCAAAAAGAGTTTTAGAAACAAGTAAGAGAAGTAGAGGGAAAACTGGGAAGAGAAATAAGAGTGATGCAAGAAAATCATGAAAAACAAGTCAACAGCTTGCTATAAGAGACCCCCAAAAATACTGAAGAAAATAACACCTTAAAAAATAGCATAACCCAAACAGCAAAAGAGGTCCAAAAAGCTAATGAGAAGAAGAATGCCCTAAAAAGCAAAATTGGCCAAATGGAAAAAGAAGTCCAAAAGCTTACTGAAGAAAATACCTCCTTAAAAATTAGAATAGAGCAATTGGAAGCTAGTGACTTTATGAGAAAGCAAGACACTGTAAAACAAATCCTGTTCTCTCACTCTCTTCTTAATCTCAGGGTTCTGCACTGGCCACTCTTCTCTTCTTCTTCCATAATACTTCATTTGATGATCTCATTAATTCCTATGAATTTATTTACTCCCTTTATGCTGATGATTCTCAAATCTGCCTGTTCTGCTCCAATCTCTCTTCTGAACTCCATTCTTGCATCTCCAAATGGATGTCCAGTAGACATCTTATATTCAATATGTCCCAAACAGCACTGATTATCCCATATTTCCCCCCTAGTCCCCCACCAAATCCTCCCCTCTAGTCCTTCAGACTCAAAACCTAGGAGTCATCCTGTATTCTTCCCTATCTCTCATCTCTCATATTGAATCTGTTGCTAAGGCTGTCTATTTCCTCTTTGCAACCTCTTTCCTGTAAGCCCCCTTCTCTCCTCAGCCAATGCCGCCTCATGCCTGAATTATTGCAATAGTCCTCTAATGGGTTTACCTTCTGCAAGTCTCCTGATATTCTGATCCATTCTCCATTCAGTCACTAGCGTGATTTTCCTAAAGTGCAGGTCAGATCATGTCATTCCCCTACTCAAACTCCAATGGCTTCCTATTACCTCCAGGGGCAAATGCAAAAGGCCCTGCTGGGCATTCAAAGCCCTTCATATCCTAGACCCTCCTACCTTTCCATCCTTCTTATACTTTACTCCCTAAAAGGTACTATTTAGTTCAGTTGACACTGGCCTCTGGGCTTTTCCAGGAACAATACACTTCATATCTTGGCTTTATATATTTTCTCTGGCTATACCCCATGCCTGTAACACTCTTGTTCTTGTACTCCAACTACTGACCTCCCTGGCTTCTTTTAATGCCTAACTAAAATCCCACCTTGTATAGGAAGCCTTCCTCAACTTTTGTTAATTACAATTCCTTCCTGCTTCTATTTCCTATCTATTCTGTATATAGATTACTTTGCATATACGGGTTTTCTTGTCTCTCCCATTAGATTGTAAGCTCCTTGAGGGCAAGAGCTATGCATAGTGGCTGGTATTAAGAAGGTGCTTAATAAATGTTTATTGATTGATAGACCAAATGAAATGGGGAGACTAAGATGGTGTAGTTCCTCAATATTCCACAATACAATTATCCATTGAAACGATTGTGAATTTTCAATTTGGAGAAAATAATGTTTAGAGGTAGGGATGTATTGGATTCAGCTTGTTGCATTCAAGGGGTCTTGGGAACCCTGAAATGCAAAGGCAAAAGGTACAGGTCTGCTTCAAAAGAATTTGACCGTTCTTTCAGTCAGAGACAAGGTTCATTGTATGGCCAATGTAAGAGGGCAAGATTTTACAAATTTGTGCAGATTGACATTTTTTATAGGGAAAAAGATTGTGGGAAGATTTGGATGGGATCAAGGAGTGGCAAATAGCCTGGGGTGATGTGGAGGTAACAGAGAAGGGGTCTAGATGGGATTAAGGGGTGGGAAGTAACCTGGGGTGGTCTGGAGGTAACAGACAATGAAAGATGGGCTGGGTTGGAGCCACAAGGAAAGGACAGTTGAAAGGATTATTGAGTATCTAGGTGGTGATGTGTGGGAAAGTTCAGGAGCTGGGTTGTGTTTTGGGGGTCCAGGTCCCATATTCTGTCAGGCTCACACCTGGTCTGAAACTTGATTGTTAAATTTTCAGCATAAGATCTAGCATTTACACTACATATCAGCAGACACTGAAGAAAAGGACTTGGTTTACTGTTTTGTTGATTGTTTAGACTTAAGGAAATGCTTGAAAAAATGTTAATAAGGCAGATTAAACTCTAAAGTACAACATGCTTATTTTGGAGAACCAATTGTTAAACATTTACCAGTATACTAGTGCTTAGAGGGAATATGATTGCTGTTAAGTATTTGGAGAGCTCTCACCTGAAAAAGGCAATAGACTTTGCTCCTCCTTGAAGAGTAGAAGTAGGGCTAAAGGTCAAAGGTGCAATGAGGCAGTTTTGGGTTCAGTGAAGGAAAATCTTCTTAACAACACAGTGGTCCAAAAGTAGAATGGGTTATCTCAGGAGGTATGTTGTATAAGGAATTTTTAACCAGGTATATCTTCTGAAGCACCTCCCAAGGAAGATTTTGATACAAAGTAAGTTAACTTGCTGAAATAGAATGGGCAGGATGGAGGTGTGGCCTGGCAGAGAGAAAGAGTTTGAAACAACTCCTGTGAAAAAAATGTGAAAAAGTCATGTAGGGGGTCCAGTCAGCATCAATTGATAACTTCCTCTAGAAGTTCCCATTTGCTTGCAATGAAGAACAGAAGAATGATAAGAAGATTGTGATGTGATAAAGTGAGAAAAAAACATTAAATCCAGAGTCAGAGAAATTTAGTTCAAACTCTACTTGTGATATTGACTATATATGTGAGCTCTGGCAATTTTCTCAATGTCCCTGAGGTACAATTCTTCAATTCATGAAAAAGGGGGAGGAACTGAGGGTTGGACTGGATGACTTTCAAGATTCCTTCTTGTTCTAGATCTATGGTGATCCCAGTTATAAGTATGAGCCAGGTTTGGGGATGAACAGGGTTGAAATAATGGAAGTACAATGGGGCAAGAGATTTAAGGGTCAAAGAAAGTTGGCGCTCTGTTGCTGATGTTGTGAAGGGAGGAAAATGAAGCCAGATCAGGAGTGATTGCCTTAGAGAACAGAGAATAGGAGAACTGACAGTAATCATAAGCACAAAAATGCACTTTGCAAACCATGAAGTACTAGATAAATAAGAATTATTATCACATTCCAAAACTCATAGTCACAATGGAGATAAAAGATCTGTGTGTGTGTGTTGTGTGTATACACACAACACACACACACACAGAGTTAAAAAAATGATACAAGGCAGTGTACAGTCCAATAAACTAAAAAAAAACACAATCTGATGATAAGGATCATGGCATTGATTATTGTGATGCTGGTGGTAAGTCAATACACAGCTTAGATTTAAAACAACAAAGTAATCATCAACATAGTCATAAGTGAAAACTAATATGTATATTACCTTGTTGCTCAGTTTTAGCAATGACTTTATTTTCTTAGCTTAACAGAAAAAGGAATGAAACCTACTTTAAAGTGTTCTTTAATGTTTCTAAGGACTAAACTTGTCACAAATTAATTCTAGCATTCTAGGTTGGAATAAATTTTATATGATCACGACTTTGCATCTTTTCATTATTAATAAGATCTTTGGAATATTTCAAGTTGTGTTGCATTAGGTTTGATCTTTCCATCTATTGTGGCACATGTTTAGTCACATTTTGATTGAGTATCCTTTCAAAATGGATTTGTAGTTTTCCTAAATGAATATATTTTATGCGAATGCATGACATAATGATTCTTTGAAAATTTTGTGGCCACAGATGATTTCCACTTTTATCTTTTGTTTCCAATTATTGAGTGATCAAAGAGATTTTATAAAAAGGGCCATTTAATGAATTAAAGAAGCAGGTATACGAGGAACATTAGGCGCACTATAATAGAATTCATAGACATTGCATTGACTTAAATTCAGCTTTAACATATAGGTAAATAAATTTAATAATTAATACTGTCAACATGCTTTGCTTTGTACATTTTGCTATGTAAACTTTTCTCTCCTCTTCCTTTCATTTGGAATACAGAAGTTCTGGAGTTGGAAACATCTAAGTCAGTGTGTGAAGTGGGGTTGGGCTGGGAAAGAAGCAAGAATATATTTTTTCCTTTACTGTTTTCAATTCCAATGTTACCAAGAATGTTGTGATCTTCCCATTTCCCTCTGTGATCTTTTCACAAGACTGAAGTTCTAGTCCTCCAGTGGAATTTGCATCCAGGATGGGGATAGTAGGCATGGGGTGTTTACTGAATACTCTCCTAAATGAATCTCATACATGTAGTTCTATAGTGGTTGTGTGACCTCTTTTAAGTTGATACTCCCATATTACAGATCATAGCCCATCTATTTCTTTTCATCCTGTCTAAATTTTGTCCACGTCTCCCCATAAATTCTCCACAGAAAATGAATTCCATGCATTGAGGTCCTTCTCTAAACTTCATCATATTCCTTTTCCACTACTGGAAGATATAAGCTATCTATCTGTTGTACTTGGTCCTTACCCTGTAGCCAGACGACTTTTTTGGGGATTATAGGTGAAATTATTTCACCACTTCTTTTGCATATTTCTTCATTGGTAATATATTATGATATGCATTTATCTATCCTTTGCCTGTTGGATGACCCAAGATTTTAAATCTTTGGTATTCCATAATTTTAATCTATACAGGACCATTGGAAATATGTGATGCTAATTAGATGGATCTTTGTCTTTCAGAAAAGCTTTGGAAAAGCAGAAGCATTGCCCAGTTCCCTAAAGCCAATCTAATCTGCTTTTCTTTTGCTCAGGTCTGGACTGAGTTCATTTCCTAGCTACAATGTTTGCCCAAAATAGGTAATGAGGAACCAGTTCTTCATGTTGTCCATGCAACGTCATATCAGAATCAGGACGAGAGCATTTAGGATCTGTCTCTGTCTGTCTCTGCCTCTGTCTCGGTCTCTCTCTGTCTGTTTGTCTCTTGGGTTGAGTGAACCTCTTATAGATTAGCATTCTTCATTATTATATCCTAAGTCTATTGCCTTATTGAGATTCTTGCTTTCTTATCCTTTGGATTTACTGGTAATTGCATTATCTGCACTGTGTAATTCTTCCTTCCTTCCTTCCTTCCTTCCTTCCTTCCTTCCTTCCTTCCTTCCTTCCTTCCTTCCTTCCTTCCTTCCTTCCTTCCTTCCTTCCTTCCTTCCTTCCTCACTTCTTCCCTCCCTCCTTTCCTTCTTCCTTTCAACTTAATGGGGCTTGGAGAAAAAGTCTAGTCCTTCATGTTGATTATGTGATCATTCCAAAATTCCCTTTTACAATTTTGGATATCACCAAAATGATTTTACTAAAACAGAAATCTAACCATGTCACTCCCCTACTCAATAAACATCAGTGGATCCCTATTACCTCTGGGACCAAATAGAAACTCTTCTGTCATTAAAAGCTCTTCACACACAGCCTTTTACTACATTTACAATCAACTTAAACATTTCTCCCCTTCCTGCTCCCTATGATCTACCTATAGTAGCCTACTCGATGTTCCTCAAACACATTCTCTCTCTCTCTCTCTCTCTCTCTCTCTCTCTCTCTCTCTCTCTCTCTCTCTCTTACATCTTCCAGCTCTATACCTTTGTACTAGCTGTTTTCATGTCTGATTTGCTCTCTCAATACACTTCCTTTTCCTGGAATCATTTCATTCTATCAAGACTCACATCAAATAACATTCTCCCTCAGTCACTAGTCCCTTTCCTTAGAAAGATACCTTGTTTGTGATGTAGGTAAGTCTTGTATATACCCATACATGCTTTCATTATCTTTTTTTATTAGAATCTAATCTTGAGGTCAAGGAGTGTTTTGCTTTTGTCTTTGTGTCCTCAGAGACCATCACAGTTCCTGGAATATGAATAGCACTTGATACACGCTTGCTGACTGATAGAAAGAATTCTAAGGGAACCTCTACAGACTGTGGGAGGTAGCTTGAAAGGGAAGGTTCCAAGTGCAACAGTTTATTAATGACAAGATAAAGAAGTAGAAAACTAAATAGAGGATTGCTCTAGGTATCAACATATAATGAGATATTGAAGAATGCTTAATAATGATAGAATATCCAGAATGAGTGCTCAATACATTTTAATGACAATACTGAAAACATGAAACTTTGTATTTGCATAGCTCTTTCCAATTTACAAGTCATTTCCTCACCCATTATATTATCTTACGTTCAAAGAATCCTGAGACATGCAAGAAAAATATTGTATCCATTTTATAAATATGAAAAATAAGGATCTAGCTGTTCAGTGACTTTCTCAAAACAATATGGCAACTATTTAGAAAAATTAGGATTAGATCCTAGGGTTTTTTTGCTTCTGAAAAGAAGAGAAAGAAAGAGGAATAATTGTGTCCATCCATTCATAAATTTATCTTCTTAGTCTTGTCTCACATCTATCACTTTGTTTATATGGTATCGCAAATCACTTGTGCCAGCACAGTTTAATCATGGAGAAGACCAAGCTACTGTGTGGTTTTTTTTTTCAAGTTCTACACACAGATTTGCTCCTATAGTTTTTTTTTAATCATTACATTGACCACTTCTTTACCAAGAATTTGATTCTTTATTTAAAAATTGGTCAATTACTGTTCTTAACTCCATGAGTCATTGTGTTTCTTTGTATCCTATAAAAATGAGCGATATTCTTAGGAAATTCAATAAAACTTGGATTTAGTTGAATCATACCTACATGATGCATTATGTATTATTTCCCAAGGCAATGGGGAAGGAAAACGCATTTTAACATGCTGCAATTCTCCAAGTTTTAGCTCTAGTAGGGCCTTATAATCCCAACAAGCCCGTTAATACTGTGTATCTTACAGTTCGGTCAGATTGTTAACAGACTAGATAGGTACTCTGAGATGTTATACCTACCCATGCTTCTTAAATATGATAGTTACAAAAAAAAAAGGAATGCAAAGACATATTACCTTGTCCATAATCACTGTTCAATGGTTACAGTGGAAAGTCCAGTGTTTTGGTCAAGCAAAATTGACAACAATCTCATAATATATGTTTTTTAATTATGGTTTCTCTCTAAAGATACTTGAGATTAAAGGGTTAAAACACAAAGCTATTGCAATCCAATAGATATCTAAAATAGCAACTTTAAAAGATTGTCACGCAAGTGATTACTTTCCCATTATGTCTGAAATCCCAACATTCAAAGACTTCCACTTTAACATAGCACCAAATTTCCAATGAAAAGTGTCACCTACATACATGTATTTCTTTTTGTTCATAGGGTCATAGATTTTTGAGCTGGAGCAGAACTAAGAGGCCAGTAAGTCCAACATCCTCAGATAAACTGAGGCACAGAAAAACTAATTGCATGATTTATCCAGAATCCCACAGTTAAGAATGAATGAATGAGTAGATAAATGAATGAACAGCTGAATGAAAATGAATGAAAAAAGTGAAACTCTATACTAAACATTAGTAATACAAATAGAAAATTAGAAATAATCCCTTCTTTCAATGATTACACATTATAATGGGGGAGACAACATATGGGAGGTTTTAGTCGTAAGTTGGATGCAAAGATTCCGTGGGGTGAACTCTCAAAGCAGATAGTAATGCTTCTTCTTCTATGCCATGTCCACTGATAAAATCATATCTCTTTCTTATTTTGACGCACTGGCAGTGCTAAGTAAGCATCTAAGGTGAAATATCAATGCAAGGCAATTCCAAGTCTAATACTCTAGCCATTATGCCAAATAGCTGCCTGTTATTTTCTTTTTCCCAAATTTAACTTCTTTTTAGAAGAATATTCTGATTAGCTGTATCTTTTCTCTTCATATTAGAGCAAAGACCTCTAAAATTGTTGCATCTGAGATACTAAATAGGTAAGAGTGTGAAACACAGGTTTATGAATTCTCTTCTACTTAGAAAGAGTCTACGTGCTGTCATGGGAAAGTGTTGACTTTAGAGTTGGAACACGTAGACCCCAGTCTAGTCTTCTCTATTTATTTAATACCGACATGACTTCTGGAAAGTCATTTGATATCTCTGGGCTCCAATCTTCTCATATATAAAATAAGTGGGTTCAACTAGATAAACTTTAAGGTCACTTTTTGCTCAAAACCAATGATAACTTTCCTTGTCCAAATTTTTGCTGTGACCAGAGCAAGACATTTCAGTGTTTTTCAGTTGGGAAAATGAAAATGTCCCACTTATCCCTTATCTGTTGATATCCAGTTGCTGAGGAGATATCATAGAAAGCTGAGCAGTAGCCTCCCTGATTAAGATTAGCAAGGTCCTTGGAGAAAATTTTCATAGTACTTCAAATGCAGATAAAGATTATAAAGATTACAATATAGGCATGTACATAGGATTGATAGATAAAAGACAGACACAGACAGATAGATGATAGAGGAGACAGACAGACAGAACATATATATTTGGTAATGACTGCATCAAGCCATCATTAAAGTCTTTGATTATTAAAAATTAAACAGATATCACCAGTGTTGTAGACATTAAATCACACTATATTATTGACTTTGAAACTTTGATTTAACCATCTAATGGAGTAAAGGGTACATTACAGATTATTCAATGATGCATGTAGTTGATATTCAAGTCAGTCCAACAAATATGCACATGCACATACACACATATCACATATACATACATATTTGTACATGTGTATATATAAATATATTTATATATAATAATAACACATAATGTAATATGTTAACTGTATGTGTGTATATATCTATATCTATATCTATGTATAATTTCCTATGTGTGAAGCACTTAAAAAAGAAAGACAGAGAAAAAAAGGAAATTTTAAAAAAGGAAAGAAAAAAAGAAGAGAAAAAGAAAACAGTCCCTCCTTTCATATAATCTAATGGGTTCAAACTGAATTGAAGAATATATTTTTATTTCAAGGAAGAAAGATGGACAGTTTCTCAGGAGAAAATAGTATATTGGTAGAATGGAGACCTTAATCTTCCTTCTTATCCCCAAAGCCCCCTCCTTCCCATCTTTTCTTAGCATTAGCTAATTACAATTATATAGAGAAAGGCTGGAACCTGAATGGGTGGAAGGAATACTAATAGATATTGATGATGGATCTTTAAAGTCTATTTATTATTATTATTATTATTATTATTATTATTATTATTATTATTATTATGAGTAGGAGGAGGAGGAGTAGTTTTGGTAATAGTAGTAGCTATTGTATTTGTTTACCTAATCTCTTTAAATTTCAGTGCTCTACTGTTCCCAATTTTCTCTCAATTTATGAAATGTCAAACTGAAATTAAATCACTGACAGTAAGAAAATACAATTATCCTAGAAAAGTTTCTCTATGGCTTCCAAATTTTACAGCTTTCACCTTGATTAATATTGAACCAAAATTCAACTTGTTCCTTTTCTCAAAAAAAAAAAAAAGATACAAGATCTCTTCAAAGAAATTGTCTTGGGGACAAAGGAGGAAAAAAAAGTGATGTGGTAAAAAAAAAAGCATATGCTCTTAACATTGTATTAACACTTATGCCTTAGACCTTTGTTCAGACTTGTTTAATGCTTGTAATAAAAAACTAACTCCATAACTCATCAGTGTCAGTACATTTAGACTTAACTTTTCAGTCACAGCATTGAGTACAAGATAAACTCTCAGATCCAAAAATACAAAATTTGTTTGACATAACAAATTCAAATTTTGTTGCTTCATCAAATACAGAATATAATCAAAGTCCTTAAGAAAATCCTAAAGCACTTATCATTTATACTTGAGTCAATAGCTTTTCTCTTCCAACAAGGCCCAGAAAATCTCTAATGAGATGCTTGAAAGATCTGAAGTAGCAATTCACTCCTCAAACATTTTTGGGAAGTTCCAGGTCTATGATTTAGTTGATGGAAAGAAGTTCTTGTGAGGAAGATTCCTTTACCCATAAAGGTCAATAAATCTTTTGAAATTTCTACGTTAGTCTTAGAGTAGTTCCCTGAGGTGGAGGGAATACTGAAAGGTTAAGTGACTCATCCAGTGTCACACAGTCAGTATGAGTGACAGGTAGGATTCTTGGTGTTAGCCCTCTCTCTATTATACTGCACTGCTTCCTGAATGTATAGATCAGATTTGAGGATTGTGTTAGAAGTTATATGCTAGATCATAGTAAAACAAAAGCAAAATCATTAAAACCATAGATAATTATTTTAGTAAAGATATACAATATAAGGTGAATATACACATTTTCTTCTTTCGTAGATCATAGCATAAAGATAAATGGGTGTAAGAATCAACATTATTTTATTTTAATTGCTATAAGGTAGAATGTTCTTTTTCCAGGGCATTTTTGTGGCAGCTTTATTGAAGGACAGAGATAAGTAATGGACCTGTGATTTCAGTGATATGGGGAACTCCCTCTACTAATGCAGATTAATACCTTGTTGTTGTCTTTGTTGTTTTGTAACTGAGTCCTGAGAAGAGTCCTGTAAGAGAGTCCTGAGAAGTTAAGTGACGTGTGAGGGTCCTATATCAGAATATGGAAGAGATGAGACTTTAACCTAGGTTTTCCTGTTTCCAAGACCAACTTCCTATCTGTTAGGCTATACTGCTTTTCCAGCTTTATCAAAGATGACACAAATTGGTTGGAAACTAAAATGAGCAATGAAATGCTCTAAAGAACTTATAAACAGAATAATTTCTGCTCCTCCTAACCAAGCAACAACACTGACTGAGCACTCATTTTGTACAGCACATTTGGGGTGGCAGCAGTCTGGCATAAAATAAATAAGTCAAATTAAAGGAGTCATTGGTGTCCTTCCTAGTGGTGTTTCTATGTTCTTAACAGATAATTCTTTATTTTAAAATAGGCTGTGAATAGTTTAGGTCCAGATGAGAGAAAAGCAATTCCCTAGAATTTCCCCACACCCACCAACCCTATATTTTCCCCTGAAATGAGTCAATTTGACTGCCTGAAGAACAATGTTCTGGTTAATTGGGAGCAATTAATAGAACATTCCCTACCTATACATGTAGACAGAACATATTTTCCATACAATTCAGTAAGTATCAGAGGGTTTCACCTCATGTCCCATCTCTAGCTACTTCTTCTTTTTAAGAGCTTTGTGGGTTACCATCAATGCCAGAAATGCAACTGAAGGGTGAGAATTTCTCATTAAATAATCATTGACTCAATTAAATCAACTAAATTAAATTATTAAGGATGTACTATGACTCAGAATTATGTCAAGTGACCAAAAAGAAAAACAGAATAGTCCCTGGCTATAAGACAGAATGTGCACAAAAGTATGGATAGAAAACATGTACAAAGTAATTGAGCATTGTCGTTGAGTTGTTTCAGTCCTCTTTGACTCTCTGTGACTCCATTTGGGGTTTTTGTGGCAAAGATACAGGAGTGGTTTGTCATTTCCTTCTTCAGCTCATTTTACAGATTAAGAAACTGAGGCAAACAAGTTAAGTGACTTTCCCAGGGTCATATAGCTAGTACATTTCTGAGGCTGGATTTGAACTCAGGTCCTCTTGACTCCAGGTCTAGCACTCTATCCACTACACCACCTAAGTGCCCCATAAAGAATTAAGAATGACTGCAAGGTTTCCAGTTGGGTCAATGGAAATAAATTGGTTGTTGTTGTTGTTGTTGAGTTGTTTCAGTCATATCTGACTCTTTGTGATCCTGCTTTGGGGTTTTCTTGGCAAAGAAACAGGAATGGTTTGCCATTTCATTCTCCAGTTCATTTTACAGATGAGGAAACTGAGGTAAATAGGATTAAGTTGACTTGCCCAGGATCACACAGCTATTAAGTGTCTGAGGCAGAATTTGAACTTATGAAGATGAGTCTTTCTGGTCCCAAGTCTGGTGTTCTGTACCACCTAGAAAAGGAGGGATTGGAAAAGGCTGGAGTTAGAAAGTGATAACCCTTTCCCTTGGGTAATTGTGCTACACTGTTTTTAGTCCCTCCAGCTAGTTTTTAAAACCAATGAGTCAAGATTTCCATAGGAATGTTGTTTAAAGCCATTTCACCGTGTTCACATATTCCCTCTTTCCAATCATGGCATTACTAAATACCGTTCTGAATGAGTCCCTCAGATGTCACATTACAAAATCCACAATTTTAAAATTGGTTCTCTAGGTAATAGCATTTCTGACAAATTAATAATGTGATGCTTTGCTCAGCCCACGAGATTTTTCATTACATATCCCCAACTGTTATTTACAATAAGGTGACAAATCATAATTTGTCAAGAAATAAAGAACAGCAGGAATAGCACTATGGGATGAACACATAAATGAATATGGTTCATTGTAGGGGTGGCAAATGGTCACTGAGTAAAGTACAACCATTTTTTAATAGTTTTTCCCTCCATCTCAAGAGTGGAATTCTATTAGAGACAGATTAGAGAAGAGGAACCAAAATTTGTTGGTGTGGGTGGAATATTTTTCTTTCTCATGGCATTACACTGTCATTGAAATCTTTTGAGAAAAGAAATCTTGGATGTCTTTATTTCTCCCACCTCCTATAAAATTTACATTTTACCCAAGCCGCCATAGAGAATTAATAAAGTGAAGAGCAATCTTACAAAAGTCTCCACCACCAATAGCATACTTGAGTATACTGACTTCATTTGCTTTGCTACTTATGGGCTTCCAGTGAGGAGAAATACAGTGGCTTAAAAAACTAGGTGGGAAGACTGAATAGAAGACAGTTAGACTGAATCATTAATGAGACTTATAGTCTGATTCAATCAATCAATCAATAAACATTAATGAAGGGCCTACTGCATACTAGGCAATGGGTTAGGTGCTGGAGAAAAAAAAAAGACAAAAATGAAATCATCCCTGCCCTCAAGGAGTTCATATACTATAAGGTGAGACAACATATACATAAATATGTATAAAATAGATGCAAAAAAAAATGTCATTGTCAGTTGAGGGGGAAGGTAAGAAAGTCTTCATGCAGAAAGAAACAATCCAAAAGGATTTTAAAGGAAATAAGGATTTCTAAGAGGTAAATGGGAGGGAGGAGGGAGTAAATTTCAAGTATAGAGGATGGATTCACAGTGCAATGTTGCACCACTGTATTTTTGAAGAGCAGCAAAAAAGTGAGCAGAAGGGACCATGTTCCAATTCACCTTGGCCAAAATTAGTTGTGTGACCATTGGAAACAGTTTTTAAGTTCCCAATTTGTATTTTAAAAGTATTTTTCCATGATATGAAGTAGACCACAAACATATCTTGAACATTGCTATTATTTTTCCAGGGTTCTACATGTTAATGATGCTGATGTTGATGCTGCTGCTGCTGCTGCTGCTGATGCCAGATGACATTTCCATAGCGCTCTGTGGTTTGCAAAGAACTTTGCAAAAATGGCCTTATTTACCCCTCACAACAACTTTATGAAGTGAACAATTAGATCATATTCATTGATCAAGGTAAGCCTCTTAAAGTAACTTACAAAGCCATTGGATCATAGCTTTTTTTCCCTTAGGTCCTTAGAAGTCTCTATTCAATTCCTTCATTTTAAAAATTAAGAGACTCAAGGAAGCTGTTATTTATCCAGTATTAAGCAAGTTTCAATACCTTTACTCCAATAAGATCCTTCTCAATTTATTTCTTTCCACTTTTTTGAAGATGGAAATTAAGAATAGGAACATGTCACAGAAAACCACAGACTGCAAGAATTCTGTCTAGTCATTTGAAATATTTGTACCAGCTTTCTGTTTTCCCTCCTCATCAATCATCAATCATTTAACCAAGAAACATTTATTAAATACTATTATACTAAGCATTGGGAATATAAATTAAAAAATTAAGCAATCTCTGATCTCAAGGTATTCATACTTTTTTGGAGGAGACAACGTGTATGTCTCTGTGTGTATATATATATATATATATATATATATATACATATATATATATATATATGTATATGTGTGTATATATACAGAAGGAAAACAAGGTAGTTTTTGTTGTTGAGTTGTTTCAGTTGTATCTGACTATTTGTGACCTCATTTGGGGTTTTTCTTGGCAAAGATACTGGAGAGGTTTGTCATTTTCTTCTCCAGCTCACATTAGAGAGCAAATAAGGTTAAGTGACTTACCCAGGGTCACACAGCTAGTAAGTGTATGAGTCCAGGTTTGAGCTTAGGTCTTCCTAACTCTAGGTCCTGTGCTATATACACTGAACCACCTAGATGCCCCACAAGGGGTTTTAAGGAGGAAGATTTGCTGAAATCCTCTTTAATTAAGAAGAAAGACTTTATAGTATAATGGATATGAAATCATATGGACTGGGTTGGATTCCAGTCTTGTTTCTACCTGAGTGACCATGGGAATTTACTTAACTTCTCTGGGCCTCAGATTTTTACCAAAAATGATAGATTAAAATAGATGATCTTTAATGTGCTTTCCAATTTTTAGTCCTTTGATTGTCCAGTGATGGAATCTGGATCCAGATGATGGTGTGGTATATGACTCCCCAGGGAAAAGGCTTAGGCATGTGAGAGAAAATATCACCTAGAATAGAGGACAGAAGCATGGCAGGGTGGGAAGAGCCACTGGACTCACACAATGAACCAGAGACATGGACCTGATGGTTAGACCTGAATGAAGTCTTGCCAGAAGCACTGTCCTGTTCCAAAGGGGCAAGAAGTGGGATGTCTTTAGGTATAGGGGAATAAACTGAGCGGCCTCCTGTAATTCTGCGATAGGGGATAAAATGATTGTAGATTTAGAGCTGGGAGGGCCATTGAACTAGTAATTTAGGCAGTTAAGTGTCCCAGTGAATAAACTGGCTGGCTGTTCAAATCCTATTTTAGACATTAACCTGTGATCCTGTCCTCTGTTAGCCTCAGATTTCTCATCTGTAAAATGGGTGTAATGATATGTTAATGAAATCACAAGTGTAGGCCTACCCCTAGGAGCAGCTAGATGGCACCATGGACAGAGTGTCAGGCCAGGAGTCAGGAAGACTCATCTCCCTGAATTCAAATCTGGCCTCAAACACTTACTAGCTGTGTTACCCTGAACAAGTCACTTAACCTTTTTTTGCCTCAGTTTCCCCATCTGCAAAATAAGCTGGAGAAGGAAACAGCAAATTATTCCAGTATCTTTGCCAAGAAAGCCCCAAATGGGGGTTACAAAGAGTTGGACAAGACACCTATCCCCAAACCTATAGGAAGTCAGATCTCACACTCACTGGGCCTGTGAGAGAATTATTACAAGGTAACCGCTTTATAGATATTTGTGTAGGGAAATTGAATTTATTAAGTTTTTGTGACAGCTGTGTCTTTGGTATATGGGGCAAGAACAGCTGTAAAGATCAAAGCATGGAAGAGCTGGAAAGGAAAAGCTATTGTAGCTAAAGATGGAACTGAGTTAGTTGCATACCTTAGAACCACGTGGCTAAACAAAACTATGCCTAAGTCATTCCCTAAGTGAGGATGATACTACAAAGTGCTTTGATAGATGTGCTCTGAGTGTAGACATCCAGTTTACAGTGTAGCTTCTTTCACTTGTGATGTATCCCTTAAAAACAAGCAAACAAACAAACAAACCCTGCCCCCCAGTTTGCTGTTAATCTTAGATGGTCCCTTTAGCCTGTTGTAAGGCTGACATCACAAACCACTATTTTTAGCTCCCAGCCCCACTGATCCAGATTTCAACACCTTTCTTGTTGCAACATGCAAAATGATTACTTAGTGCGGGTACCTCAGTGTGCAGGGATTATAATAATATGTATTCCAGCTCCTAAGTTTTTGCTATGATTTTAAAATCACTGCTTTGCCTGCAATTCTTTTGTCATGCCAGTGTTATTTGTCCTATTATTTTGAAGAAAGACTGACAACTTTCTGCTGAAAATAATTATTACTTAATGTTCTTGCACTATATATGTAGACACACTTGGTCCCATGGTTTCTGAGAAAACTAATCAAATGAAGGCTTTCATCTTCCTGGCAGAGGATAAATTTTATGCGTAAGGCTGAGACCCTGGGGCTGTCAGGCTCATTGGTGATTTGTAATGATTTGAAGAACCAGTGGGTGGGAATGATGGGTAAACTTGGAGAAAGGATTGTGGCACTGAGGAAATGGATCTGGAAAGAGTCACTGAATCAGGCATATACCATGAATCCTAGAAATCTGTCTTAGAAGCTTTGTTAACTCCTTCTGTGACCTAGGGGTGCTATTTAATATATTAGTATGAGCATTGGGACTGAGCCTGAGATTTCATTAGGAAAGAGAATTTTTAGGTGAGAAAAACGGCCCCTGCTAATGTACTTTCTCTGCAAATTATGGTATTAAAGAATTGCCTAAAGGACTGAAAAGTTAAGTAACTTGCCAAGGGTCACACAGTCAGTATGTGCCAGGTGTGGGACTTGAACTCAGGTCTTCATGATTTGAAGTCTAGCCCTCTATCCAATAAATTAATTGGATTCAATATCACCAGCATATATCCATCACCTACTCTTTACCAGGCACTGTGCTAGATGCTACGGAAAGAAAGGCAAATACCAAACAGTTCCTACCCTCAATGAACTTATAGGCTACTAGTGGGCCACAGCATGTATGCAGATAAATCTATAATTTGGTCATAGAGACGGCAATGACAATAGGAGAAATCAGAAATGTGGATTCCAAAAACTCTGTTTGTGCCATGAGAAAACTTGATTTACAGAGAATTATGGAAAATTACAGAGACCTCCCCCTGCTTTGAAGCAGGAACTTGCTAAACTCTGTCATGGATCTTGGCATGGTGACTGCCTGTGACTTTTCCAGGTAAGCATTCTTCATGTCCATAAATCTCTATATTAGAACTAGTATAACAAAACTATTGCAAATAGGATTCACATTCCTAGGGCGATGATCGACTATTTTGATATGACTGAATTCCCTTGGTGTTTTTTGTTTACAAAATCTGGTTAAAATCTACATTGGATTTTGGAATAATAAGGTCAAGATTCAGATGTCACCTCTACTATTACTACCTCTGTAACCTTGGACAAGTTAATTTACTATTATTCATTTACTCATTTATTTATTTATTTGCTTATTTATTTGTTTGTTTGTTTGTTTGTTTTTGGAGGCAACCTCGGTTAAGTGACTTGCCCAAGGTCATATAGCTTATAAGTGTCTGAGGCCAGATTTGAACTCAGGTCTTCCAGACACCAGAACTAATACTCTATCCACTATACCATCTAGTTGCCCTCAATTTACTTTTATGGGCCTCGGTTTCCTCATCTGCAAAGAAGAAAGAGTAAGCTAAACTTTAAGATTTTATGAAGCATTGGAAAGGATGCTGATTCTATAATCAATAAATATTTACTGGGTAAAGGTTAACAGGCAAATACTTCTTGGTTCAAAGGAGGATAAGAGATAATGAGATATAGTTTTTGCTACAAAAAGTTTGCAGTCTATTAGTGACAACAAAACACATATAGAAATAATACCAATTAGAATATGGGTACAAAACAATAGTAGGAGAAGGTAAGATCACTTATAACTAGTTGGCACAGTGGATAGAGAACTGGGCCTGAAGGCAGAAAGTTACATCTCTGAGATCAAATCTCACCTTAGAAACACAGTAGCTTTGTGACCCTGGAGAAATTACTTAAGCCTATTTGCCTCAGTTTCTTTATCTGTAAAATGAGCTGGAGAAGGAAATGGCAAACCATTCCAGTAACTTTGCCAAGAAAATTCCAAATGGGGTCATGAAGAGTCAGGCACTACTGAAAAACAACTGACTGAAGATCACTTCTGGCTTAGATAATCAGAAGACACTCCTTGAAGAGCTAGCAATTGAAATTCTCTTTGAAGGTTGGCTAGAAGTCCAACGCCCTGAGATGGTGGCTCAGGGTAAGAGAAGGGTAAACCAGGATCAGGTCATTAGGATGGTAGCCTTGGACAGCGATTCATGTGGGACTTCCATAAGCCTTAGAAAGGGGCCCTTATCTTAAGGCAGGCACTTTGTGTCCATGTAATCATGAAAATGCTGGGTAGAGATATTGTTAGGGGTGTCATGGTTACATCAGTAATGGTTCTTGATTCTTGGAAATCTCCCAAGAAAGCTAAAATGAATCATGGCCACTGTTTCACTTATGGTTATAACTGAGCTTACATTTTAAAAATTCCATTTTGATACCAAAACTTGGAATATTTATTCATAGTGTTCTAAATTCCCATGGGCTGCCTCTAGCACTGCGGAAAGTTGTGAAAGTTTTCAAGGAGTAAACTTGTGAGTAAGAGTTTTTGTTTTCTTCCCAGAACAGTACAATTCAACAAACTTCATCCTTACTGCGAAAGAGCAATACAGTAGGCCCTGGGGAAATTCAGAGTTCCTGTGTGATATTGTTCATGCCATCATAGAGCTTATAGTTAAGTCAAAGAATAGAGTATCAGCAGAGAAGAGTATTAGGAACAAAACCACAGATTTATAGATGATGTATTGCTTATTTTGCTTCAATGTGCTGCTTTATTATAAGGGACAATTATTGAAAGGGTATTATTATTGGGAATTGATGGTGAGATTAAAAAAAAAGAGCATCAATAAAAATATATATTTTTTAAAAAGCCATGATTAATAGGTTAGTACAAGGGATGTGTAGGGTCCAATGAGAAATATTGTTACTCTTTGAAGAGACTGGAGAAGCTTACACTTTATTCTCCTCAACTCCCTGATCCAGGGACACTAGCCTTCTTGTTGTTCCTCATGGATATTTCTTTTCCTGACTCTGAGCATTTTCAATGACCATCTTTCATTTCTGGAACTCCTGCCCTTGTCATCTCATCTCCACTTCTTGCCTTTCCTGGATTCCTAGGGGCTAATGTCTTACCTTCTACAAGAAGCCTTTCTCAGGCCTCCTTAATTTTAGTGGTTGAGATTATTCCCAGTTTATCCTGTACACGTCTTGTTTGCATGTAGTTCATGGTGTCTCCCATTCCCTTCACCCTCCATTGGACTGTGAACTCCTTGAGAACAGGGACGAGTTTTTGTTTGTTTTTGTTTTAATGTTTCTCCCCCCTAATGCTTAATACAGTGCCTGACTCATAGCATAGTGCTTAATAAATGCTTGTGGACTGATGGATTGACTTCATGAAGGGGGTGGTATTTCCGTTGGTTTCCTAAGATAATTCTAGAATGGATTATTAAGAGATGAGTATTAAGCATCAAGAAAAAGAAGTGATTACAAATAGCCAGCATGGCTTCATTAAGAATAGGTCATGTCAATCTAATCTTCATTTTTTTCCTTCCTTCCTTCCTTCCTTCCTTCCTTCCTTCCTTCCTTCCTTCCTTCCTTCCTTCCTTCCTTCCTCCCTTTCTTTTCCCCCTTCCTCCTTTCCTCCCTCTCTTCTTTCCTTCCTTTGTTCCTTCCTACCTCCTTCCCTCTTTCCCTCCCTTCTTTCCTATTTTTCTTCCTTCCTTCCATCCCCTCCCTCTGTCCCTCCTTCCTTCCCTCCCTCCTTCCTTCCTTCTTTCCTTTCTTCTTTCATCCCTTCCTCCTTTTTCCCTCCATTCCTTTTTTTCTTCCCTCTTTCCTTCTTCCTATCCTTTCTTTTTTATCCTTTCTTAATGGTGCTGTGAAATTAGTGCATAGTAGAATGTTGTGAATAAAGTTCATCTATGTTTTAGCCAAGTACTCAATATTCCATGCTATTTCCATGTTAAAGATGGAGAAGTATGGGCTAGATAATAATATAGTCAGTCTGATTGAATGGCCAGATTCAGAGTCATCATCAATGATTCAATGTCAAGAGATCTCTAATGAAGGATCCTAGGGATTTACGTTTGGCTTTTATCAATGATTTGGATAAATGAATTGATGGTATACTTACCTGCTTTTCAGTTAAATCAAAGGATGGAGAAACAAATAACACACTAGATGACAGTGAAGATCCAGATTTATCTAGAATATTGCAGAATTTAATAAGATACAATTCAATAGGGACAAATATAAAGTCTTCCACTTGATTTCCAACAAAATGAATTTCACAAATGCAACTTCAGGAGACATGATTGAGCAGCAGTTCTGAAAAAACAAAAAGTCCTGAATGTTTTAGTGGGCTATGGCCTCCATATGAGTCATAAGTATGATATGGCCGCCAAGAAAGTTCATGTGATCTTGGATTGCGTTAAGACATTCATAGCTTTCAGAAAGAAGTAGGTTCCCAGGTACTCTTCCTTTAGTACATGTCAAGCACTATGTTCAATTTTAGGTACTAATGCATAGGAAGAATATTGACAAGCTGGAGATTATCTATGAGTGTGCATCTAGGACGGTAAAGGATCTTGAGTCCATACCAAATGAAGGCCATTTGAAGGAAAGGCAATATGCAGCCTAGAAAAGAGAAAACTCAGGGAGAAAGTGATTGATAGCCGTACTTAAGTATTTGTAACACAATCATATGGAAAAAGGCAGATAGGTGGTACAGTGGACAGGGCATAGGGCTTGAAGCCAGAAAAACTCATCTTCATGAGTTTAAACTTGGCCTCAGACATTACTACTTGGGCAAGTCACTTAACCCTGTTTGCCTCAGGTCATCTGTAAAATGAGCTGGAGAAGGAAATAGCAAACAACTCCAGTATCTTTGCCAACGTGAAGAGTTGGACATACGTGAAAAACAACATGAACAACACACCCTCTCTGTCACTACCTGTGTTGACACGGACTAGGCATGTAACTTCCCTGGGCCTTAGTCTCTTCATCTGAAAAGTGAGGGGATTGGACTAAATCATCTTTGAGATTCCTTACTGTGCCTGAGCAATAATCCCATGATATATAAATGCCCAAGTACAGTTTTCAGCCAAACAAATTCTCTCTGAGTTCTGGGGTCACAAATATTGCTGGGTTCTCTAAGAGAACAATGGAAATCAATAATATTGTTGTAACAAAATTTAAGGGCATTTAGGTGGTACAGTAGATAGAATGCCTGAAGGCAAGAAGACTCATCTTCCTGAGTTCAAGTCCAGACACTTACTAGCTGTGTGACCCTGGGCCCTACTTGCCTCAGTTCCTCATCTGTAAAGTGATCAGGAGAAGGAGATGGCAAACCTCTCCAGTATCTTTGCCAGGAAAACCCCAAATGGGGTCACAAAGAGTCAGGTACTACTGAACAATAATAAAGTTAATTTTAACAAACATTTCACTTCATGCAAATTATGATATGGTGACTGAAACTCTTTATTGCCATTTACATGTGACCAAATAGCTTAATATCCAAGGGGTATCTTTTATGACTTCCTTAAAGTTCAAAAAAGCTGCTGACATTTTTTCTCCAAAATATTACGCTGCCTGCACTTTGTCTACCATGGAATTATGTGTGATATTAAAGCAAACAAGACACTTGTTAAACTTTTGAACATTAGTATATATTGGCAGGATGCCAACAAATAAAAGTCTTTCTGAATTTTATAGACTAAACTATATAAGGTTGTGAAGTATAGTCAAGTTTGTTATGCAGCAAAACGTTGGAGGGCTTGTCTAAATCAAATATCTGAATTGGAAAGAGCTTTCTTATAACTAAAAGTAAATCTCTTTTCCAAGAGTATAGCCTTCCAAGTTTGTACCCATGAAATGTCTTAACTTGGCAAAAAACAAAACAAAACAAAACAAAACACCCAAAGTCAAATAAATAACCAAAAATCTAATCTTGAGCATCTTATTAAGATACAGGAAAGCTAAATGCAAGGATTAAAGGGAAGTTTCTCCTTGCGGTAATATGTTTTCACAGACTCAATCTTGCCTACATGTTCCATTGCCTTCGGAGCTTGGGGGCTAAAAAGAACTTTGGAAAAGGCAGGAGGACAAGAGCTGGTGTAAATATTTTACAGAAAAGACTGTGTTAAACTGAGGAGCAGCACAGAGCATCCCAGAAATGGATGATAGCATTGCAAGGCTATTATCTGTGGAGAACAATGCTAAGAAAACAGCAGAAGAGAATGCTTTTGAAAAAGAAGTTTTTGTTTTTCAGTGCCACTGTAGCTGAGTCAGAGTGACAAGAAAGAATGACTGTTTCATTCCTCCTTTTCTTCCCATATCTTCTCTTGTCTTCTGAGTGAAAATACACTTTTCAGTCAAATAATTCATCTCCTGCCATCAGTATTAATAGGTGATCTTCCTTCTTTTATGTTATCATCTGCACAGCACATAGAGCTATTCAGCTCTAACAGCTGTGTTACAAGAAAAACACAAATTGTGATCAAAGATCAATGATATTGATAGCTCTTACTTAGCAGGTACCTTGGCAATCACCTATAATGAGTCTGAGTAACATTCTACTCTTCTCCATCTGCTTCTGCTGCTGCTGCAGTCTTGAGAAGGAAAAAAAAATGGCAGAGGTGTCAGGGATGCCACAGGCACATACTTGAGTTGGTAAGCTTGGATTTTAAGAGCTAAGAGGCAAAACCAAAAATAACTCCTGAAGTAAGTGCTCCAACAGCAGACAGAAGGAACTTACGAAAGCCCTAGTCTTTGAGTGACAGTCATCAGTGACTCAATAGGACTTGTTACTTTGCAAAAGCATACCTGCAAAAAGAAAGCCTTCTATAACCAAGTATGATGCACGGTTATTATTTTAAACAAGAAGAGGTCAAGAAGTGGCTCCTTGGGTATGATCTCAAGTAGCAAATCTTTGTCACCAAATATCCATTATTTCTACTTATCATCCCATCACTTCAATATCTTTCAGCCAAAACAATCAAAGCAGAAAAAGACAGAAGAGACTCAGAGAGAATAGCATTGACATATAGTATTAAGTTGAGCAATTCAACTCAAACTGAGGAGTATTGACTCAATCACAGGCGAGGCAATGTGCCAAGCACTAAGCATAGCTCCCACCAAAGAGGAGGCTAGTTTGGTACCAGAGGCAGTGATACCTGTGTTTCCTATCCTACCTTGGATGTTTACTGGATGTGTGACCCTGTACAAGTAATTTAACTTCTTTGTACCTGTTTCTTCATTTAAATCCAAATTTAAATCAGTGGTTCTCAATTTTCTTTTCTTTTGCATACTTTTCAGTAGTCTTTTCTGCGAGGAACTGTGGTATGCTGAACATTTAATTTGCAGCAAAGGTTGCTTGTAAATATACCTTCCACAGCCAGGCCTTAGGATTCCTCCACCTCTGTTTACCCTTCCTCACCACCTCATCTGCTCATCTTCCCTGCAGACTTCCATCAAATGAGGTAGCTTTGTGCTTCCATAGATCAAGGGACTATGGAGACCTTCCCAATGCCAAGCCCAGACAACAAACTGCTGCTATAGGGGCTAGAGGTGGGGAAGGTGTATGTCTCAGAATGTGGAGAGGAGCATTGCAGTACTTTTAGCACACCACCTTTTAAGAGCAAATAATTTAGATGGTCCCTGTAGCCCATTCCAATTTTGTTCAGTTCTATCAAGACTTTTTTCCCCCTTTTTATATCAAACTTGAATTTGCCTTACAATTTCCCCCATTACTCCTAGTTCAACTACTGAAATTCAAAGGATTACACTATGGTATTATTGAAGAAGAGTTTTGCCTCTGACACCTACTTTTTTAATCCTAGATTTTCAAAGTTTTTGCCTGGGTGTGGGATAGACTCTTTTTTTTTTTTTAAATCAAGAACTGCTGTCATGGCATTTAAAGTATCATTACTTTGTTTCTACTTTTCTGGTAGACCGTTATTGAAAAACTAATATGGCTACATAGTGGACTTAATGGTTTGGAAGAAATTGGCTAGTCATTTAATCAAAATGATCACATTGGTCATAAGGTCAGTCTAAGAGTGGCCCTCATTCAAATCTCAAGGTTAGGTCAACTTTGAAGAAGAATCTGCTTGATGACAATCTGTCTTCACAGTTCAGCCAGGGTTTCTAATGATACAAACCATGGAGGCTTTTGTTGTTAGATCCTTGACTTCCTTCCACCCGTCTGTATCAATGAATTTGAATTAATTCATTCTTGTCAGCATCTAGCTTGTCCCATAAGAGCATGACGAACCTCGTAGGACTTTGAATTACACCTAGAACATGGGAGAAATACATTCTCTCTCTTGATGGAATTTATGTTTCCATACTGGAAACACAATCAGAGAAAGAATTTTCTGGTAACTTGGACCTTACAACTAAGGCTGGCATCAGAGTTTGGCTAATTGGGGGGGCGGAGGGTCTGTATCCTTACAGGAAGAGCTGATATGGCATAATGGATAAAGAACCTACCTTGAAGCCAGTGGATCCTTGGATCAAGTCCCATTTTGATAAACTAATGGGCATGGGACCATGGGTAAGGCTTTTAACTTCTCAGTTTTCTTGGTGGTTCTTTAAGAAGGTAAGTTGTAGACAAGGTACCAACCTGCATTGTTAGAAACAGTATCCTAACCTGGGAGTTCCCCATATCGATGAAATCTCAGGTCTACCCTCTCTTCCAGAAGGTAATTGGATCAAAGGTTTAAGAATGCTATTTGTTGATTTATACATTACTATTTTCTCTGTAAAAATGTCATATTCTGTGATGGGCAGGGGCATTCACAATTTTCAACCTCAATTTCTGGGATATTCTGAGGTCTCTTAGAAGATAGTAATATTAAAAATGAACACCTCTCCAGTTATATTGACTCAGGTGAAGATCAGTGGAAACCATGACGTTAGATAAAAATTTAAAGATTCATAAAGAGGGAAATCATATAAGTCCTCCTCCTCCTCCTCCTCCTCCTTCTCCTTCTTCTTCTTCTTCTTCTTCTTCTTCTTCTTCTTCTTCTTCTTCTTCTTCTTCTTCTCAATTTTCAGTGGAAGTGGAAACCTTGGAGAAGATAGACCTTGGTCCCTCATGCCAATTTATTATAAAGATTAATTCACTCTGCCAAATGCTTTTCTTTTTGGGTTAGGAAAACATTTTTATGGAGCCTCTTCCTATTAACCTAACTGGTTACCCCAAAACTAAAATCTTGACTTGCTATATCTCTGGAGAGATATAGCTTGTCTATATCTTCAGTATCTGCCTGTCTCCTTCAGTATCAGCAAGTTGAGGGTTTCCTGCTTCTGGTCCACATATCAAGGACCTATGGGTCATTGATGTACTTCTGCCCAGACATGAATTTCTAATTCATGGGAGTTTCTTTTTTTCCTAAAATGTGGATTATTAAAATATTTAAGGAACAACAAATTAATATTCCAGTCAGAGCTGCTGGATTTGTGGAAATAAATGATACCTATTGTTGATTATTCTGGCAAATTATGGAAAAATTGAACCCCATAAATAGAATTTCCAGTCTTATATTTGGCCTTTTTCAGATGGTTTCCATAGAACATTCCAGATATTATTAAAGGGGAGGATTGAATTGCTCAATGAATATTCATATGTACTTAACTGTCATGTGGTCCTCATATAGGGCCCAAACCCAAACTCCTGACTTAGGCCAAACTCCTGCTGGGAAGACAGCTTGCATTGGGAGTATAGGGTTGTTCTGACATTACCATGAATTAGCATTCACTTACAGAAGTAGGAATGGTAAAAAGACAAAAAAAAAAGTTGGAGAGTTCTATTTCTTACTTCTCCAGTTATTTTTTGAGACTTCAAATCTCAACAATCTGAAAATACCTTCCTTTATCCAGTTGCTAGAAATAGCAGTGCTAAGATTGACTACACACCAGTGTTCTGTTTATAAAACAGAGATACTGTTTTTTAGTCCAGCTGACACTGAAGAAATGAGCCTGCAACTAAGTCACATGTATTCCACTGCTCTGCCAATATATTAATTGATTAAAAATATTTCTATTAAAAATACAAAGAATTGCATTTTCAGTGACAACTTAATTGCCTAGTTTTATCTGTTTATAATTGAAAATGGAGTTGATACAACCCTTGCAAACAAGGATTTATAATGGAAATGCCAACTCAGCATTACCTTTTGCAGAGATACCAACCACTCAGTAAGTAGAAGCATCTGTAGGGAGTCACTGAGTAGGGGTGGAGGGGTTGGGGGTGGTGGTGAGGGTGGGGGTAGGGGGAGCATTCTGATAAATCAACTGCAGATTCAATAGGAATCGTCAAATTTAATATTTCAAAGATCAGTATTCATGAAAAATAAGTGACGCCAAATGCGCTTTAAGAAAAAATATCTGTTTAAATGGTATTAATGGTAAGGCATACTACAGCAAGGTGAACAACACTGATAATATTAAATTAACCCAAGAGGCTCCCTAATCAGGATCCCTATGCCGAAATCTGCTTGCCAACTGTCGTTTCTTTTCCCATTGGTTTAGTTAAGGGTTGAAGTTCTTCTTGAAGTTTCTTTTTTAATCATTAGATCCCGACCTTACAGTTTTCTCTGACTACTTTCCTTCAGGCTGTCTTTGCTCCTGTCAATTTAGGATTTCCAGGGAATTATTCTTCTTTGAAATGCATATTCCAGGCTTGAAATGCTGGCATATGTACACTGTAGAGTAATTGTGGAGGCCAAATGTTTAATTACACATGACAGCTGGAGCTGTAGGAGTCCGAGACATGCTTGAAAACAACTTATGCCCTATGCAGTCTTAAGAAAAGGAACAAAATAATATATATTTAGAGGTTTTTCTTTTTCTTTTCTTTTCTTTTTTTTTTTTGGTTCCACATGGTCGTCACTGTTCTCTTTCACTCCAGGCCTATCGACAATTTTAAAAGAAGTTTAACTGTTCACATGGTAATGTAAGGTCTTGAGCAATATGTAAAAGTATAGACTTTTAAAAATCCTTTCCCTTTAAAAATCTATGTGTACATATGTATTATATGTAATACATACATATATGTATAGTTTATATAGGTGTCATGTATGTATTTATGTGTTTAGATAGATTCAGCTTCCCCTGCTAAGTCACTGGGTTTTTTTTTTTTTTTGAGGGGGGTGGTGTATGGACATGAATCCATCCATTTCAGTGGAATTTCTCTTCCTTTAAGCTAAGCTATAAACTGATAATAAACGATAGCATTGAAGATGCCCCTTGGAAAATTCCTTGGTGGTTTAAATTATGGGTTACATAAAGAATAGCCCACTATGTTTAACAAGGGGAAAAAAAAACAATTTAGAATTACTAATGAAATAGGCAAAAGTCTGGAATCCTGAGAGCTAAAATTATAGTTACACAAAAGAATAATTTATCATTGACATTTTTAAAATACAGATCTATTTCTGACTATAATTTTCTCTTTAAAGAAAGAAGGAAATTAACAATAAAATCAATCATAATTGCTTAGGGAAAGCTTCATCATTAAATCCACCTATTTGAAACTAGAAAAATAAAATTTCAAGTTCTTTGCTCTTTTTTTTTTTAATTTGGAGAAGGAAGCATGGGAATTAGGTATCTGTAGTACTTCTCAGTGAATAGAAGATATGGTCATTTTTTCTGAAGTGAAGGTTCCACTTTTGTGGGTTGGGCATTGAACATGGGGATTTATAGAAGATTATTCAGGCTGTTCCACAAACCACAAGAAAACAAAAAGAGTCATTCAGGTGACTTAGGAAAGGGAATACGGTCAGTTGCATATCTGACTTAATCAAAAGAAAAGCTTATGTTGAAAGAAAGTAAAGACTTGAGAGCTACAACTTATATAGACAACCTATCTGCATAAGTTGAAATATCCTTTCTTTATTATTTTTTCCTTTGTTAAAACAAATAAAAAATATGCAAAAAATTCAAATACTTTGTGGAGGCTTGCCTCTGATAGATACTACCCATGAGACCATGGGCCAGTTAATTTAACCTCTTAAAGCCCAAGAAAACAAAGACTGTAATTTAGAAAAGAGGAGTCAATCTAAAAGGAAGGACTTTTCATACCAGGAGTTCCTCACACTGAGGAAATCAGACATCTAGACCAACCCCCCCAAAAAAGATATGCTTGCATGCCTATTAACAAAGTGTCTTCTTTCATCCCTCTTTCCCTTCCCCCATTTCCTTCTCCCTTCTCTTCTTCCCTTTACACCTCCTTCCTTCCTTCCTTCCTTCCTTCCTTCCTTCCTTCCTTCCTTCCTTCCTTCCTTCCTTCCTTCCTTCTTTCTTTCAAAATGCCTATAATATTAAACAGAAAAATAAATATTGAAACAGCATTTTAATTTCTTCTTGGGAGTTTTACCCTTTTCTTGGCACCACAGAAGAGCCAATGAATTCAGTCACAGTTAAACAAAGTTCTCCTAAAATGTGAAGATATTAGTTTAGAGTGAGTACAATAATGTTAAAATGAACCTTCGGTGCTTGTTAATTTATACTCATAGAAAAGCACTTGGCAATTATTGTTTTACTTCAGTCACAATAAAACATAATTCTCCTAAAATGTAAAGAGTTCAGTTTATTTTAATCTTCTGGAAAACAACTAGGAAATCTAAAATACTTGCAGAATGACATTCTAACATGTATAAAGAAGAGTTATCACTTCAAACTGATAAAACTACTTTAAAAATGAATCCTATGCTCATAACTATTGTGAACTGCTTAGTAAGTTTTTTGAATGATTACTTTTGCAACTGAAGAGAAAAAAATGGAAGTAAATGGGTTTATAAATGACAGAAGATCCTTACATTTACACACATGTCTATATGAACATGTGATACATTTTGAAAAGATGTTTAACAAATTAATGGATCTTGGTTTAGAAAAAACTTAATTTTGCTTCAAAATGCCTTTTGTTCTTTTCTCAATGCCCTCACACAGGCAGGTGAGAGAATCATAGATCACATTAGAATTAAATGTCTTTGATATATTTTAGTGACATATTCTCATTTTATTGATGAAACTGAAGACCAGACAGATGAATTGATTTATCAAAAGCAATCCAGTTAATATGCAGCAGATCTATGATTTGAACTAAGCTCTTCTACCTTCGAATTTGGTGTCCTATCCATTACACCTCATTTTGCAAAAAAAATATATAGCCAATTAGTGAAAGAGTAAAGACTGAGAGCACTCAACTTCTAGTTTGGTGTTCATTCAACTTTTTTTTTCTGACACATTATAGGAATATTGTAATTAATGCCTTTTTTGTTTTTATGTAATTTTGTTATTACTGTTGGATAGAGGATGGTATGATTGTTGTCCTTCATTCTCGAAGAGGACCAAAATGACATCACTATGTTAAAGTCAAATTACAATGTGTCCGACTGTGGCTAATCAGACCAATATGAGCTTGCAGTGCTCTACCAACAGTCAGGCACAAAGAATCCATGTGAACATTTGAGGTGGATTCTCTGAATCTGTTTATCTTCTGTATCTTTTGAGCTATTCCAATTCTGCTTTGCTCATAGAACACAGCACCTTCTTTGATGAGGGCATACTATATTTGCTAGTCCTTCCCTAGCATTTCCCATGTCATTCAATCAGTTCCAAAGTTCTTCAGAAAGCTCTTGAGAGTGTCCTTATATTTCTTCTTCTGACCACCATGTGAGCACTTGCCTTGTGTGAGTTCTTTGTAAAATAGTCTTTTAGGCAAGTAATGGATGATATTGACTAAATGTCTATGCATTTGTTTACTTTCCATTTATTCTTTTTAAAATTATTTATAAATAATGAAAAAGTTTTTGCAAGTATCTTTCCTTCAGTCACAGCTCCTTTGTATCATATGGTAGGAATGAAATAAATGATTATTTTCTTCCCTTCTTTTATAACCTGTGGCAACCTCTCAGAGTAGACGAGTAGTGCTGTTGTGTGGAAAGGATAAGAAGTAAATAACTTGCCTGAGTTTTATGAGGAGAGTATTTAAAAGTTATGCATAATAGAATCAACACACACTACCATGATAGCTCACTGAAAGCATAAAGGCACTACTAACTGTAGAGAAACTTATTATTTTCTGAGAGAAGAACCCTTTAGAATTGGAGTCCAACCCTCCTCTTTTAAAGAGGAGGGAATAAAGATCCAGAGACTTTAAATAAATTACATGAGGTTTGCACAGCTATTTAATTGGAGAACTAGGGATTATCTTTGTAGGGAGCTATAGGTCCTAAATAAAATGGGGAGAGTCAGAAAATATTGTTTTCTAAAATTGAAATTAATAAGAATCAATAGAAACTGTGTGAGACTAGATAACTATAGGAGCTTTCCCTAATTAGAACTCATGAAAAAATTATTTTAAGTATATTGTTGGTAATGTTCCAAGTATATCCTAAATCTCATTGAAGAGCCCATGATATCTTCTAAAACTTCACCAGGGTGAGCTCAATTTTTAATTTAACTAATGCAAGATTAACCATTTTTATTAAGTTGACTAGATAGGTCTATCACAAGGAAATAGTGTCATAACAGAAGATAATTATGAGTGATTAAGAATAATGGAAAAAGGATCATTGGAAAGTAATAATGTGATCAGTCAACATTTCTCCATTGCTATCCATAGGAGTGTTCTCTGATTCCAGTCACTGGTAGAGCATTTCCAAGCAGACAAATTAAAATTTCCTTAAAGTATAGAAGAATAACTTTTAGATGTGTGGATGGATCTTTGTCCTTCTCAGTGGTATTACTCATTTGTCGAGCACACAAGCAGACTTTTTTATATTTTGTGATTTTTGTCCATATATTCCCATAAAATTTCCAAAGCAGATCCTCTCAATGTATTATAGAATATTTAAAAAAAACCTACGTGTGAAAGGATTTATCAGAGTATACAGATATCACAACAGGCTCAATTATTTTGTGGAGGATAACCTTTTAACATCTTATTGCTATCTTTTATTTACCTCATCTACATAATCCATTATATCCCTTCTCTTCCTCCTCCTTTCCATAATGTCTACTTTTATAACAAAGAATAAAAAGAGGCAGACAAAACAAAAGGTCAGCAAAAATAACCTACTTATCAACCAGGTCCAAAATTATATGCAATGTTCCACACCATGGTACATTAACTCTATAAAGAAAGGAAGGTGGTTAATTCTCATATCTCTTCCTTCAGTTATGCTCACAGGCAATACAGTAACTCACGTGAGCCATATAATAACTCTGTGAAGGAAGTACTATTATTCTCATTTCGTAAATTTGAGTAAAGTGAGGTTTGGGAATGCTGATGGCTTCCTTAAGGTACCAGAGCTAGTATTAGCATAAGGTGGGATTTGAACCCAGGTCTTTCATACTACAAATCCTGTATTCTGTGGAGATAATATCATTTAAGGACATTTTAGTTTTCTGATTCTGTATTTATCAGGCAGCCTTCTCATCAGTAATCTAATCTTTAGAATAGAAGGTATGTCCTGTGTAAATGACTAGTAGTTGTTTTTCTGCCAATCAATATTTTAATAGAAAAATAGTATGTTAGCATACTGATTTATTAATCAGCCTGTTTGGAGTTTTTTTTCCTTTAGTTTTAATTGATTAGCTTTTAGTAAAACTTCCATAAAATCAAGTTTCTGAATTGAAAAAAAAGCCAAGAACTTAAGTCTGGTTTGATGGTTACTTCATCAAAGTCCAGTTGCCCAATTGCAAGGAATTTTGAATTAGTAGATAAATCCTTGTGGTGGTCTTTGAAGCACATACAGGTTAAGTGAATAATCCATGGTCATACAGTTAAATAAGGAATAGAAATGGGATGTGAACCCAAATCTTCCTAAATAAAATTTCAGCCCTTTAGTGATCATGCCACACAATCTCTATTATCCTAAATCTACAAGATAATGAATTTGAATAGATTTGCTTTAATAATACCTCATAGCCTACTGTACCCAAAACACAGTATTTTATCTTCCCTCTCTATACGTTCACACAGCTCACAACACTCCTGACCCCTGCTTGGGCGTACACACACACACACACACACACACACACACACACACACACACACACAATGCTTATAGTGTACTTATTCCCTCCTCCCTTCAACTCTTAGCTGAAACTCCTAGTTTCCTTGAAATGCCAGCTCAAGTCTTACCTCCTACATGAAATATTTCCTGATCCTTTTCAGCTGCTAGTATCTCCCTCCAACCCCCTCCCCCAAATTTATATTTATTTTGATAATATCATATCATATCATATCATACCATATCATATCATATCTTTTACTCTTATAGTTTTGCAAGTTGTTTTCCTGAGCAATTACAAGTTCCTTGAGGGCAGAGACTATTTCATTTTTGTCTATTATTAGAGGGACGACCTGTAACTCTACCTCAATAATCACACAGAAAATAAATTTCTTAATTAAATCAGTCAGAAATGTGAACTATGTGTGAACAAGACCTCTCCTTTAGTCATCTAATCACACTACCCAACTTACAACAAATGTCAAAATGCTGTTATTCCCTGATGCCTTTTTGAGGTGAGAACACATCCAGATTGAACCAATAAATCTAAGTTTAAAACCAAGTGTGGACAAAGCCCTTGATAAATTGAGATGTCTTTGAAAGCTGTTTGATTTATTAAGTGATGCTGTACAAGATGTGTTTTGAAATTAGTTGAGGAAACTTGGTCACAACCTATGAGCCATTTTCATATTTTAAGATATTAAAATAAATTAATTTATTTAAGATTGATTTATTTAATTAAATAATAATAATTTTATTTATTTAAAATTTAATTTCAGATATATAATATTTAACAGAACTTTGAGATTTGGTTATCTGGTAGCTTAATGGTGGAAGCTTCCAAATAAGCCTCTAAAAATAAATGTATTGCTGGGAAGTGGTGGAAGACAGTATCTCAGCCTCCTCTCTCCTTCTCCCTCAAAGGAGGACTTGTGAACTTCAGGGCACAAGAGGATTTGGAATTTTTATTTGTGTCCTAGTAGCATCTGAGAGGAGCACTGGCTGGTGGTATTGTTTGTGTTAGAAGAATAGTGTAGACTGGATGAAATGAGAAAAGGTAGATTCAATATTACAATGGGCCAGGCTGAAAAGCTATATCATACCCAAAGAGAACCTTAAAAATACCCCTCCTCCCAATGAATGGGAGAAAAGCAGTTCAAACAACTAAGACCAGTGAGTTACCACTTTGGCTATGTTGGTCCTAAACTTAAACCCATTTAGGGGAAATTAGATTTCTCAATGGATGGAACACTGGGACTTAAGTCAGGAAGATCTGAGTTCAAATATACTTATGTGACCCTTAGAAAGTCACTGAACCTGTGTTTGTCTCAGTTTCCTTAATTGCAAAATGAGGATAATAATGACACTTACTTCCTTGTGATGAGGATCAAATGAGAAAATATGTATGCAGTGGGTTATTTTATAAATTGTTGTTTCCTTCATCCTTTTCCACTGTTCCCTGGACTCTACTTGTGGAAGAACATATCACACACTTAGATAAGGAGATACTTGTGCAACAGTATGAAATACTCCTTTATTTGCACTTGGAAAATATATGCTTACTTTCTCATTGCAATGTGAACCCATGTTTGAAATTTAATCTTAGCTTAGATCTGTACATTACACCTCTGGTTATCGGTTACATGACTGTCAGTAAATACCTGTTTCTAAGAGCTAATTGTTTGGTTGGCTAACATGTCAATTGACTAGCTGAGGCTTGTGATCTGTAGCACTAGAGACAGCCTCAACTCCCCAGAGCTACACCTAGAATACTGAGGAGAAATGTAGCTGCCTGGGGACCCAGCCTGCTAGTTAGTGCAAATGGGAGTTAAGAAAGTTAGGAGAGCACATGTAACATTTTGTATCCCTCTGCCCCATGTCAGAATACATCAAAAAGAAACCCACATAAACCAGAAGTCCTGATAAACATGTGCCCAGTAAACAGAGCTATAATGTATAGACTGAGGCTAGGACTAAATCTCAAATATGAGTTTAAAATATGTATTAATACATCAAGGGGAAAACTAGGTGGCACAGTGGATAGAGTGCCAGGCCTGGAGTCAGAAAGACTCATCGTTGTTAGTTTAAAACTGGTCTCAGATACTAGCTGTGAGATGCTGGGTAAGTTACTTAACCTTGTTTGCTTCAATTTCCTTCTCTGTGAAATGAGCTGGAGAAGCATATGGCAAATCACTCTAGTATCTTTGCCAAGAAAATGTAAATGGGATCACAAAGACTAAGACACGACTGAAACAACTGAATAATGTGACAGTGAATGAAATATTTCACACCTGTAGCCTCTCACCTTTCTACCAAAAGGAAGTAGGTTCATTTCATCAGGACTGTTTTTTTTTTTTTAGAAAGCACTCACTAATGGTGTTCACCTTTAGCCTAATTTCATGCTTTGCGTAGAGGGGGCATTTAGAAAATATTTAGTAAGCCAACTGGCAGTACCTCTTTGGCTTAGCCACTTAAAAGTGGTTCTATCATAGAAATGTTTTAGGATAATCAGGTGTAATGGTAGGAAAAATAAATGGTAACAAAAAAGTTGGGTAATATGAGAATAAGAATATTGAAACTCTATTAAAGATATTGCAGCCATGTAGCGGGAATATTAAGTCTTTTATAATTGTCAGGTCAGTTTTCAATAAGGATAATATTACACTGACATGATTCTTTTCCTCAACAATTTTCTCTTTTTCCTGTAGAGATGAATGGAAACCTCACCTTACAATTCTTTGCTGCTTAAAAACATACTTTAAAAGTATTTGAATGTCATTTGGAATTATCGCTGTAGTTAAAGAAAGTCTCTCAGCCCTTGAAAAAAAAATTCTCCCTAGCAACTTTGACACCAGAAAAAGAATTATCCAGTATTTTCATCCTGATAGGTGAATATTTGAGATAGCTGAGTTCTGAGAGCCTGTGACTATGTGTTGAAGCAATTCTAGATGCTCTTTTAATTTAATACAGACTTAGAAATATGTGGATTGACCTATGTACCAAAGCTCAACAAACCCCTGTATAAGTAAGAACGCAGGAAGTGATACACAGAAAGAAAGCAGGAACACCTGTCTGGGTCACTGTCAGTCTACCATGCTTAACTACTTTTTCAGTGACCTCTGACCCAGATTTCCACAGAGCCACAGAGATTTATATCTTTCATCCATCCAATCCTACACCTGCCTTCAATTAAGAAAGGAGACTTAACTTTGTTATCTGATGAACTGAGCTCATAGAATTGTTGAGACAATTGTTTTATTATTGTATTGACAAATTATCCTATTAACAACTGGCTACTACAAAAATCAATTAAAATCTTGGCTGAAATACTCAAATATAGTTGGAGAGGTACGGCTGGGAATTAAATGGCAAGTTAATGGTTTGATGTAGAGTTCATAAATTAGCTACAACCAGCTCAAACACAGAAATTTGTATTGATAATGAGAGTGCTAAATTACCATCCAGCGTATGGAGCTGCGCAGCATTCAGTTTCATTGTATTTCATTCTGGCCTCTTTCTTGGTACCTGCATGAATAGCAGTGCCATCTTTCATATTTGCCAAAATATATTTCCTAACTTTCTCACTTCCAGTAATCCCTTACACTTATATTTGATAAAGTATATTGTACAAATCCTTAATATGTGGAGGGACAGGAATTTGGATCTTTAGGCTATCGGCTTTTTTTTCAAAGTCATTTTTTCCCCCCTCATTGGTTGTAACAATCGCAAACACTTTGATTGCTAAGAATCAGAATGTAAGGTTATGGGACATAGAGATTAACTAGGGACTGGACTCTGGCTGGGAATGCAAAGAACTGTGGAGCATGCCTTTGAACAGAACCCAATCCTGTTCTTTACTCAGGCACTTTCAGCTAGTAATAACAATGTGATGATGATAACCTGGGATTTACTTCTGCCCTCCTGCTACCCCTCATAAACCGTATTTTAAGCAAAAGTAAGTAAAATTATATGTACTGAATAAAGTATACATTATACTGTAGATTATCTTAAGCTCTACCTCGAAGTAAGCTTAGCGGAAGCATAATCAGGAAAAGCAGCCCCAGAGAATGAGAGACAATGAAACTTCTAAGGCAAAACTCCACTTCCCTTCAAGTATGTTATCTTTAATGGTGTTAAAAAGATCTAAAATCTCTAAGTGGAATGGGAAGGGGAACTCTTTCACCTAGTTACTGATCTATTGCATTAACACTTGGAAGTGAGTTGGAAGAGTTAGACTTGAATGAGAAGTGGGACTAATCCCATTGTTGAGAAGGATGCTAAAGGATTCTTGAAGCTCTCACTCCGTTATTCTCTCCCATAAATAAGTTGCACAGGCCCAGAAAGCACACATCTGTCTAAATATTTCCTGATCACTGTCTTTTAGCTAAGTGGTGCTATCTTTCATTTGTGAGAAGCCATCAAGCAGTTCAGAGATGGAGATATTTCAAGTAGAATGTAGGAACAATTCAGAAAAGAAAGGGAATTATGGCAATTGTGCACCCGTGCATCATTAGGCATCACTCAGTCACTGATCCATGAAGCTTAGCTCATACTATTCTGGATGAACAGCAGTTTCACTACCAGCATTGGGCAGACACCAACATTATGGAGCTGTAGGGGGGAAATAAGGAAAAAAATAGCAAGGTTGCAAAGAGAAAAGACTAAAGGGAAAAACAAACACAATAGCTAATGTTATTCCACGAAGAGCATTGCAATAATGAGTGTTGTTGTATTTATAAGATACAGAACTGTGGCTTCATTGGTATAGGGTATTCCTAGGGAGGAAAATCCCTTTTCCAAAACAGATCAACAACTCTGCTACCATTTATACTTTTAGAATTTGGTCTGGGACACTGAGAGTTTAAGTGACTTGCCCAGAGTCATATGGACATCACATTCCAGAAGTAGGAAATGAATCTAACTTTGAGACTGTATCTCTATCCATGACACCACACGCACCTTCTTAAAGAGAAAATCACAGATTTAAGTATTAGGTCAACGGCAAAAAAAAAAAATGGAGTTGATATTAGAATTTTTGTACTTAGTAAAGTCATAATAATAATAATAATAATAGTTCATATTTAGATAATACTATAGTACTCAAAGTATTTTTTAATATAAATTTTCTCACCCAATATAAACAGCGTGCATGTTGTTCTTTTACTTCTTGAGATTGATTATCCACTGTTTGTTTGAACTGCTTAATAAAATAGTCCTCTAAAACAATCATTTCACTGCTATCCCGGGCCATTTGGTTTCAGTCAATCACTCAATCAATCAATACGCATTTGTTTACTTCTTACTACGGTCCAGGCACTAAGCTACAGAACAAAAGCAACTGTGTTATTCTTTCCCTGAAGGAATCGACGTTTCCATTTTCACAAGTAATTTTTCTAGCATCTAGTGGTGTTTAGTTTCGAGCCATATCTTCTGCCAAATAAAATTTATTCGAAGGAAAATTATTGATGAAAGCAAGGATTTTGTCTTTTTTTTTTTAATAACATAATCCTAACCCCTCTGCCCTAACCAGAATAGTTGGTTACACTGTATCCAAATAGGCCTTTTTTTCTTTTCTGTTTTTCCTCCACACCTTTAAAGACTAACGATGCTATTGCCACCAGTCACTCTCATTTCCACTTACCAAAAATACTACTTCTATAAAATCCGACTCAAACCCATGATATTAACAAAGTCTAGACAGAAGTCATTTTCCTCCTCTGAAAACCTCTAGCAAACGTTTGGAAATTAGTTATTATCACAAGTACGTATTCTTGCATTATTGTTGTGAACTGTTCTATGTCTCTTTTTGTTGGTTAATATATTTATGTCTTGTCTCCCACACCAGGTTTTAAAAGTAATCTAGGATAGGGAACCTGTCTTATACTTAGAAAACATAAACTAAGGGGCAGCTAGGTGGCACAGTGGATAGAGCATCAGCCCTGAAGTCAGGAGGACCTGAGTTCAAATCTGGCCTCAGACCAAACACTTCACACTTACTAGCTGTGTGACCCTGGGCAAGTCACTTAACCCCCAATTGCCTAAAAGCAAAAAAAACCAATAAATTAAAAAAAGCATAGGCTAATAGTTCTAGAGTTGTAAGAGATATTAGAAGCCATCTTGTCTAAGCCCCTCACTTTAGATATGAGGAAAATAAAGTACTAGGAGGTATTACTCTTCTGCAGCATGTAAAACAGGCACTTGAATACAGAGGGTACCTAATAAAAATTTCTTTTTTTTTTACATTCTTTTTTCCCAATTAACAACTCTCTCTCCTACTCAAACCCTATCCCCAATTGAGAAGAAAAGAAAAAAATCTCAATTACAAACATAAATAATTAAGCAAAGCAAATTTTCGCATCAACCATATTATGTATATATCTATGTACATAAGTATATGTACATAAATATGTGTATAGATAAAATTAAGTCTATATATTTAAATAAATCATATGTAATAAAGTCTTTCTATATTATATAAGTATACACACATATAGATGTATGTGTACATCTATCTATATATAAATATATTTCTGAGTTTATTCTAAATTCAAACTACAACTTAAATTCTCAGGAAAGATGTAGTAAAAGTAGGTAGGATTTTCCTAGAAGTCACTTCAGCTGCTTTTGACAGGACAGCACCCAAGACAAATTAACATTAATTTCAAAATCTGTACTTAATGAGTGACTAAATATCCTCCGGGCCTGTCCTGCTCTACATTTACAATGTAGCAAACAAACAAATAGCAAACAAATAAATATAAAAAAGCATTGCCATCTGAGTATCTTGGAAAAAATTTTAGTGCCACATATAAAACAGATACTTATTTTGAAAGAGTCCTACATATGGTGATTGGAATTTAGATCCAACATCTACTCTGAGAACTTTGACTTATTTAGTCATGTGTCAATTTCCCTCTTTCAATTTAATGCACATTAGGAACAAGCTGTAATTAAAGGAGGACCCACAAGAATAATAGCACATCCATCCTCAACAATCATTCTTCCTCTTTTCCCTCCTTGTCGTACAGAACACCTGAGCCCAGAAAATCAGATGGGAATGGATGGGCTGAGGCATATGACTGAGTTCCTGAGCTCTCCTGACTTGAGCCTAAACATTTCCTTGGAATGCACATTTCATTCCCACATACTTTCCTGCCTTGAGTAGTGAACATTTTTTTTCTTATCATGCCACAGCTATATTTCACTGATCCTATCTATGAAGAGAAGAAATGGATTGATAAGAGACCTTTAGAATCTATGTCAAAATCTGTCTCTGATGGGAAAGGTGAGAAAGACTCTGACTCAGGACAGAAAGAGAAGAATGACAGGGGTGAGGAGGGAGAAGAGAAATACCATTAGGCAGTTATACACTTGGTATTCTTATTCAGGTAATGGCCAGTGTGTGCACTCAAGGTTTGGCCCTAATGTCACCCTTGCTAATCCTCATGGCTTACCTTCACTAGTCCCTTGCCTTCCATGAATCTCACCTCATCAGATTATTGACCAGCAATAGGATTATATAGAGCTTAAGGGCTAGACCTGAACTGCCTCCTTCTCCTCCCTGCTGCAATTTTTTCTCATCTGGCTACTCCTTGTCCAGACATCATATAATGTGCATACCAATAGGACCAAAAACTCTTTCTTTATGTTCCAACTCATTTCCATTACAGACTGCCTTTTGTTATTGTTGTTCAGTCGTTTTCAGTTGTGTCTGATTCTTAATGAACCCTTTTCGGGTTTTCTTGGCAAAGATTCTAGAGTTGTTTGCCATTTCCTTCTTCAGCACATTTTACAGATGAGAAGACTGAGACAAACAGGATTACATGACTTGCACAGGGTCACACAGCTAGTACATGTCTAAGACTGAATTTAAACTCAGGAAGATGAGTCTACCTGACTTCAGGCCCAGCCTTCTATCCACTGTGCCATCTTGCTGTCCTACAGACTGCCTGGGACAGGCTAAAAACTTTGTCAGATACCCATAGATGCATATACATCTCACATATTAATGAGAGATATTGTACTTGGGAAATTACTTTCTTTTTAAATTTAATATAAAGTCCATATCTTGAGAACTTTATGTTTCTACACACAGAGCCTTAGTGCTGGATATAGCAGCAGAAGTCACTTAGCCTAACCTACCACCCAACACAGAAATTCCATGAACAGATCATTGGCAAAGGCGCCACGATATTTCTAGGTTTCCCATAGGAATGCCAAAACTCTTCAGCAGCACTAAAGCCCTTCTCTCTGAGTAAATTCTGAGCCCTTGTGACCAAGGTAACGAATTCTGTTCTGGTTGTGGTAACTTTTACTTTGTCTCTAGAGTTACCATCTTTACACAACTCTCGGTTGAGAAAATTGTTCCATTTGATTTTGATGTTAGCAAAAGCAATATGAGGAAAAAAAGGATTAAAAGTGATTTTTTTGTGTGTATATAAAACATAGCACTCACTGTATGTCTGCTAAGATATTGTTGTGAATGTTCAACAAATCCAATGAAGATGATGGAGATTGCAGGGTTAGTGTTTCTAATAATTCAATACATAGGGTGTGAGTTATAATGCATAGCCATGCATTACATGCCATGTCTGTGGCAATGCTTCTACAGTTGTCAAGATAACTCACAGAATCATAGAATTTATACCTAAAAAGAATCTTAGAAATCATTTATTTCAAACCCTTCACTTTAGAGTCTAGATAACTGAGACCCCAAGATATGAAGTGACTTGCTTGAGATCACATAGTTGGTGGCAAAGATCAGACTGGAATTCAGTTCTTCTAATTCAGTCATTTCCCTCTCCACTATACTACATCCTACCTCTGGACCTAATTTCTACCCCCGCTACAAGTGTCTGGATTTCATGGTCATATTTCCCATAAGTTGGATGACCTATTCCATTAAATCCGTGGGGTCAAAGCCTCACTCTGGAGAATCTCCATTTCTCAATCTTTTAGAGACTGTGAGGCGAAGTATAAAAAATGATGTTTCTTTGGGACCTTCAAAAGTATTCATCTATTTATATAATGGAAATTTATTAATGCCTATTTTATGCCAGATGTTGTCCTACGCATTGGTTATTCAAAGCCAGAAAACTAAACAATCTCTGCCCTCACGATGTTTAGAGAAAAAAATGGACATAGATAAGTAAATGCAAAAGACACAAAAGGTAAATAAAAAGTAATTTCAGGGAAAAATACTAACAACTGCGGAAATTTTCATATATCAATACTGGCTTGGCACTAGCTAATGGAGAAGTGAATAGGGAATTCAATTCCATGTGGGGGGGTGGTGATAACCATGCAAAGTTCCAGAGAAAGAAGATGAAATTTCTTGTATATGAAATAGTGTTTAGACAAAAAAATTGAATCCTACCTTTTTCTCTCATGCATTCCCACAAATGATAGCCTCAAAAGAGTGAGGTCACATAGCTTTAACCAACCAGATAAATGAACAATGCCTTGGGATGTATGAGGTGTTCAGGGAGGACCAGCATTTTTGGCATGCAGGCTTGCTGAGTCCTTTTCAGGACCGCTCATCCACCTTTGGTGTCCACCAGGCACTCAACTCTCATCATAGCTCCAAAAAGCCGTAGCAAGTACGGTGGCCACACCCAGTAAAATCATCTCAGCAGATCTGAGAATACCAGGTTGAGGGTAATCAACAAGACTCAAGTCCATTAGTGAGTTGGGGGTTATGTACCTCAAGCACGTCCAGCAGAATGGATGGATGAGAATAATTTGTTCCATGGCCATGAAGGTAGTTGAGGCAGGAACTGTGGAGCACTTAGAGCTTGGTCAGATAGCAAAGATGCCAAGGAGGCCATTGCCAGGCATCTTCACTTTCGTCTTGCCACTGGACTCTGATGACTTCGATGAGAGAGAGTGAGGCTGCTGAATTTCCACAACTCTGCCTCACTTAAAGCAAATTCACACACAAGTCAAGACATCAGCCCATGATGTCATTAGTCCTCTTCAAAAAAGAAGGATGAAAGGGGGCAGCTAGGTGGCGCAGTGGATAAAGCACCAGCCCTGAAGTCAAGAGGACCTGAGTTGACCTCAGACCAAACATTTGACACTTACTAGCTATGTGACCCTGGGCAAATCACTTAACCCCAATTGCCTAAAAAGGAAAACAAACAAACAAACAAAAATGAAGGATAAACAATAATGTCTAGGTAGCTCTAAATAATTGATAAATCACCTCCCTTAAAGAGGGATAGAGCACCTTTGTTTTAGCTCCACTTCACCTCCTCTTAAATAAAGTATTACCTGGTGAATCTTGGAGGGTCACAGGATTTGGACTTCTTATTAGTTTCTTATCAGCATCCCTGGTATAGTAGCCACTGGTAGCAGTGTCTACATCAGGAAATGAAGATTAACTAGACACACTGAAGAAAATCAGGACTCCAGCAGCATGATACATCATACCTAAGAATAACTTCATGAAAGTCCCCTAAAGAGAAAAAGGGACTTTTTTGCAAAATGACTTCCAACAGTTGTGCTATACTTTTGTTCCAAGTGTAAAGTCATTTTACTTGCATTCAGTATGTACTGGTGTAAGACTGTATCATGGATTAGGGGGTAAAGGGGAGGCATGTTTTGGAACATTATTACTAGACTGCTTAGTAAATACTTATTTCTAAAGGCTGGTTAACTTTGATTATAATTTATAACAACTGATAATCACTCAGGAAAGAAAGCACAACTGTTGGGGTTCATGAATTCTAGTTTTAGAAAACTACTCCCTAGTTCCTCAGAGTCCTTTAGAACCCCTAGGTGGGGGGAAATCATAGCAGTCAACCTCCCTGAGTGTGTGGTGGTTGGCAAAATAGCTCCAGAGTTTATGCAATAAATGAATTTATAGAACCAAAATTAAAAAAAATAGAATTTTTAAAAAATGTTAAAGTATATTAATGAAATGAGATAACTCATAGTTTAAAGACTTTAAAATATTTTGTCTATGGTATTCATTATTTTAATGACACATAATGGGCTAATTATAGAGGCAAGGGTGTTGTTATTCTTTAATACATCACATATGTGACATTTTATGTAGTGTATTTCCAGAACTAGAAAAAATACCAGAGCATGTTTATTAAGAATAGACCACTGAAAGTCAGTGCTTGTTCAGAGAAACTATTGTGCATCTGAATGTAAGCTGAAAAATATGAGCACACACACATACACACTATTCAAATGGGACAATATTGCACAACTCGTTTTGAACCCATTGACATTCTCTTGAGTATGTACTGAAGTAAGGTGTAACTTCATATTGTCTAACTATGAAGTTAATGCTGCTCACAGAAAATCTGCACAAGAAAGCACCATTTACAGACGGAAATATGCTAATAGTCTTTGTACAGTTTGCAAATGTTTTCTTCTGCAAATCCAGCTCCATACAGTATTTGCTGAAGACTAATCTGCATCTCTGGGATAGTAATAAAAAGCCTCCTTCCGTGCCTTCCAGCAGGTCCCTTGGTCAGATATTTTTTTTCTTTCTTTTTTTCTTTTTATTCCCTTCTGAGAATATATAATATTCACAGCAGATTTTCAGTCAGCAGAGATTTTCTTTACTGGAAGTATTTTCTTAGTTCATTTAACCTCTTGATTGATGGATAAATGTGGATTTTCCCAGTTCAGGGTGCTTGATGTCTTCTGCCACATACCATTTTCCTTTAACATGGCATAGGTCTGTAACCATCTATGCTTTGGTCTGACAGAAAGGAACTTAGTAAAAAATTTTTAATATAAGTTAAAAGAAATTTTAGATATCATCTAGTTCAATATTTTCATGTTATAGATAAGGAAAATAAAGCCCTGAGCAAGGGGCAGGTAGTGATTTGTGGCAGACAAGACCTGAGTTCAAATTCTGTTATAAGATTTCTGGGAGATAATATCAATTAATAGCTGACTGTCCTTTTCATTTTCAATAGCTCACAGACAAGTGAGAGAGGAAGAGGACAGAGCAAGTATTTTGAGAAACTATTAGACATGAGAATTACCATGGGAGTGCATCTACTAAAATCTTTCCATTTCGACTTTGATGTTCTGTGTAATTAAGTTTTTCTCTGCTGGTACCCATTATTACTATTATTTTTTAGCTATTCAGTTTAGTAGTTGTTCTTGTATTTGGTTTCCATAGCTGGATAGCTTTTGTGACACAGGAACGGTGAATTACACGGCATTATAGCACATCATAAGTAAGACACAACTGAACTTCCAAGCAGATATTCCTGACAACTTAGACCAGGTTTACATTTTATAGTTTAAAGTTTGTTGCTGTTGTCATACCTGAGTCATTTCAGTCACGCTCTACTTTTCGTGACTCCATTTGGAGTTTTCTTGCCAAAGATAGCAGAATGGTTTGTCATTTCCTTCTCCAGCTCATTTTACACCTAAGGGACTGAAGCAAATCGGGTTAAGTGACTTGCCCAGGGTCACACAGTAAGTGTCTGAGGCCAGATTTGAACTAAGGAAGATGAATCTTCCTGACTCCAGGGCTGGTGTTCTAGCCATTTTGCCACATAGATGCCCTAACATAAAGCTATAATACCGATATTTTTGAGGGCAGCGAGGTGGGGCAATGCATAGCCAGAGTACCTGGCCTAGAGTTAGGAAGACCTGAGTTCAAGTCCAGCCTCAGATACTTACTAGCTGTGTGACTCTGGGCAAGTCACTTATCCCTGTTTGTCTCAGTTTCCCCATCTGTAAAATGAGTTGGAGAAGGAAATGGCAAGCCACTTCAGTATTTTTTGCCAAGAAAATTCCAGATGGGATCATGAAATGTTAGACATGACTAAAATGACTGAACTATAACACCTATATTTTAAAAGATATGATTGCGTATTAGAATAACAGATATTACATGAATTTTTAGGTGGCCCCAGACCAGGCCTGCATTATAGATTCATATCCCATCTAGCTGTCCACTCAGGCCATCTTGCTAATTGCTGAGCTACCAGTCCTGTCTGTCAATCCTTCAAAATCCAAACCTCTAATCTCTAGAGAAGTTAATCTACTCATGTCTGGATTTCATTCCGTGGGGCTAAGCCATCTTGAGTAAGCTAAACTTTATTGGAATCCACTGTAACCAGCCAGGCCCTAACCATACCAGACCAGAAGATGGTTCATATTTTATTCAGTCATTCACACAGGCCATATTGCCATTTCCCATATGTTTGACAACAGTTACCTGTCTAGTTTTCTATCTCTTGCTCTAGGCATGATAATCAAAGCAATAATATTATTGCTTCTGCAAAGGACCTTTAAACTGACTGTCTAATGGACAAATTTGCTATCCTGTGACTCCTCCAACTGAAAACTCCCTTCTTTGACTTCTACTCTTCTATTTATTTTATTATCCCCATTAGATCATAAATTCTATTTAAAAAACATTTATTTTTAGTATTAAACATTCTCTTTTATAAGATTTTGAGTTGCAAACTTTTCCCCTCTAACTCCACTCTACTATCCCTAAGATGGCATGCAATCTAATTTAGACTACACATGTACAATCATATTAAACATATTTCTACATCAGCCATCTTGTGAAAGAAGAGCAAGAACAAAAGAAAAAATGGTATGTTTTATATGCTTCTGGACTCTGTAGAAAGTTGGTCATTACACAATATTGCTGTTACTGTATACAATGTCCTCCTGGTTCTTCTCATATCACTCAGCTTCAGTTTATGAAAGTCTCCAGGTTTTTCTTGTCTGCCTGCTCAGCATTTCTTATGGAGCAATAGTATTCCATTACATTCATAAACTACAACTTGTTCAGGCATTCCCCGATTGATGGGCATCTTCTCAATTTCCAATTCTTTGTCACTACAAAAAGAACTGCTACAAATATTTATATGTGGGTTCTTTTCCCTTTTTTATGCAGATCATAGATTCTTTAAGGACAATAACTATACATTTGTTTTCCCATTTCATTCCTTCATCTGGCATACAAAATATGTCCTTTGGCACTACAGTGCTGTTCATGAAAATTGAGGAATATATTAGTCATTCAACTTCTGGATGACCTATCCCTAGTTCAGTGTTTTTCAGGGATAGGTTATTTGACTGAATTATTAAATTCCATCTTGCCTTAGGCTTAATAGGGTGAAATCACATATCTTTCTAAGTCATGAAGAGGTGAGGGCCACTTATATGTTTTCGTTTCTTCTTCTGAAAACTGTCTGTTAATAATAATATTATTATGGATAATAATAATAACGGTTAGCATTTATTTTTCACTTGTTTCTCTTTCTCTTTGTTGTAGACTCAGGTATATGCTATAGCTAGCTCGAACCAACTCTGACTCAAGAGAGATGATTTTTAATTTTTCAGTGTTAGCATTTACACCTTGGAAACTACCAAATGCTACAAATCAGGACTTGATTTATTTTGTTGATTGTCTGGACTTAAGGAAGTGATGGAGAAAATGTTAATAATGCGGATTTAACTTAAAAGTGTGTCATATGTATCCTTGCCCCCTGTAAAGAGCCCATTGTTAAATATTTACTGTCATATATGAATGGACTCAAAACATTGGCTCAGCCACCACCAGCACCACAATACTGTTCTTCATCATTATTAAAACATTAATAGAAAGTTACTTCCTTGAGGATAGCAGTCATTTAATTTTTCCCTTTCTTTAATTAACACATAGGTTTGGAATGTGGTAGATATTTAATAATGGCCTGATGATGATTTGAATTAGCATCTGTCCGAACCCAGAATATTATGAGGACAAGTCTCTTCCCTTGGCTTGATTGACTCACACCTTTCCCTTGCTCTCCTTTCTCATGGATTTGCTTCTAGTGACTCCCATAAATAGCTAAGCTCACAGATTGCCTCTGGTCTCTGTCTTGTTAGGGAGTGGTAGTCAGACAGCTAGGTAGCACAGGAGGTAGAGGGGATGGGCCTGGATTTAGGAAGACTCTGCTTCCTGAGTTCAAATCCAACCTCAGACATCTTTCTAGCTCTGTGACTCCGGGCAGGTCATCTAACCCTGTTTGCCTGTTTCTTCATTTGTAAAATTAGCTGGAGAAAGAAGTGGCAAACCACTCCTTGGATATAACTGAAATGACTGAACAACAACAATTAGACCTCTATTTACTGCAGAATAATATTCAGATGTGAGGGCATGCATCCATCACCAAAATCATCCATTTGTAGCTCTCTAATGCCCTCAACTGGCTAATACGACCTGTCCACTATCTCACTATTCCCAGTTAATCCCTGGAATTTAAGATTTCCTATTATGTGAAATCACCATTCATTGATTGCCTACAATGTATAAGGCATTATGATAAATTCAGAGGGTACTGTGCTGAGCATTGCATTTCTAGGTGCACAGAAGCTAAGAAAAATAAAATTAAAACAACTTTCCTACATTCTGAAAGTAGTATATAGAAACATAACACATAGTTATCTTAGGAAGCAATATAGAAATCTCTCTCTAGCAATATGTGTCACCCATCTTTGGAACAGGCTGGGCTTGAACATCACAATTTGCTAAATGTGGCAGAGGAGAAAAATGAGGAGCCCAGTCAAAATATTGTTTTCCTTTGCTCCATCTAACTTTGCCACCAGTTGGACAGTGAATTCTTCCTTTTACCAGGGGAAGGGTGGAAATGGGTACAACAGAACTTTTGCCTCTAATCATTAGAAAAATGATATTCTCAAATAAAAGTAACATTGTTATCATTTTAATAAATAGGTTTTTAAAACAAAATAAACTTTCAAGTAAGCATTCTCAGCAATAAAGTTCCTGGATAAATTTTGCAATGAAATTGTCTAAGTTTACCCTATTCTATAAAACACTTTCTAATTTGCCCTATGATCATCGAAATGCATGCATTAAATATTATTTGGGTATGGGACCTTACTGTGAATGGCAAAAACCAAGTTAAACAAATATGGTACATGTCTTCTAGTAGCTTATGGTCCCATACAATCATGGACTCTATCTCAGACACACAGGAAAAAAAAATATTGGCCCCCAATCAGCTTTCCCCTTCTATCAGTCAAACATCAGAAATCCAAGGGTCTTTTCTTTAAAATTATTTTCAGACAATTTTTATAGTCCTTAACCTAAAGCATAACTATCAAAACATTTTCCCTCTTTCTCCTCTCCCCCATTTTCTCCTTTTCTTCTTCTGCTCCTTTTTCTTCTGTTGTCTCTCTCCTCTGCTCCTTTTTCCTTCCCTCTCCTCTCCTCTTCTTTTCTCCTCTCTTTTCTTCTCCACTGTTCTCCTCCTTTCAGCTCCCCTCTTTGCTCCTTCCTTGTCCCTCTCCTTCTTTGATATCAACATGTATAGCCTCAAAAGCATTATTTTACAGCTTTCAAGCCACATTGGTAAATAAAAATTTTTCTGAGTTCAAGTTCCTTCCATCCACTCAGCTGCCATGGGATCACCACTCTCCCACCAGCAAAATTAATATATTTCTCCCCCACCCTTTACAAGGGCACTCATTTTTTATGGTGTAGCCCCCACATCCATCCTCTTTCCCCTCCATTAAGTCCCCTCCACAGGAAGCATCTCTCGTCCTGGTCCTATTGTTGCTCAATTTAAATGTCACAGCTGCAGCTTTCCCACTGTTACAGCCAAGAGCTGATGTGATGCCTTAGAGGTCTCACAATGCAGGAGATTTGAATGGCTCTAGGGCCTATGAAATAGGCTGTAGGAAGCTGAGGTCTGCTAGTGTCCTAGAGTAATGCAAAGTGTGAAATTAGGGCAGTGTCAAGGCCCTGAAGAATGGCTATAAATACCAAACCCTGATCTCTAAAGCAATAAGAAGTCTGAGAACATTACTAATTAGCCTCTGAGAGAAAGCTGTAGCAAGCCAATAGTACTACTTCTGAGGTAGCATATTTAAGGCACTTCCTACACATCAGGGTTATGCCAGACCCTTGATCTTACTATTTATTAACCCCACCCCCCATTTTCAGGGTCCAAATTGTAGAATTTAAAGTTTCTTTCCAGTGTCATATTAAATGAGACTCCAAATCTGGGCATAACAATTTGGGTTATGCCCTGTTAGGCTGAGAACTTTGGGAACAGGGGTGTCAATGCTCTATAATAGAAAGAATACTAACTATAGAATCAGAAGGGTTTTTTTTAGTTGTTGTTCTTAAGCTATTTCAGTCATGTTTGACTCTTTCTAATAATGGCATTCAGAGTTTTCTTGGCAATAATACTGAAGTGTTTTGCTATTTTTTTCTCCAAATAATTTTATAGATAAGGAAACTGAGCCAAAAGAGATTAAGTGAATTGCACAGGAACATATAGCTAGTAAGAGTTTGAGGCCAGATTTGAACTGATGAAGGTGGGTCTTCTTGATTCCAAGCCTAGCACTCTAGCCACTGCAGAACCTAGTTGCCTATATAACTTAGAAGACTTAGATTCAAATCCTGATTCTTCCATTTATTATGTACGTGACCTTGGGCCAAGTCCCATAAATTTCCTGGATTTCATTCTCTTCATATGTTAAATGAAAAATGAAAGAGCTATACTAGATGTTCTTGGAAGTTCCTTCCAGGTATAGAGCTCTGATCCTGTTGTTTGTTTAGCAGTAGGGCACAGTGTCAAGTACTTGTTCCAAAGAAACAAAATTGAGAAGACGCTGGTATCACTTGTACTGCATCATATAGCAAAAAAAAAAAAATGAGTTTAGTACCCTGTTAGCAAGAATAATTAAAACAGGAAAGTATCAGAGGTTGGAGTCTACCATCTGTTGCATGTCTATGTCTTCGCATGGGTTGTCCTCCATGCCCAGAATGCTTTACTCCTCTCATCTCCCTCTTAGAATCCTTGGCTTCTTTCAAAACTCATTCAAAACTTCTTCAGGAAGTGTTTCCCATTTTTCCCAATTGCTAAAGCCTTTCCCTCTAAGGCAGGGATTCTGTATTCTTTGTGTGTGTGTGTGTGTGTGTGTGTGTGTGTGTGTGTGTATGTGTGTGTGTGTGTGTGTGTATGTGTGTGTATGACACGGACCCCATCAGCACTCTGGTGAAATCTAGGGAACCTTTCTCAGAAAAATGTATCTAAGCACATAAAATAAAATATGTAGGATTAAAAAAGAGACTAATTACACTGAAATAGAGTTTTCAATTTTTTTTAAACTTCACTAACCCTAGGTAGAGATAAGATGGCACTATGGAGGCAGCAACCCAGCCAAACTCTCCCAATATTCTCCAAATAATTTTAAAAACACATCAAATCAAATTGCAGAGTGGAAAGTCAGAGTGAAACACTTTTCCAGTCTGAAACAACTTAGATCAGCAAGAAAGATCTGTGGCACTGTGGTGAGGCTGGTCTAGAGTCCACTTGTTGGCAACTCCAGGGCTGGGTCTTTGAAGAATCTGGGGCAGCATCAGCAATAATTTTCGGAGCTCTTAGCCTAAGGGCAATAAGAGGATAGGGCAACTGCTCAGAAGGATTACTAGGGACCCTTTTACTGGCACTAGATGCAGCATCTGGTGCTATTTTGACAATTCCACCTCCCAAACTCAATTCTGGGTCACAGGTTCAAGGCAGAGAGGAGTGCCAGCCCTTGTGGCAGCAGGGGAGCAGGGGACCTGGTCACAGTTCCAGAGCCAAGAAGAGAGTGTTGTTGTAGGGGAGCAAAGTCCATTTCTGGGTAAAGATCAGAACATAGATTGGAGAAGCAGTAACTATACCTCTTCATGGTTCACCCCACCTTGGAAACATGTAAATCTTACAGACCTCTAGAACTAGCTCTGAAAACAGCAGTATGAAAAAAAAATCTGAAGCCTGGGACAGGGCTTCTCTAAAATGAGCAGAGCCCATTTTTAACATAAAATTCAAGCAATAGGCTAGAAAAATGAGAAAACAATAACAACAAAATAACCTGACAGTAAAAATCAATTATAGTGATAAGGAAGATTAAAACATGAACTCTGAAGAAGGTAACAATGTGAAAACAGAAATTAAACCCTCAAAGAAAAAAAATGCAATTTAGATACAAGTCCAACAAGAATTCCTGAAAGAGCTAAAGAAAGAGATAAGAATGGTAGATGAAAAATTGAGAAAAGAAATTAGAGTAATTCTAGAAAATTATAAAATGAAAATTAACAGTTTGGTAAAAGAGGCACAAAAAATACTGAATAAAATAATACTTATGAAACCAGAATTGTCCAAATAGTAAGGGACCCAAAAATTCACTTAAGAAAAGAACCATTTGTAAAGCAGAATCAGTCAAATGGAAAAGAAGACACAAAAATCCATTGAAGAAAACAGCTCCTTAAAGAGTACAACAGGCCAAATAGAAAAGAAAGTGCAAAGCCTAATTGAGGAAAACAACACCTTAAAAGTTAGAATTGGGCAAGTGGAAGTTAACGACTCTGAAACATCATAAATCAATCAAACAAAATCAAAACAATGAAAACATGGAAGAAAATGTAAAATACCTCATGGAAAAAAACAAATGACCTGGAAAAATGATCCAGGAGTGACAATATCAGAATCATTGGACTTCCTGAAACACATAATTAAAAGGAGGACCTGGATAGCATCTTTCAAAAAATTATCAAGGAAAATTGCCTTGATGTACTAGAACCAAATAGGCATTGAAAGAATCCACTGATCTCCTCAGGAAAGAGATTTCAAGATAGAACCCCCAAAGAACAGCCAAATTTCAGAACTATCAGGTTAAAGAAAAAATAATACAATTAGGCAGGAAGAAACAATTCAAACATAGAGGAGTCACAATCAGGATCACACAGGACTTGGCAGCTGCAACATTAAAGGACTGGAGGTCATGGAACATGATATTATGAAGGGAAGAGGAGCTAGGACTACAACCACAAATCACTTACTTGCCAGAATGAAACATAATACAGCGAAAAATTGTCATTCAATGAAATAGGAGGATTTCAAGTCTTCATAAAGAAAAGACCAGAACTAAACCAAAAATTTGATGTCCAAGATCCCCAAGAGAAGTATAGACAGGTATAAAGGGAAAAGAAAACATAAAGGGTTCAATAGAGCTCAACTGTTTACATTCCTATATGGGAAAGTGATACTTTTAACTTTTAAACATTGTATCACCAACAGTTACAGATAGAAGGAATATACATAGACAGAGGGTATGAGTATAAGGTGAATTTGCGTGAATGCCATTAAAAAAAATTAAGGGATGAAAAAGAAGAGTACAAAAGATACAGAAGGGAGAGGTAGAATGGGGTAATTTATCTCACATGAAGAGGTGAAAAAGATCTATTACAGTGGAGGGTAATATGGGGAAGGGAGGTGAATGGCATTGCTTAAACCTTATTCTCATCAGTATTAGCCCAAAGAGAGAATCATATACATGATCAGTTAATATAGAAATCTATCTTACCTTATGGGAGGGGAGGAGATCAAGTAAAGGGGGAGTGGGGACTGACAAAAGGGAGGGCAGATCAGGGGAGGTGGTAGACAGAAGCAAAACACTGTTGAAGAGGGAAAAGATGGTAGGAGAGAGAGAGAACAAACAGGAGGAGGAATAAGATGGAGGGAAATAAACAGGGAGTAATAATAACTGTGAATATGAATATGATGCATTCTCCTATAAAATAGAAGTGGATTGCAGAGTGGATCAAAACCAGAATCCTACAATATTTTGCTTAGAAGAAACACACTTGAAGCAGACGGAGAGACACACAGAGAAAAGTTAAGGGGCTGGAAGAGAATCTATTATGGTTCAGCTGAAGTAAAAAAAAAAAGGTAGCAATCCTGATCTTAGACAAAGTAAAAGCAAAAATAGACCTAATTAAAAGAAATAAAGAAGGAAACTACATCTTCCTAAAAGGTACCACAGGCGATGAAGCAATCAGATGAGAAGAGCAAGAAATAATCCACCTGTCAGATATCTGAGGAGCAGAAGAATTCATGACCTAATAAGAGATAGACAGCATTGAGAAATCTGGAATAGATAATTTTGATCCTATTCAACTGAAAACTTTTTGTACATACAAAATCAATGCAACCAAGAGAAGAAGAAAAGCAGAAAGGAAAACAAATTTTATAGCCAATGTTTCTGATAAAGGCCTCATTCTCAAATATGTAGATAACTAAGTCAAATTTATGAGAATACAAACAATTTCCCAATTGATGAATGGTCAAAGGATATGAAAAGGCAGTTTTCAGATGAAGAAATTAAAGATATCTATAGGCATATAAAGAAGTGCTTTAAATGATTTTTGATTAGAGAAATTCAAATCAAAACAACTTTGAGGTACCACCTCACACCAATCAGACAGGCTAATATGACAAAAAAGGAAAATGATAAATTTTGGAAAGAATGTGAGAAAACTGGGACACTAATAGACTGTTGATGGTGTTGTGATCTGATAGAACCATTCAGGAGAGCAATTTTGAACTATGCCCAAAGGGCAACCAAACTGTGTATGCCCTTTGATGCAGCATTACCAGTGCTAGGTCTGTATTCTTAATAGATTATTAAAAAAAAGAAGAAGGATCTATGTGTGCAAAAATATTTATGGCAGTCCTATTTGTAGTGGCAAACTATTTGAAATTGAGGGGATGTTCATCAATTGGGGAATGGCTGAACAAGCTGTTGTATATGATTATAATGGAATTCTATTTTACTATAAGAAATGATGAATAGGCAGATTTCAAAAAAAAAAAACCTGGAAAGATTTGAACAAGCTGATGCAAGGTGAAATGAGCAGAACCAAGAAAACACTGTATATTGTATCAGAAACATTATGTGATGATCAACTATGAATGACTCGGCCTTTCTCAGCATCACAACGGTCCAAGATAAGGTCAAAGAACTCACAAAAGAAAATGCTGTCCATATCTAGATAAAGAACTGATGGACTCTGAAGGAAGAGTGAAGTATACTTTTTCACTTATTTTATTCTTTTGCATGCTTTTTTTTCTCTTTTGACCTTTTTCTTCCACAATTGTGATGAACATGGAAATGTGTTTTATATGATTTCATATATATGTATGTGTATGTATATATGTATACGTGTGTGTTTGTGTGTGTGTGTGTGTGTGTGTGTGTGTGTGTGTGTGTGTATGCATACACCATATCAAACTGCTACTATTTTCAGAAGAGAGGATTGGAAGGAGGGAGAAAATTTGGAACTCAAAATCTTATAAAAATGAATGCTAAAAATTTTCTTTATTTGTAATTGTGGGTAAAAATGAAATACCATTTAAAGCAAAAAAAAGGATCATTTAAATAACAAAAGATATGAATGGGATGGATTCCCTAATAAAATGAAAGCTGATATCAGATTAAATTGGAAATCAAAATTCATGTTATGTTCCTTACAAGAAACTCTCTTGAAACAGAAAGATACACACAGAGTTAAAACAAGGGGCTGCAGAAGAATTTGTTATACTATTGAACTATTATGCAGAATCTATTATTCATGAACCCCTACCTAAGGTTTTCTTTATGTACTCTTAATATATCTTGTGTGTGTATATATATATATATATATATATGCATATATGTATATGTATATATATATATATGTATGTATATATGTATCTATTTATATATAGTCACCTCCAATAGGAATGTAAGCTACTTGAGGAAATGAACTGTTTTTGCTTTTCTTTATCAGTCAGACTTAGCACAAAGCAAATTATAAGTGCTTAATAAATTGTTGTTGGCTGACTGATCAGATCATTTGATTTCCACATGCAGTTTCACCCTAGATGGGGTTCAACTCTGTTCTTTTACCTAAAAGCAACCACAGGACAAATGGGTCAATGGCCAGGACTTTTATTCTTCTTCTCCACCTCCCTCTCTAGAGCAGTATCCTGGTCTCTCCCCTTAAAACATTTTTAACTTTTAATGTCTAACTTTTTAACCTTAGGTCATATGTCTGTTACTGATGTTTCTCTTCCAATTTGCATTTGAAAATTTCTTCAAAGATTGATTTGAGGTAATATTTTATGTTCCTCTTCCTAAAGCTTGTTATGAGGTGCTTTCATAGGACCCTGCAATAGCTAGTCACAGCCTTGTCTGAGATTATAAAACAGTTGACACAACTACTCAACTGTTACTAACCAAATTGACTGGGAGGTCAATCCATTAATCATGTATATGACAATAGGGATTATGATAACAATGATGTTGACAATTATAAAGATGATGTCTAAGTTAATTCACATTTATGTAATACTTTAAACTTGATAAAATACTTCCTCCACCATAATCCTGTGACCTAGACCATTTTCATAATTGGACAAAAAATAGTTGACTAATAACCATGAAATCACTTTTTTACACTGAAAAGTAACCTGCCTTACTATACTTAGTCAAATGAAACAAGGTGCTCAGAAATTACAAACTTATGTAAGGGGTGGCTAGAAATGTAGAAATAATTGTGCCAGTGATTGATCAATTGATTTAATTGGGAGTAGCTACCAACACTGCTGAATACACTATTATTTTGATCAATATAGGAAAATGCTCGCATTGAGGTCCTGCTCCTACATCTTAATTCTTGGATTTTTGAAAATTGGGTTTCTGTCATATGTTACAGAAACTGAGATGGTATTTAGAAGGAAATATGATCTATGTGAAAATATGGGAGTAGAGCCATATGGTAAAAGAAATAGCACAAGATAAAGCACTGCACATGGAAACAGAAAACTATGATCCTCATTCTAAGACTTTCATTAATTAATTTCTTGACATTGATCTGGCTGTCAGTTTTCTCATGAGTAAATGAAGGGGTTAGAACAGATATTCTCTAAAGTCCATCATAGCTCTAAAATAATATGAATCTTGCAAAAGAAAAAAATTCACTGAACTAATTGTCACTCCTTGGGCGTCCCATCACCATTCTTCAGGGTTATGTGTTTTGCTTCAGGAAAGAGACAATTATTGAATGAATTCAAATTGAGTTTATGTTCTGTTAGCTAAAAGATTTCCTTTTTTTCAGTAGATATATTTTTAACAATATTTCCCCATATAATTAATTCATTCATTCTTTTCTCTATTCATTCATAAAATCATAGAATCACTCTCGCTCCATTTTATAGATGAAAAAATATTTCAGAAAAGTTGAAGTGACTTAAGGACACAAACCATGCCACTGATTCCACAAATATCTATTAAATGTGAGGGTCTTTGCAGGAATAACAAATAAGGCCCAGTTCCTACCTTAAAGTAATTTACACTGTAATAGGAAATATGGGGTGTTTATGAATTACTGTAATCAATTGTTATATAATAAGTTCTGTAAGAGATAGTCAAATCTTATTGAACTTTAGAAGAGGGAAAAATAATTTCAACTTGAATGGCCAAGGAAGGCTTCATAGAGGAGATAATATATGATCAGGCCTTTAAGGGAAAAATAGCTCTCTGATATATGAAAAGGAGAGGTTATTCCAGATGAAGGAAATGACATGATTGAAGTGATTCAAGTTGGAAAGTATAAAACACATTTTGGGAATAAGCAGCCTCCTTATTTGTTTGGAGTGTAGGGAACATACAATAAATTGGGACCAGGTAGTTAAAGACCTTGAATATTTTAAGTCCAAATGTTTCTTTATTAGTTGCCCTTTCTTATGTGTACCTTACATAGAAATATTTTGAAATGCAGAAAGGTTAAATATAGAAAATATTAAAAAAGTGTCAGATTTTAAGTATAAGGATTGGCCTTGTGATTTTATTTAAATCGGGAATTACCAAGTGAGGAAATTCTCCCTACCAATGCAGTTCAACCCCCTCTCTTTAACATGTAAGACAGTAGCTAGAATGTTGAGAAATTAGGTGACTTGCCCATGGTCACATAATCTCTATGTATAAGAGGAATGACTTGAACACAAGTCTTCCTGAATTCCAGACTCTACTGCACAAGGATGCCACTTTTTTAGGTTATAGCAGTACTTAAATTCAAAAGGTTCCCAAACGCATTGGAAATGTCAGCATGTCAGCATCTTGTTTATTTTCACAGATCATTCAAGAAGAACCTAAACATTAAAATATTATTAACTATGCTCACAGTAAAAATGAAGCAAAGACAAATTGTACTTTTTAAACAGTTAATATTCATGAAATGTTTATCAGAATATGTACCAAATAATTATGACAAACACATTGTCCAGAAGATGAAAGGGATGAGATTTCTCAGAAATGTTTAATCTGAAAAATAATGTTAGAGTAACACAAATTAATTATGTCATTAAAATTTAAAGTAACTTCTATCTTAAATTATATTTGTATTTAAAAATCTCTGAAACACTTAAGAAATTTGTACATAAGGAATGTCAACTTAAAATGAAACACATTTTGACTTAATGTATTCAACATCTTGAAAAAAATTTCCATTTTGTTTATCTTTGAAATAAATCACCAACCTTTGTACACTCTATTAAAATTTATTCTTTATCTATTTAGACAGCTACATAATTAATACCGATATAGATACAGTGAAATATGTATTTGTGAGAAAAAACTAATTTATTTTACATATTCATTTAAATAATAATGGTATATAATTTATGATTACAGTTACATTTCTCTCAGATGTCTACTAACATTTGCAAGTGACTCATTTATCCTAGCTACATGGTGATCCATGGCCATCTTTAGTGTCACTCAAAATGTTTCCATTTCCATGTAGTATGTAGTTAACACATGTGCTGTGATCAATATCAGTAGCAACATTTTCAGCTGTACCTTTTTGGGGTATAATAAATAGCCATAAAGCGTGATGCTCCTTTGTACATTCTGTGACTGGACCACTTTCTGTTCCACATCTAAGGAAAAGGGAAACACTATCATGCCAAATAAAACACAGAAAAAAACGATTTTTAGCCCCAACTTTAGGATTCTGTAAAAGCCACTTGACTTCACACTCCTCCACAAAGTGTCCTTGTAATTCATAACAGAGAAGTAGAAATGTGAAGAGAAGAAAACCTGTTCACTCAAGAACAGGGTGATTTTTATTAAGTTCCATAAAGTTTCCATAAAACATTTCCCTTTTTATTTCAACATCTTTTAGCAGTATTGGAAACTTTAAAAACCCTATAAGTATGTAAAACTTAGAAAGTAAAACCAATATTTAAGAAAAAAATATACACACGTATATATATGACGGTGCGTATTTGAACTGGATGAATTCAACACTGAGTAGCATAAAATTCAGGAGTGTATTAGATTCTAGTTATAGGATAATGATATTAAAAGAGCCTTAATTATCTAATTCACCATCAAGACTCATTCTAGACAATTGATTATCTAATCCTCCTTCTCCTTTTGAAAAAGGATTTTCTAGAGGAGATACAAACTTTCCTCACTTGTGCTTTCTATTATCTGATGGCTGATTTGATTTAAATTGCAGTTTTCATGTAGGAACTTTCCATGCATTGTTGGAGGTGTGATTTTATATATCAACTTTCTTGGCTGACCAGTTTCAATTCCCCTTAACAAGTCTCAGGCTTTTAATCACTTTGGTGCCTATCCTTCAAAATTGCTCCAGATTCTAGGTCATATCACCCTTTGCATAGAATCTGGTGCACTCTTTGCACCAGAATCAGGGGATCAATTCAATTCAGCAAGCTCAAGTTGAGTATCTGTGCAGCTAGGTGGTGCAGTGGGTAGAATGCAGGGCCTGAAGGCAGAAAGACTCATTTTCATAGGTTCAAATCTGGTCTCAGATACTTAGTAGCTGTGTGACCCTGGAAAAGTCATTTAACCCTATTTACCTCAGTTTCCTCATCTGAAAGATGAGCTGGAGAAGGAAATGACAACCACTTCAGTATCTGTGCTAAGAAAATCCCAAATGGGGTCATAAAGAGTCAGAAACAACTGAAAAACAGCAACAACAAGTTAAGTATCTGCTATATGCTCAGCCTCCTGATAAGTACTGGCGATATAAAGATAATAACAAAATAGCCTCTGACTTCAGAAAGCTTGAATTTCGGAATTACAAAGGAACTCCAGGGCCATCTTGTCTAGAGGCTGAACAACTTGAACAACAATGTCCTCTGCTTAGAGGCAACTAGTTGGCACAGTATATAGAGTACTGGTCTTGGAGTTGAAAAGACCTAGCCTTGGACACTGGTGTTGTGACCTTTTACAAGTCACTTAATCTCTCTTTGCTTCAGGTTCCTCAGCTGTTGTGTGGGTCAAATGAGATAATATTGATAAAGTGCTTAGCATTGCACCTGGAAAACAATTAGTGCTTAATAAATATTTCCTTCCTTTCCTCTTATTAGGCCCCTGGCAAGTGGTCTTCTTGAAGACTTCTTGTTGGGAAAGTTTAACTGAGACACCACATTCTTCTAGTCCTTATATCATGCCTCAGTCTACTTCTTAGTAACTTCCACCCATTTCCCCTAGTTCTCCCCTCTAGGGCCAAGTAGAACAAGTACAATAAATACATACACACACACACATGCATATATACGTATACATACATACATACGTACATACATATATATATCCTTCCACATGTCTGCCACTGAAATGCTTGAATATTTGACTGTCATTTCCTTTCAAAGCTTTCTTTTCCGATAAACAGCTTCAGTTCTTTCATTTAAGTCTTTTCTGGCATGCTCTCCATTTCTCTGCATCTTGGGTTCCTCTTCCAGACACAGTGGTTCGGTGTCCCTCCTAATACTGTATCTCAATTAACATGCATTTTAAAAATTTCTTTCATTTTTAATTTATGGAATAAAACAAGCATTTCCATGACATGGTACAATAAAAAGATGATTGCACATGAAACTACAAATCTACTACGCACAACTTGCTATTCCTTTCAAATATACAACAAAATTATCATGTAAATTTATTTTCTTCTCCCCCCTGCCCTAGAGATGGACACTATTAGATAGAAATAGATATGTATATATACGTATATGTGTATATATGTATATATGTATATTTATGTGTGTATATATACATATAAGTACATATGTATATACAAATATAAATGTACAAATAAGTATATATACATACACATACATACACATGCATATGTGTGCAAAATCATTCTATATATACTTCTATTTATCAGTTCTTTCTGTGGATTCAGATAGCATCTTTCTTCATAGATCTTTTCTAGTTAATTTGGGTATTTATAATAGTCAAAATAACTTCTTTGCTCAAAATTGTTCTTAAAAACAATATTGCTATTACTGTATACAGTTTTCTCTTGGTTCTGTTCATTTCACTTTTCATTATTCTGTGCAAGCTTTTCCATGTTTTTCTAAGATCATTGAGCTCATCATTTTTTATAGCATAGTAATATGCCATTAGAATCATATACCACAACTTGTAATGGAGAAGTATTCTGACTAGCGCAAAGAATAGTGGGTCCATCCCCTCCCTTGTTCAGGTTACAATAGTCTATTTATGCAGAATAAATTTACCTTAGTTTTTGTTTTTTAATATTCCATGACACTCTGATGACTCATATGATTTTGTAATTTGGGAAACCAGGTTAGACATATTTCTCACATAAGGGTATGTTAATGCATGAAACTAAGGTTTCCAGAAGCTGGTACCACAGTACTACATGAATTGTGATAATTAATTTGCTGATGGGCATGAGATCAACATTTTCCAGATATTTCTGTCCCTCTAGTTACCGCTGGACACCTGTGGATATGATAGACAGTTTGTATTGGCATTGGAGTCACACAGAATGATCCCAAGACGATACAATGTTTGGAAGCTCCCATAATAATAAGTTTATGTGTATAATCTTTTATTCCTAATTAGGTTATATGCCTGCCTATGTCAGACATTCTTCGTTCCTGGACTTCTTCCTTTTATTGTCTGGCTCTTCCAAACTTTCTTTATAATGCCCACTCCTTCACAAACTCCTTTGCTGCTTAATCATTCATATTATTCCCCTAAACTGTAGTTGTACCCCAAGGCTCTGTCTGTCCTACTTCCTTTTCTTTGCTCTTTTTATAATCTCTCACTTAGTGATCACACTACCACCCACGGGTTTAATTATTATCCTGTATATATATATATATATATATGATTCCCATCTTTCAATGACTATCCTTTGTCTCTTTCCTGAACTCCAGTCCCACATCACCAACTGCATATTTGACATTTCAAACTAAATGTCACATAGGCACTTCACACTTTATATGTCCAAAACAGAACACATCTCTGACCTCTCTTCTGAAATCCACTCTATCTGTTGAGGACACTATCATATTTCCATGTTCATGATTCTAGTGTTATCTTTTACTCTTTACTCTCTCAAGCCCCACATATTCCATCACTTGCTAAATTATATCTTTTCTACTTTCACAACATGCCTCACAGCCATTTCCTTTTTCGTACTCATACAGACATGACCTTATTTCAGGCCCTATCACTTCTTTCCTGTATTATTTCAATAGCCTTATAACTAGTTTCCATGTTTCATGTCTCTTCCCCCTCTAATCCACCCTCCATACAGCTGTCAAAGTGATTTATCAAAAGTATAAGTTTAACCATGTACCTAAAATCCAATGATTTCCTATTGTCTCTATAATCAAATGCAAGCTCCTCTTGGTCTTTTAAAGTCCTTTACAGCCTGTCCCCAATTTATATTTTTGGGGTTATTTTACATCACTCTCCTTCCCATATTTTATGGTCCAGCCAAACTCACATTATTGTCTTGTTCCTCAGACATGATTCTTCATTTGCCATATCTGTATCACTGTATTGGATGCCTTCTCATACTTGTAATACACTTCTTTTGTATTTCCATGTTTTAGACTCATTTTCTTTAAACTTTCACTCAAATGCAACCCTTCACATAAAATCTTTCTTGAGCCCTTTATATGCCAGAGTCTTTCCCTACAAATTATTTCATTTAAAATTTTATTTTGCATACACTTATATATCAACATGTTGCCTCCCTCCATCAGAATATAAATTTCTTTACTGGATGTTTTGTTTATACCTCTTAATACATAGCACAGTATCTGAAACAAAATGTACATTTGATGCATATTTGTTGATTGACAAGTTTGTTGGGGTTCCTGAATTGTCTTTTTTCTTTTTTTTATTCTTTGTTGCAAGGTTTCCAGGGGTATATTACTTTGGAATTAGGTAAAATGAGGGAGAAAAATCTATTCAGAAATGAAGGTGCTGTAAAAATAAACGATATCCATTATTTTTTTTTAAGATATGGCTTACAATATGTAACCTAAATACTGAATAGCCATGTCTTTTTTTGTTTTTCAAAAACATGAAAAAGGATAGGCAAGTTTCACCATTGAAGGTTACCCTATAAGTCATTTCCTGACACTTGAAACATTTATTGGAAGTCCCTAACTGACAAAAAGATTCTATTTATACAGTATTCTTAAAACTCAGAATGAGTTCTTCAGTCACAAGAGAGAATAAAGAGGAGAAGAAGTAAATCCCAGATGGCACCAATGGGAAAGGAAGGGAAATCCCTATATCCACTGAAATTAGGAACTTTCAGATCACCAAATGATTCTTAATTACCATGATAATAAATAGGGGGGAAAAGTCATCTTGAAGTCAGCAAGGAGCAAGGCATTTAGGGCTTAATATGTTAACTCAGCACTTTGATTTGTACTTGGCAATAAATAACCAAGCAATATTATTTCTTAGTTGTCCAACTAGCATTTATGTGCCAGGCACCATACTAAGCATTAAGGGTATAGAGAAAGGCAAAAGAAAAATCGTGTTCTAAAAGAGTTCAGTCTAATAGACAAGACAACATACGAACAACTATTTACAAAAAAGATACCTACAGGATACACTGCAGTTAATCAACAGAAGAAAGCATTAACATTAAGGGGATTACTTACAATTACTGCTGTTACTACTGTTACTAATATTACTACTACTAACTTTCTATACTACTTTAAGGTTTAAACATTGGCTTTCATGCATTTTCTCATATTTAAGAGCTAGTAAATGTCTGAGGTAGAATTTGAACCTAGGTCTTCCTGACTCCAAGCCCAGTGCCCTATTCATTACTCTGTGCTACACTTGAAAAAGACTCTTATGTAGACAAGATAGAGAAATTTGGGGTGGGTAAAATAACATTTAAGGGGATTAAGAACTGGCTGAAGAAACTGGAACAAGGAATGGCGCAAGAAACTATGACCCCTTTCATATTCCCTACACTTACCACAATGCATTGTACGTAAGTGTTTTACAAATATTTGTCAAATGCTGTTGAATTGATTTATAGATTGACACCAACTAGAAGGAAAATCATTAATAGATTGATGCGAGAGATTTGTCTTCGTTCCTATCTTGCATAACGTTTTTCATCAATGACTTAAATAAAACCATTGGTAGCATTCTTATGAAACTTTAAAAAATAGTGTGAAGTCTTAATAAGTATAAATATAGGAGACTGATATAAAGTAAGGGTGTAGCTTAAATATTGAGTGACAGAATCATTGGCTACAAAGTTCTCAGAAGTAATACAAAACTTAATATGGAGAAATTTAATCAGGATAACTATAAAGTCCAATTTTAATACTTGCATATTCTTACACTTAGGTTAAAACAATTGAACAGGTATAAGATGGAGGAAATTTGACTAGATAGTACTTCATTTAATAAAGACCTAGGAGATTTAGCAGTCTGCAAGCTCAGTGTGAATCAACAATGTGATGTGCCTGACAAAAATACAGATATTTAATACTTTTTCAACATATCTTTGTCAACATTAAAGAAATACAGTGTTTGAACAGAAGAGTAAATTGTTCCATGCACAGCAGTCTGCACTGGTCACATTCCATATGTAAAGTCTGGATTTAGAGAGAAACATTGAAAAACTAGAGTTCATGCATAGAACAATCACAATGATAAAGGGTCAGAAAAATATGTCACATGAAGATGGAAGAAAAATATGTGGAATGTTCAGGTTAGAGATTTTTTGGGCAAGTGAGTGAGTCATGATTACTATCTCCAAATATTTGAGGGACTGTCATCTAGAAAAGTGATAAATATGATTCCAGGTATTTCTAGATTGTAGATCTTAAGGCCAAAAGTAACTGGAGTAACTGGAAGGCAGATTTTGACTCAGTATGAAAAGAAAATCAAGGTTTCTAAGTATGGACCAAATTTCCCAGATTGCTCTGCCTCTTCCTCTGTGTATATCCAAATGCTCCCTAGTCTTATAAAGTTCCAGCTAAGGTAATGAGCTAGTAACTTTCTTTGTTACTACAGATATTCCAGGTGTAGCTGGCGGAGTGAATTATGTGTTGGGAATTCTGCTGATAGGATTCTGCCCTTGGCACGTTTTGGACTAGATGACCTCTGAGATACACTTCAAATATGATATTTTAGATCTGTGATTTTCATAATATTGTTTTAAATAAGTTAGCAGGTTACCCATCCTCTTTGTGGTCTTTTTCTCTTGGACTATCACCCTGAATGGAAAAAGAGGTCAGAATACTCTTTTCCTGTTCTCTATCCCTTAGGTAGTCTATTTTCTCTCAAAATAGCTGGGAAGATCCTGCATTTAAGATGAATTTGAATTTAGAATGCTACTAAGTCATTGGAAGAGCAGGGGTTAGATGCTGACACACTGGTCTAGTGGGATGCCAATGCTGATCTTGCTGACAATACTGTCATCTACTACATTTGATGACACTGATAATGATGAGAGGGCAGACACGATGGGTATCAGGAAGAGTGGGTAATAATAAGAAGTAACAGGAGGATATAAGGTAGACAGCAAAGGAAAAGATAGAAAGCCTTAGTACTTCAGAGCAACACAGGACATGGGCCTCTAACAGCTTTGACCTTTTAGAGTTATGATTGTAATGCTGAAATATAACAGGCAAGCACACAGACAGAGAGGTGAGGAACAAATTGGGAATGGGTTTAAGTTCACCTTGCTGACCTCCAGAAGTCCAAAAACAAAAGAATGGGATTTTAGATTTATTATAAAAGACATTGTGTTGGAAAGAGATTGCCTTAGGTGGTACCGTAAAAGCCAGGAGCTGGCTATAGGATCTTATCACTTACAAGGAAGAGGAAAAAGTAAGAGAATTATTCATATATGAGTTAAGATTAATCTATTTTGCATAGTCATAGACTCCTATTCTCCTCCTAGCTTATTATTTTTTTTTGCATTATAGAGATTTATTCAGTTAGATTCAACTGATGTGGAATTTATTATATTTAAGAAAGAGCCTTGCTTGAATGAAATTTTCCTTTGCTTAGAAAACTTTTTTTTTCCCCCACAGAGAGAGTATAAGAGATTTCAGGAGACTGCTTAATGTATTAAAGAGAACAGAATCTTTTCAAGCATCATCAAGCACTTTAGAAGCACTCAATTTTGTACAAAGAATTGATATGTTAATTACAACTAATTTTACCTCTTTGTTAAATAATATCTCTTAAGGATCATCAGGATTTTTTTTTATTTTAGCTTGAGTTAAATATGGAATTTAGGGTTAAAATATAATAACACCTCTATTTGGCAGAGAAGGAACTCTACAGTATTCATTGATTTAAACTGGGTCTTTCAAAATTTTGAAGAATTTTACTATTTGTGGGTTTTAGATTTGTGTAAGAATCTCATCAGACAAAAAGCGCTCAAAAAGAGACAGCATAAATCTTATATACCCAAATCAAGCATGAAGATAATTCAGAAGGTAGAAAATTTCTTGAGCATTTACTGAAGTTTGCTGAGCAACTAGAAAACTTAAAGTCTGCATGGTTTCCCTGCTATAGGTTCAGCTTTCTACAGAGGACAAGAAATCAGGTCTGATAATGGGGAAAAAAAAAAATGAAAAAAAAATGTATTACTTTTTTCCTCTTCCCAAAAAGGGTAACTTGTGAACTTGGATTCTTGCTGTTAAATAGCTATAAATTAAAAAAAAAGAAATGTATTACTAATTGGCCAGAAGGATTAAACTACTCTTAACAAGGAAGATTCATCTGATATGGTAGTTCTCAGACTTTCCAACAAAATAAAACTCTTAGGACATTCATGACTTCCTTAACCAGTCAGTGACCAATCTCTCTTGCTTCCATTCTTTATCATTCTCTTTCAACACCAGCAGAATATTTGTCATCTGATTTTAACTACTTAATAAATATTTAAAAGGTGAATTTTCTGCAGAAAATATTATTTTAGGAACTCAGGTTAATATGTAGAAATAAATATGATATGGCCATTATTTTCAAAGAGGGAGAGGTAACATACATGTACCTAGAGCTGTGAACAAAAATTTTTATACATGGGCAAAGTACCTCAAATTGTACTTAAGGCAAATGAAACACATTCTCAATTATGTTGGGATAACATCATGGACAGCAGCAGCAGAGACCCAGGGTCAAAAATACAAGGCTACTACCTCAGAAAGCGGTATGAAGAAAGAATTTACTTCAGTCTACCACCTGGTAGCTTGCTATTTTAATGAATTATTCTTGCCTATTAGGTGCTTATTACTCCTGAGGGACTGTGTGTGTTGTCACATACTCCAAAATCCAGTGCTTTTTAAAGTCATTACTCTGTGGGCAAAATCTCGTTCATCACACCCTAGTTATTACTCTGGATGTACTAATAAACATAGTTGATTTAATGTTTACATATATAATAAAAAGTGGACAAATTAGATGTCAGAATTGAGCATCAGAAGAAATCACTAGGGCTGTAATCAGGAAATCACCAAGAAAACTGATATTGGATTTTTTTAAGGATGGGTAGCATTTCAGGAGAGGTGCGAATATGAAAAGGGAAGAGCATGAGCAGTTAGCAAATTGAGGAATGTTTGGGAGACAGTAAGTCATCTCAGAGTTCTACAAACCAATCAAACCAAAGGACCTTTTAAACCTTGAAATATGTTTAAAGAATAGCATAGTTCAACATTGAATTTGTAATCCTATCTATGCCATTTACTGCCTTGGTGACCTTGAGGGAACCACCTGACTTCTCTAAATCTTAGTTCCCACAACTGTAAAATGAAGGTGGCTCACATAAGGTCAAGCAGCCCATAAATGCTGACCAAGAGGTTGGGGATGTACTGATACCAGGAAAAAAAAATAGGTTGGGGAAAATTTTGAAACAAAAAGTAAACCAGTTTTCATACTAAGGAATAATTGTTATTGAGAACAATGTTTCCCAACCCAAATTATAGCATATACTACTAAGTTCTCTGCATTCTTAAAGGATTTGATGTTATGCCACCATTATGAATGACTGTTGAGAACTCAGGGCATGAGTACCCTACGTTGATGACAAAGACAGAGGACCAGGACACAAGAATGCAGTGTGTGCATAAATATTTTATGTTAGTAGGATTTTAGAAGTGAAGCCATCTAATAACATGTTTTCAGACTTGAGAAATAATAGACTAAATTATTGCAAACTGCTTTCAAACTGCATCTAGTTTCTAGCTCTTCCTAACATCCTAATGTTAGATTATTCTTCCTAGAACATTCTTCTCAACAGTCACTTTTTTTCTTAATATCTTTCAATAGCTCCCTATTGCTCATGGGAAAAAAATAATCTAAGTAGGCTACACATTTTAGCATTCAAGATTATCTACAATCTGTACCCAAGCTACATTTCCAAATCAGTTGTGGACTACTCAACAACACAAACTTTCCACTCCAGGTAGACTGCTTTATTCCATATTTGCCTGGAACCGGACCTGCTCATCCCACTTCTATCTTTTCCCTCATACTCTGGTCTCTGCCTACCCTGTCTTTGTCTTCCCGCTATGTCTTTCTATATGATCACTAACTAGCCTTTCAGAAATGGCTTAACTATCCATTTCTTCCATGAACTGTATCTTGGCTCTACAACATAGTGTTCAATGTGTTCTCATGTTTCTTAGACTCCTAAAGTACTTTCCATTTATACCACACTGAATCTTGGACTTTATTAAGAGATTTTTGTAATGTACCACGTACAAAAAAGCCTTTTCCAGTGCTTCTTAATCTCAATGCCTTCTTCTTCAGACTGCCCTCAATTTATCCTATATATATATATATATATATATATATATATATATATATATATATATATATATATATATCTAGTTTATGAAGAATTGTTTTCAAGTTATCTCCCCTTTTAGACTGTGAGCCCCTTAAGATCAGAGATTATTCTTTGCCTTTCTTTGTACCCTGATTACTTAGCACAGTGCCATGTACTTAATAAGTGCTATCTGACTAACTAATAGTTTCCTCAGAAAAAAAGGTTGTATAGTATAGTGGTAAGAATATTGGTCTTGGAGTCAGAAGAAATCTGGGATTGCATACTACTTCTGAAAATAGCTGTGTCAACCTGAGCAAGCTATTTATTGCCTCTGAGTCTTAGTTTCCTCATCTGAAAACAATGGGGAAAACATCTATAGTACCTAGTTGTGTAGTTACTCAAATGAGATCATGTCTACAAAGCCTTTTGTATATCTTAAAATAGTGTCTACATCTCAACTAGTATTATTAAGAATAGCTTTTCCTACAATGACCTTTTTAGATCCTTGAAAGCAAGGACACTCTTTCCATGTAGCACAATGTACTTAAGAAGTACTTGTTGAAAGAACAAAATTGTGAATGATGAATGAAACAATGAATGAATTTTATCTTTATAATTACAGGCAACATGAAAGTCTCGAAAAAGAGGGACTAAATAGAAAGACCTTGGGAGGTAGAGAAGGACATGTCCAGCCACTTATATATTCCGTATTTTGCAGCTAGCAACAGATCACTTGAAATACTCAGAAGTTCTAGATTTCCATTTTGAATACACACACATACACTACTTTTATCATATTTAAGTTATTTCCACTTAAGTCACATGCATCTTTAAGGCACCTAATGGTTTATAGCAAAGTAAAATAATTAGGAAAATGATTTGCACATTTAAATTTTATTTTTAAAATGTAATACGATGTTACAGGAAGAAATAGACATCAAAACTATACTAGTGGTGGACCTCAACCTCCCCCTCTCAGAATTGTGGTAAGTGTAACCACAAAATAAATGAGAAGAAAATTAAGCAGGTGAATAGAATTTTGGAAAAGTTAGATATGATAGACCTCTAGGGAAAACTGAATGGGTATAAAAAAATAATATAGCTTTTTCTCAGTGGCATATGGCACCTTCAAAAATTAAACATTGACTAGGGCATAAAAACCTCACAATTCAGTGCAGAAAGGCAGAAATATTAAACGCATCCTTTTCATATCATGATGCAAAAAAAAATTATGTGTAATAAAAGTGGAGCCAAGATGTCAGAGTAAAGGCAGGAACTTGCCTGAGCTCTCCCCCAAACCCCTCCAAAAACCTTTAAAATGACTCTAAACAAATTCTAGAGCAGAAGAACCCACAAAAAGACAGAGTGAAACAAATTTCAAGCCCAAGATAACCTGTAAGGCCAGCAGGACAGGTCTATTTCACCAGGCTGAGAGAGGAGTGCAGGCCAGCGCAGGTCCCACCAGCACAGGTCCCACCAGCACAGGCCAGACCCCAGCAAACCCAGAACAGACCTCAAAGGACTGAATCACTGGCAGAACTTCTCAGCCCACAGATGCAAAAGACAACTTAGAAGGTCAGCAGAAAAGGTCGTTGGACCTGGATGAGGGAGTGTGGCCTAGTGCAGGTTGAGCCATCTCAGCCCTGCCACATCAAACCAGAAGCAATCCTTGGGAGTGATGGAGTCAGCAGCAGCAGCGGCAGCAGCAGAGGCAGTGGTAGTGGCTGCTTCTGGGGCTCTCAGCCCACAGATAGGAAAGGGATTGAACAGCTTCTCAGAAAGAGATTACAGGGGTCTCTTTGCTATCACTGAGGCAGGACTCTATTGCTTTTCCCATACTTGGATCTGAGTTGCATTCCTGGGTGGCAGTCTTGTGATGAGGAGGAGCACTAGCATAGATTGGGGCAGCAGTGGAAAGGGGGCCCTCCTCATAGTTTTAGGCAGAAAAAAGTAATTGTGGTCACTCACAGACCAGAGCACAGGCCAGGAGAGGAGTAAACACCTCTCCTCAGATCATACTACCTTGGAAGAACTCAAAATGTACAGGTCCCTGAAAATATCTCTGAAAACAGCTGCACAAAACCCCTGAAGCTTGGGACAGTTTGCCCTCCACACTGGAAGGAGAGCCCTACCTTAACAAAGAGTTAAAAGTTAAGTAATAAGCTGGGAAAATGAGCCAACAATAGGAAAAAAACCCTCAGATTATAGAAACTTACTTAAGTGACAAGGAAGATCAAATCATACATTCAGAAGAAGACAACAAAGTCAAAACTCCTACTTCCAAAGCCTCCAAGAAAAATGTGAATTGGTCTCAGGTCATGGAAGAGCTCAAAAAGGATTTTGAAAATCAAGTAAGAGAAGAGAGGAAAAATTGGGAAGAGAAATGAGAGTGATGAAAGTCATAAAAAATGAGTCAACATCTTGGTAAAGGAGACCCCAAAAAGTACTAAAGAAAAGAACACCTTGAAAAAGACTAGACCAAATGGCAAAGGAGATCCAAAAAGCCAAGAAGAATGACTTAAAAAGTAGAATTGGCCAAATGGAAAAGGAGGTCACTGAAGAAAATAATTCCTTAAAAATTAGAATGCAGCAAATGAAAGCCAATGACTTCATGAGAAATCAAGAAATTATAAAATAAAACCAAAAGAATGAAAATAATAGAAGACAATGTGAAATATCTTATTGGAAAAACAACTAACCTGGAAAATAGATGTAGGAGAGGTGATTTAAACATTATTAGACTACCTGAAAGCCATGATAAAAAAAAAAAAGAGCCTAGACGTGATCTTTCAAAAAATCATCAAGGAAAGCAAGGAATAGTTTATCTATCAGATTTTTGGAGAAGGAAAAAAAAATTATGGCCAAACAAGACATAGAGGACATTATGAAATGCAAAATATATGACTTTGACCTCTTCTGTTCTCTTCTCCTCTCTTCTCCTCTCTTCTCTTCTCTTCTCTTCTCTTCTCTTCTCTTCTCTTCTCTTCTCTTCTCTTCTCTTCTCTTCTCTTCTCTTCTCTTCTCTCTCTCTCTTCTCTTCTCTTCTCTTCTCTTCCTCTTCTCTCCTCTCCTCTTCTCTTCTCTTCTTCTCTCCTCTCTCTCCTTCTCTCCTCTCCTCTCCTCTCCTCTCCTCTCCTCTCCTCTCTCTCCTCTCCTCTCCTCTCCTCTCTCTCTCTCCTTCCTCTCTCCTCTCCTCTCCTCTCTCTCCTCCTCCTCTCCTCTCCTCTCCTCTCCTCTCCTCTCCTCTCCTCTCCCCTCCTCTCCTCTCCTCTCCTCTCCTCTTCTCTTCTCTTCTCTTCTCCTCCCCTCTCTTCCCCTTTCCTCCCCTTCTTTCCCCTCCCTCCTCTCCCCTCCTCCCCTTCCCTTCCGTCCTTCTCTCTCTCTCTCTCTCTCTCTCTCTCTCTCTCTCTCTCTCTCTCTCGTTTCTTCTTTCTTGTGGTTTCTCCTTTTGGTTCTAATTCTTCTTTATAGCATGACTAACATGAAAATAAGTTCAATATAAAAGTTCACTATAAATGAGAATTTATGACCAAACAAGAGATAGAGAACATTATAAAAGGCAAAATGGATAATTTTGATAACATTAAACTGAAAAGTTTTTGCACAAGCAATGCCAATGCAACCAAGATTAGGACAGAAGCAGAAAGAAATTTTTAGAGCAAGTATCTCCGATAAAGGCCTCATTTCTAAAATATATAGAGAACTGAGTCAAATTTATAAAAATACAAGTTATTCCTCAGTTGATAAATGGTTAAAGGATATGAATTTGAAAAAGTGCTCTAAATCATGATTGATTAGAGAAATGCAAATCAAAACAACTCTGAGGTACCACATCAAACCTATCAGATTGACTAACATGACAAAACAGGAAAATGACAAATGTTAGAGAAGATATGTGAAAATTGGAGCACTAATGCATTGTTGGTGGAGTTGTAAACTAATCCAACCATTTTGGAGAGCAATTTGGAACTATGCTCAAAGGGCTATAAAAATATGCATACCCTTTGACCCGGCAATACCACTTCTAGGTCTGTATCCCAAAGAGATCATAGAAATGGGAAAAGGACACACATGTACAAAAATATTTATAGCAGTTCTTTCTGTGGTGGCAAAGAATTGGAAATTGAGGGGATGCCCATCAATCGGGGAATGACTGAACAAGTTGTGCTATATGAATATGATGGAATGCTGTTGTGCTATAGGAAATGATGAGCAAGCAGACTTCAGGAAAACCTGGAAAGACTTATGTGAACTGATGCTGAGTGATGAGCAGAACCAGGAGAATATTGTATACAGCAACAGCCATAATGTATGATGACTAACTCTAATAGATTCATCTCTTCTTAACAATGCAAGGATCTAAGACAATCCTAATGGACTCATGATGCAAAATTCTGTCCACATCCAGAAAAAGAACTATGGAGTCTGAATGCAGAATGCTCTCTCTCTCTTTTGTTTCTGTTTTTTTTTTTTGTTTATTTGTTTGTGTCTTCTTTCTTGTGGTTTCTCCTATTGGTTCTAATTCTTCTTTACAACATGACTAATGTGAAAATAGATTCAATACAAATGTATATGTAGAGCCTATATCAAATTGCACACCATCTTGCAGTGGGGGAGGAAAGAGATGGGGAGAAAATTTGGAACTCAAAATCTTATGGAAATAAATGTTAAAAACTAAAACTATTTTTTTTAAAAGTAAATATCTGATTTTTTGTAGTTATAAGACAGCATGGCTGTAATTGAGCATGAAAAGTGTTACTTGGCCCTCCTAAGTAAGAGTTACTATTTAGAGAAAGAAAGTGGAGGTAGGGTCTTGTGTTCATTAGTAATCCTTCTCTTCTACAGGTTCAGAGTGTGAGGCAAAGTCAAATCCCTCTAGCACTAATATGATGCTCTTGTCCAGGAAGTGTTAATTTGCTGGACAGTTCCCAAGTGACATTGTACAGAGCTGTGCAATGAACTACACCAACAGCAGAAGAGGAAGCATGTCTATCTACTTGTGCCTTGGTTTATACTATAGATGCTACAATACCTGGAAAAGTAAGATATAAAATAGTGGTTGCACTCAGCTTTTTCGTATGACATTCCATTGTACATGCCCTCATGATCCCTTCATCTCTCCAACTTCCCCAAAACAAAACAAATCCAACAACCTGTATTTAATTTTTGAGTAGCTGGTGTTTGTTTCAGTTTTGAAATCAATTGTCATGTGTCATTAAAGTCACGAAGTAGACAATGTTTAATAACTATTGTTATGCTATTGATTTTTTTCTCTCTCTTTTTTAATGAACTAAAAACTTCCTCTTACTTCTCACCTGTCTTTTCATTTTCCTCACTAGCCTTTCCCCTTACATTCACAAACAATTTTCAAAAAGAATGATTTTCACAATCCCCTTTTTCTCATTAGATTGGCACTTAAATTCTCTAGTGTACGTTTCAATTGATAGGCCCCAGAAACATGTTCTATTCAGTCTCTTAATGCAGGCTTCACATTCAAACCTATTCTTAACACTACATTGAAATTAGGCATATGCTGGATTTCGAGACCAACTGTTTTTTGTTTTTTTGGTTTTTGGGGTTTTTTTTTTTTGGCTAGGCAATGGGGTTAAGTGACTTGCCCAAGGCTACACAGCTAGTAAGTGTTATGTGTCTGAGGATTTGAACTCAGGTCCTCCTGAATCCAGGGCTAGTGCTCTATCCACTGCTCCACCTATCTGCCCCCTAATTGCTTTCTTTCTAAGATATGTTTGCTTCTTTCCTTTCAGCATGATCCAGTGTTCAAGTCTAGTATGATTAATACAAGATCTCTGACCAGCTTTAATTCTAGGGGTTAGGGAGAAAGTAAGGGGATGGGGACCAGCTTAGCTATTTTCTTCTTGATAAAGCCTATCCAACACTGTAACAAATTGATAAGCATTTAATAAGAGCCTACTTTGTGCCAGGCACTCTACTAAGTGCCAAGAAAACAAAGAAAGATAAAAATTACTACTACTACTACTACTACTACTACTACTACTACTACTACTACTACTACTACTACTACTACTACTTCTTCTTCTTCTTCTTCTTCTTCTCTTCTTCTTCTTCTATTATTATTATTATTATTATTATTATAGTACCCAGTCCCTGTTCTGAAAAAATTTAGTCCAATGGGGGATATAAAATGTAAACATCTAAGTATGAACACATTTTTTTATTACTACATTACTACTGTCATTACTACACTGTAGATACTTAATCTCATACTTTATTAAAAGTCAACAAAATTAAATGACTTTCCTAGGAAAACAATCTAGTAAGTGCTGGAGCGTCCAAACCCAGATTTCTTCTGACTGTAAGTCCAATGTACTTTTCATTATGCCACAGTCTGATTTCACACAGAGAAGCAATGTGGACTAGTGGAAAGAAAAGTGGGCTTGGAGTCAGAATAATTTTGGATTTGAATCTCACTTCTGACACTTGTCAGTTGCTTTTCCCTAAAAAAAAAAATTTAACCTTATTAATCTTTGGTTTCCAATCTGTGAACTTAGAATAATAAAACCTATAATATTTACTGCATGAAATAGTTCTAAAGACGACATGAAAAAAAGTCTGTAATGCCTTTGTTAAACTTTAAAATGAAGCTTAAATATGTGGTGTGATTATTATGCATGTTTGATTTTATCAAGTTCCTTAAAGTCAGGGACCATTTTTCATGTGTTGGGGATATCCCACATAGCCGCTAGCATGGTGCACTCAAGAAATATGTTAGCTCTTAGATAAACAAACAAAAAAAGAATAGAGTACTTAGCAAGTAAAAAAAAGTACAACCCTGTTTAAGATCTATGTCTTATCCATTGATTTGAATGTGATATGTGAGGAATATCAAGAAATCCTAAAAAAAAGATGAAGTTTTGCTTTTCATTTAAATAACTGCTGTAGTTCCTGTCTATAGATGGCTTACTAAAAGCTGATCTTTCTAACAGGCACTATAGGCTTTAAGTAACAATCTATGACTTTAAGATATTTTCTTTTGGAATAATTCCTAAAAAGCCACAAATTTTCCCTGAGTCTTCTTACGTGTCATGTGTACATGCTGTATATATGGATATATGGGTTGGTAGTAGAAGAAAGAGAGAAAAAGAATAAGGGAGAAAGAGTAAGGGAGTAAGAAGAAGGCATGGTGTAATTGGACTGATTGTGATTCTGGGTGACTGTTCAGTAACTAACAAGTCCTTGGAACTCTCTGTTCATAAGCTTCTCTTTAGAGTACGCATGATATCTCAAAGGTTTTAGTGCTAAGCTTTTGTTGTTCAGTTATTAAGTCATGTCTAACGCTTCAAAACACTTTATGGGGTTTTCCTTTCTTTTCTTTTTTTTTTTAAAAGAAATTTATTTATTTTTAGTTTTCAACATTCACTCCCACAAGTTTTTGAATTCCAAATTTTCACCCCATCTCCCCCTCCCCCCCGTAAGATGGCATGCATTCTGAATATCCCTTCCCCTAGTCTGTCCTCTCTTCTATCTCTCCCCCTTCTCTTATTCCCTTCCCCTTCTATTTTCCTGTAGGGCAAGATAGACTTCTATACCTCATCTCCTGTATTTCTTATTTCCCAGTAGCATGTGAAAACATTTTTTTAAACATATATTTTTAAAACTTTAGGTTTCAAATTTTCTCTTTTCCTCCCTCCCCATCCACCCTCATTGAAAAGGCAAGCAACTCAATATAGGTTATACATGTGCAGTTATGCAAAACACTTCCATAGTAGACATGTTGTGAAAAACTAACTCTACTTCCCTTAATCCTATCCTGCCCTCCCATTTATTCTATTCTTTCTTTTGACCCTGTCCTCCTCAGAAGTATTTGCTTCTGATTACCCCTTTCCCAATCTGCCCTCCTCTCTATCATCCCCTGCTCTCTTGTCCCCTTCTCCCCCTATTTTCCTGTAGGGTAAGACAGATTTCCATACCCAATTGAATGTGTATGTTATTCCTCCTTAAGCCAAATCCTATGAGAATAAGATTCATCATTCCCTCTCACCTTCCCCATTTCCCCTCCACTGTAAGAGACTTTTTTCTGTTTTTATTGTGAGATAATTTACCCCATTCTACCTCTCTCTTTCTTCTTCTCCGAGTATCATCCTCTCTCGTCCCTTAATTTTATTCTCCAGATATGACCCCTTAATCTTCAACTCACCCTGTGCCCTCTATCTATCTATCTATATATACATACATATAATTTTTTTCCTCAACTACCCTAATACTGACAAAGGTCTCATGAGTTTAAATATCATCTTTCCATGCAGGAATGTAAACAGTTCAATCTTAATAAGTCTCTTATGATTTCTCTTTCCTGTTTACCTCTTCATGTTCCACTTGAGTCCTGTATTTGAAAGTCAAATTTTCTATTCAGCTCTGGTCTTTTCATCAGAATGCTTGAAAGTCCTCTATTTCACTGAATGACCATTTTTTCCCCTGAAGGATTATACTCAGTTTTGCTGGGTAGGTGATTCTTGGTTGTAATCCTATCTCCTTTGCCCTCCGGAATATTATATTCCATGCCCTGCGGTCCTTTAATGTAGAAGCTGCTAAATTGTGTTATCCTGATTGTGTTTCCACAGTACTTGAATTGTTTCCTTCTGGCAGCTTGTAATATTTTCTCCTTGACCTGGGAACTCTGGAATTTGGCTAATATTCCTAGGAGTTTTCCTTTGGGGATCTCTTTCAGGAGGAGATCTGTGGATTCTTTCAATTTCTATTTTGCCCTCTGGTTCTAATATTCAGGGCAGTTTTCCTTGATAATTTCTTGAAAGATGATGTCTAGGCTCTTTTTTTGATCATGGCTTTCAGATAGTCCAATAATTTTTAAATTCTCTCTCCTGGATCTATTTTCCAGGTCAGTTGTTTTTCCAATGAGATATTTCACATTGTTTTCTAATTTTTCATTCTTTTGGATTTGTTTTACAGTGTCTTGATTTCTCATAAAGTCACTATCTTCCAATTGCTCTATTCTAATTTTTAAGGAAGTATTTTCTTCAGTAATCTTTTGGACTTCCTTTTCCATTTGGCCAATTTTTCTTTTTAGGGCATTTTTCTCCTCATTGGCTTTTTGGACCTCTTTTTGGCCTTTGGGTTAGGCTATTTTTTAAGGTGTTATTTTCTTCAGTATTTTTTTGGGTCTCCTTTAGCAAGCTGTTGACTTGTTTTTCATGATTTTCATCACTCTCATTTCTCTTCCCAGTTTTTCCTCTACTTCCCTTACTTGCTTCTCAAAATCCCTTTTGAGCTCTTCCAAGGCCTGGGACTGATTCATATTTTTCTTGGAGGCTTTGGATGTAGGAGCTTTGACTTTGTTGTCTTCTTCTGGTTGTATATTTTGATCTTCTTTTTCACCAAAGTAAGATAATATAGTCTGACTCTTTTTGCACTGCTTGCTCATGTTCCCAGCCAATTACTTGAGTTTTAAACTCTTTGTTAAGATAAGAGTCTGCTTCCAATGTGGAGCGTGTACTGTCCCAAGCTTCGGGGGTTTTGTGCAGCTGTTTTCAGAGATACTTGTAGGGACCTGTAAATTTTCAGTTCTTCCAAGGTGATATGATAAGGGGCGAGGTGTTTACTCCTTTCCTGGCCTGTGACCACAAGTACTCCTTTCTGTCCTGTAAGTGTGAGGAGGGGTTTCTCTCCGCAGCCACTACAAGCTCTACCATGCCAGTGCTCCTCCTCACCCCAGCACTGCCACCCAGAACTGTGACCCAGATCCACACACGGGCAAAGCAAGAGATTCCTGCCTCAGCACTGGCAAAGAGGTCCCTGCAGTCCCTCTCTGGTCAGCCACTGGATTCCCCCTCATTGTGTGGGCCAGAAGCTTGGGAAGCAGCTGCCCCCCCCAGGGCCACGCTGTTGGGGAATGGAGCTGAGACCCCGCCTTCCTCTCTCAGCACTGCAGAAACAGACTTTTCCCACTGACCTTCTAAGCTGTTTTTGGCATTTGTGGATTGAGGATTCTGGAAACCTCCACAGCTGCCTGTGATTCAGTCCTCTGAGGCCTGCTCCAAGTTTGCTGCAGCCTGCGCGCCCACGCTGAGCTGCACTCCCAGCCAGGTGCAATATACTTTTCTGATCAATCATCCAGGCTGTCTTGGGCTGGAAATTTGTTTCACTCTGTCTTTTTGTGGGTTCTGCTACTTCAGAATTTGTTTAGAGCCATTTTTTATGAGTATTTGGAGGGGTTTGGGGGAGAGCTCAAGTAAGTCACTGCTTTCACTCCTCCATCTTGGGATTTTCTTTTCAAAGATACTGGAGTGGTTTGCCATTTCCTTCTCCAATGGATTAGGCAAACAGAAGATTTGCCAGTGGTCACGTAGCTAGTGAGTATCTAAGTTCAAATTTGAACTCAGGTCTTCCTAACTCCAGGCCCTGTGCTTTAACCAATGAGCTACCAAGTTGCCTCCCAAAGGGAATCATGCCAAAGAGTTGTTTCTGCCCAGTTTCAAACCAGGAACCTTTCCCGTGTGAGGCAAACATAATAACCACTATACTATGGTAATGATGTAAATAACTAAAGCTTTGCTATTTAATAGCTAATAAAGCTTAGAACTGCACTAAGACTTTTGGGACATGATCTGTTACTCTGGTTATGATCCATGATCATTCAAAAAAAGAACTAGTTTTATGGAAAATTTTATATTCTTTAATCCCCTGCCTAGCACTGTTATCCTCAATGATTTGGACTGTATTATTTAATTTTAGTAATAGTTACAATTTCTGTGTCTCTTTAGTTTCTGGCTCTTTAAAAAGCCTCCTCACCATTGGCTTTATTGAAGTGAGGGTTGAGAATCAATTCATTTTAATTTCTAAAAAGTCCTGATGAAGAGTATTACCTAATGCTTTTCATGGAGTCTAAAAACTGTGCATACAATTGCAGGGCTGGTTTCTCTCCTTAGAGAATCTACAGAAAGGAAAAGGACAGTCAGAGAAGGAGAGTCATAAGATCAGGCAGGGAAGGATTATATTATTCCAAAAAAGCAAAAAGGTGGTCCTGTTTGTGTGTTGGGTAGCCAAATGGTTAATTAGGTAGAAGTATTTATTTACTAAAGGTCATAAATGTATGGCCCTAGGTAACACAAAAAAAAGTGAGAGGATTTATACCAAAGCAGGCAAAACAAGCTAAAGTTAATTCATCACAACTTTCACATAAGCCTTTGTTGGGCAGTTGGCCAGGCCCATCACATTATCTGTTTGACTCACTGAGTCACTCTAGCTAATAGAATTTTGCCCCGTGTTTGTTGTTGCCATGGTGATGCAATATTATCAGGCATGTCATGTTCACAGATCAGTAGCAGCGGCACTGCTGCAGACACACAACAGCTCTCAGCCTTTGACCATAAACAGGAATTCACTCCCCAGTCAGTCTGTCAAAAAGGAAGTCGGCTGTGGTGAAGAAGCACTAGTGAGGGGACAACTAGCCCTTCCTTTTTCTTTTGTCCCAGTGATGCTATTATCATTAAAATAACCTTGAATCATCATGAATTCATTCATTCACAAACACTGTCAAAGAAGGTGCAATAGTTCAAGAGAATCCAAAGGGTCAAAGAGAGGACTAGTTTTAAATCTGTGCCTATTGAACCTGGAAATGACATAGTCTGAGAGATATAATCTTATTCTTACCATAGCAAATCCAGCTGGGCTGGCTGACTGGCACCAACGTCCAAGTCAATTCAGCACCATGAAAGGTTACTAGGAGTAAGGAGGTCATATCCTTTGTGGCTCTGCTTTGAGAAATAAACTTAGGCATGTGTGGGAATATTCTACAAAGAATAGCTTTGCCCCCAAACATGGAAAACAAATCCTGTCAAGCAATCTATAGAGAGTAGGTATTTGCTGCTATAGTTATATTTCATTTTAAAGTTAAAACTATAATTACAATGTTTTGATAATTTAAAATGTTTGAACAAGTCATAGGTTTTCCAGAGTACATTCAAAATTGTATTGAAGAAGCTATAAAAAGTAAGGTAAGGTAAATTTCCGGCAAAGTGCATGTTCTAGGCTTATATTGGATGACTTATCATTTCAAGGAAGTATTAAATGTACATGCATATTTTGGCAGCTAGGGAAGTATTTCTATGAATGTTTATCTGTATTGTGCATTATACACCCTTTAGTTAATTGTAGTTGGACTATTCCGTGCTTCCTTGGGGATTCCCCTTTATAGTGCGGCAATGTTGCTACCATTTCTCAGGACTCTGGTTCAGAATAAGCAGAAGTAACTATTCACTAAGTTGAATTTCAAATGGCCTGGCATATTTTAGCAGAAGTGTTATAGATAAATCGAAAAGGGAAACAAAATCAGAAATTTCTGAATTACTATCTTCATTCTGCAACTCATTTGCTTTGTGTCTTTGAGAATAATAACAGCAACCAATTCCCTTTGTCTCCATTTTATCTGGTTCTCTGGAAGTAGAGCAATTTAATGACATGTCCCTACTTCATTATTGTCAAATGGAAGAGTTATATGGGTCTCCCCTTCTGAGGTGAACAAAGAGTTTGCATATAATGGGGAACATGAGACATTTTTATCTGACCTTTTAAAATGTGGAGGAATTACTCTTTTCACCTACCTTATGGCTCAGTAGAGGAAGAGCTAAAGAATTCTAGAAATATGGGGAGACACTGGGACTGGAAAAATCAATGTCACTCTGGCAGAGCTATTATAATGGCACCACCATGGTACTGAGCAGTTCTGCCAAAGAAAAACATCCAGATCTACAAATGACTCACTCAACTCTTTGCAGAACAGAGAAAGTAGATTCCAAAAAATATGCTTGTCTTCCCCCTATGAACCTAGAAGGCAAATAACCACTATAATGTATAAAAAGGGGAAATTCTCCCATAGTTAATTAACTTCCATGACACTTTTTCACATGAAAAATGCCAGTTATTTATTTCAGCCAGATCTATGATTTTGTTGATGTAGGAAATTCCTAGTGAGTAAGCTTGCACTACCCATGCAGGTTACACCTACAGTCTTTCTGAGAGCCCTGAAAACTTTCTTAATATGCTGAGTGATTAAGGAATTTGTTCAGGTCTTCCTGATTATAAGGTCAGTTTTCTATCTACTCAACCACACTGTCTCTTAATTCTAAATAAATAATTAATTAAAACCATGGTTTCAAATGAAACAAAAAAAACCCCTCAAATAATTAAAATTATTGTATTTGCTTATTCACCCATGGCATAAATACATATCAAATATTGACCACTTAGATGCTAAGAAAATAAGGACTAAAAACATAAATGAGGCATAATCTCTGTTCTCATGGGAATATTCTCTCTAATAGAGAGAATAAGACAAATACTAAAAATAAATATTCTATAAGATACCATGTAATAAGTGTCCTAAGTAAAATACAGAAAAATTCATTGGAGAAAGAAATCACCTTCTGCAGCAGCCAGAAGGACACAAGAGGAAGAGTAACAGTTCTCCTCCTGATTCTGGAGATTTTCATTGTCTGCCCTATATGCCTGGAACAATCTTCCTCCTCATCTCTTGCTTCCTGGTTTCCCTAGAATCCTTCAAATCCTAGCTAAAATTATAACTTCTGTAAGAAGCATTTACCAATCCCATTTAATGCTAGGGTCATCCTCTACTGATTATCTAATTTATCCAGTCTATTCATGTTCATACTTAATTGTTTGCATTTGTATTCTTCAGTAGAATGTGAGTTATTTTGAGACTAGGGACTGTTTTTTGCTTTTATATCCCCAAAACTTACCATAGTGCATGTAACATAGTAGGTGATTAAAAAAGGTTTATTGATGGAATAAATAGATCAATATCAAATTTTTTTTCCTCCCTTTATCCCAATAAGCCGTGCTACTTGTTAAAGGAAAATAAAAAGTCAGAGAGGTCACAACAGGTAGGAAAAGAAAAGGGAAGAAAGTAAAAGAAAAATTTTTAAAAAAGAAAGTAGAAGAGAAGAAAGGATGTGTAGAATTGGGATTTCACATGGAAGCTAATGAGCCTAAATAAATACATTAGTGAATTATTCTAGAACCACATCAATTGACTCTTCTTTTCCTTTTTTTTCTGCATTGCCCTATACTAATGTAGTTTAGGTCATTGTTTCAAATCAATTTTCTATTGCCCTGTGTCCTCTCCTTCTTTCTGCTACCCATACTGCCTACATAGCCACATGCTGATATCGTTAGCATATTGTTCACATTCTATAGTTACTCAGACCCACTCCCCCCCAAAATATGATGTCATGAATAGAGATTGCAGGAATGAAGGACGCAGAAGGAAATAGCAGGTTCATATCTATTTTACCCTAGATTAGTTCTATTTGGGGGTCTTTTCATTATTGCCACAGAATCATAGTACTTAGGTACAAAGTAGTTCTTGATAAATGCTTTTTGAATTAAAATTGAATTATTGAAAAATTAGAAATAAATCTTAGTAGCAAAAAAGTTTTCAGGATCTAAAAATTTCTCCTCCTTCCTTTAGGGAAGTAATAGCAACAAACAACTATGATACTTTAGGGACCTTAAAAATTAAAATATTTTAATGTCTTTTTTTTGTGTATTTCCAGTTTTCCCACTTTTTTAAAAAAAGTGTGATTCAAAGGAAAAAGCACTGAAATGGGGAGTCAGAAGACCTAGGTTCAAAACTTGCTTCTTTCATGTATTAAGCTCTTTAGGCCTCAGTTTCCTTATTTTGTAAAATGAAGATGTCAAACTAGAAGACCTCTAACATCCTCAGCTCTACAGCCTCTATTCTTCACTCAATATACACAGAAGAATTTTAAAATGGACAACAGAGACATAACTGATATTGTGATGAAAGTGCAATTGTTTGCAACAATTATTTAAGTTGCATGTTTCTGAAACAATGATGATGTTAAAAAGTAAATGTATTTATTGCTATAGTATCTAAGTAGCCCTGTATCTTTCCCCAAGATCACTATTTTTTTCTTAATAATCCACTATAACCAGAATTTTTTTTATTGAGTGGTCAACATAATTGTTCACTGATATTATTTACAAGGAGCATTTATGCTCTCATACAAAAATTAATATATGCCATTGGGGATACCTCTTACAGCATGAGTGTCATTTTGTGAATAGCATCACTGAGAGCTTGCAAAGCAAAGCTGGCAGTTTAGATTTTCAATTTAATAATGGAAAAAATGCTTTTTTTAAGGCTGTCTGTAACATCTCAGCATTTATCAATTTATTCAATAATTCCAATTATTTATTTGCCATCCTTCCCCAACCAAAGATTTAGAATTTTCCTTTGTTTCCCCCAAAGTATAAATGTTTCCTTGAAGCAGCTTGGCACCAGAATATTTATGTTCACTTTTATCCAACACAGACTGCAAATATGCCCTTCACTCGACCCAGTCTATTAATTTTGAAATGCCTAGAGCCAAAACTGACGATGGAAGAAAATCTTTCTGAGTTGCAGTTTCCAACAGCTGGAATGAGCTACCTGTTTAAGGAAAGCAGGCAGCAACATTGTTTTATGATTAAGACATTTTAAGCCTTTTGCTAAGTAAAAGTTTAAAGGAAAATAAATTTTAACTATGAATTCTTTCACTTATTTAAACAAGTTGGGACAGTCTCCATTTGTGGCTTGTTGAAATGTACATAGCAATTGCATCATCTTGGTTCAAACTTTTCCCTGTCACTTCTTGTGTGTATCTTCATCCCTATGGCCTTAGTTTCCTCTTCTGTAAAACTGAGGAGTTGGAATGGTAACCTCTAATGTCCCTTCCAACTCTATACCTATGATCTTTATGATACTTTCTGGCATTGTGAATCTTATTGACAGAAGAATTTGTTTTTCCTATTTTTATGGGGAATGGGAGTCCAAATTCACATAAATAGCATACAGAGATACAGAGAATTCCAAAAACTAGCTTTATGCATTAAAGGCTCACTTGAAGTTTAGAAGTTTTTTTGAGTTGTTTTCAGTCATGTCTGACTCTCTGTGACCCCATTTGGCCTTTTCTTGGTAAAGATCCTGGAGTGGCGTTCCATTTCTTTCTCCAGCTCATTTTTCAGATGAGGCAAACAGAGTTAAGTGACTTGCCCACCATCACTCAGCCAGTAAGTGTGTCTGAGGCTAAATTTGAATTCACAAAGATGAGCCTTCCTGACTTCAGGCCCAGCACTTCACTTAGTATGCCACTTAGCTGCACTTAAGAAATGTTCTTCAATCACTTTTCAGTGCTATCCCACTCTTCATAACCCCTTTTTGGATTTTCTTGGCCCAACAAACAAGCGAACAAACAAAAAAATCTGGAATGATTTGCCCTTTTCTTCTCTAGCTCATTTTACAGATGAGGAAACTGAGGCAAAAAAAGTTAAGTGACTTGCCCTTAGAAAATAACTGATTTCAAATAGGAGTCCTGACACGTACTGGCTCTCTATCTCTGGGCAAATCACTTATCCTTAATTCCCTTTCTCCCTTCCACTGTTCAACTCACTAAGCCAATCAGACCTGTCGATAATCTCATCAATGGATGCGTGTGTGTGTGTGTGTGTGTGTGTGTGTGTGTGTGTGTGTGTGTGTGTGTGTGTGTGTGTGTGTGTGTGTGTGTGTGTGTGTGTGTGTGTGTGTGGTGTGTGTGTGTGTGTGTGTGTGTGTGTGCGTGTGTGTGTGTGTGCGTGTGTGTGTGTGTGTGTGTGTGTGTGTATGTGTGTATGTGTGTTATGTGTGTATGTGTGTACTTATGTATACATCCCTAGCTCCCGAAAATGGACAAAAAATGAAATGGAACTAATTCCTAGATTTACCTTTGACTACATGTGATTGTCCAAAGACCCATTTCCCACCCCTAGTTCCTGAATTCTAGCCCTATCTGCCACTCTTTCTCATTGATTTCCTTGTGTGTTCACTTGAGTTTTTGAGTTCAAGTTTTTATGAGTTCAGCTACTGGAGGTACTGAGATGTTAACCCCACAACCCTCATTACAACTCTGAAGTAATAAGTATTGCCAAAAGAATGAGATGCAGAAAGATAACATGAACTTCTCCTTTCATTTTTTTATGTACAACATGACTAGTACGGAAATACATTTTGCATGATTGCTTATGCATAACCTATATCAGGTTGCTCACTGTCTCAGTGAAGGTGGAGGTAAGGTAGGGAGGGGAAAAATTTGGAACTCAATTTAAAAAATAATGAACATTAAAAATTGTCTTTACATGCAATTGGGAAAAAATAAAATACTGTAAAAATTATACAAAGCAAGCCAACTTTCTCAGTAGGATGAATAAGAAGCTGATGATGTGATATGTTTGGGTAAACTCTACCCCTACATATCAAACTTACTGACCAAATGTGCACATTCCCTGGATTATCAGCTAAGAGCTCTCCCTCTAAATTGACATTGATTTATTAATCACTACTTTGGGATCTGTTTGTTGAACAAATCCTGAATCCTATCACCATGGCTTCTGTTCCTTTGTGACTGATCACCAATGCTCATCTCTGCCCTGCAACTGTGACCCAGAACTGTGTATGAGCAACAGAGTTGATTAGAGAAATGCAAATTAAAACAGCATTGAGTTACCACCTCATAACTATCAGAAATAACAAATGCTAGAGTGGATGGAGAAATAATAGGTACAAGGAGTAATGAAGTAGCCCAACAGTTTGGACAGTTTGGAATTATGCCCAAAAGGGTAAAAACTGTGCATACCCTTTGATCCAGCAGTACCACTACTAGGTCCGTACCCCAAAGGCCAAAGGAAAAAGAAAGGGACCTATATGTGCAACAATACTTATAGCAGCTTGTTTTGTTATGACAAAGAACTGGAAATCAAAGAGATGCTCAGCAGTTGAGGAATGACTGAATAAGTTGTGGCATATGATCGTGAAGGGATATTGTTATTTTATAAGAAATGGTGAGTAGAGTGGTTTCAGAAAAAAATGGCAAGAACTATATTAATTGATACAAAGTGAAGTGAGAAGAACCAGGAGATCATTGTATACAGTAATAGCAATGTTGTAATGAGTATCAACTATGAAAGACTTAAGCTGCTCTGATCAGTTTAATGTTCCAATACAATTCCAAAGAATTCATAATGAAAAAAAAGCTGATGAATTCTGAGTGCAAACTGAAATATAATTTTCTCACTTCATTTTTCTTGCTTTTTTTGAAATATGGCTAATATGGAAATATGTTTTGCATGGTTTCACATGTATAATTGATATCATATTGCTTGCCTTCTGAGTAGGTGTGGGAGAGTATGGGAGAGAGGGAGTATGGAACTCACAATTTATTTTTTTTTCAGTAGATAGTATTTTATTTTTTTCCAATTACATTTAAAGACAATTTTTAACATTAATTTTTATATAAAATTTTGAGTTCCAAATCTTCTCCCTCCTCCCTGCCCTTCCCCTTTTCCTAAGATGGTAAGTACTTTGATATAGGTCATATGTATGCAAGCATGTAAAACATATATCTAGATTAGGCTGTGAAAGAAGAAGCAGAACAAAAGGAAAACAAAACACAAAGAAAAATATGGAAAATGAAAACAGTATACTTCAATCTGCATGCAGACTCCATAAGTTCTTTCTCTAGATGTGGATAGAATTTTCCATCATGAGTCTTTTGGACTTCACTTGGATCATTGTATTGCTGAGAACTAAATCAATCATAGTTGATCATTCTACAATGTTGCTGACACTATATACAGTATTCTCCTGGTTCTTCTCACTTTCCTTTGCATCAGTGTATGTAAGTCTTTCCAGGTATTTCTGAAAGCTGCCTGCTTGTCATTTTTTACAGCACAATAGTATTCCATTACATTTATATGCCACAACTTGTTTAGCCATTCCCCAATTGACGGGCATGCCCTCAGTTTCTGATACTTTGTTACCACAAAAGACCTACTATGAATATTTGTTTTGTATATTGAGGTCCTTTTCCCTTTTTAATGATCTTTTTGGAATATAGACCTAGCAGTGGTGTTTCTGGACCAAACGGCATGCACAGTTTGATTGCTCTTTGGGTATAGTTCCAAATTGCTCTTTAGGATGGCTGGATCAAGAATTCAAAATTTCAAAAGAAAATAACATCACAAATAAAGAAATAATGAATTAAAATATTTACCAAAAAAGCTAAGCCAAAAATACTAAATAAATCAGTGCCCAAGTTCACTGAGTAATGGTGATAAGTTGAGGGAGGTAGTCTGGGATCAGGTAGCTTCAGGGCTAACCTTTCTACTATCGATGCTGAACATAAGTACATATTTACTTCAAAATAGTTGGAAGTGTCTTTAGATCTCATTTCATCCAAAGCCTAAATTTTACAAATGAGGAAACTAGGTCCCAGACAGATTGATTCAACCTTGTAATGTAGGTCATTGAAGTCTGGAGAACTGAATCCATGAGACCAGCTAGGTACTTCCTTAATTTCCATTTTCTTGTCTTTGCTTTTATTTTTTTATTTAATTCTATTTATTTAATTTAATTTAATTTTTTATTTTATTTTATTTATTTTATTACTATTTATTACTTTATTACTATTCTTTCAGGTCCAAAGGTGATTCCATTTGTTAGAAAAAATGGAAGCAATATAAGAAGTGGCTACTTCTGTCTCCTTTTGGCCATTTTTTACCATTGTCCCATCTATCTGAGACAGCTATTCTATCTCTTTTTCATCTTCTTGTCCCCAAAGTAGCTTTTAAAAAACATCATCAATCTCGGCTCTCTCTGTGCTACAGTGCTCCAAACACTATTTTATAGGCTGATTTCGCCCTTTCAAGTTCATCCTCATTTACTTACCCTTATTCAATCTCCTGTTGTTTTAACAAAACTGATTATATTTATCAGATCCTTACACATCTTTACTAGTCTCAAATAAAGCATTCCCTTTTGCTTCTTCAGAATCATTTGTGTTTGAATTTCATTCCTGAGAGCATGGCATTCCCTTTTGGTTGATTCTACTTACGCATTCTTTGAACTCATTGAAAACCACTATTGCCCCCAAATATAAGGTGCATGTAGTGTTCTGGGGCTTCTTCCTATAATGAATTCTAAGATGGCATGGTTTTTACTTCTGGTGACAATCCAACCTGCAAATTGAGCCCCAGAAACCCAGAGTGAATTCTTTCACTCCCAAAGCACATCCTCCTGCCTTCATTGATGGGGACTAGATGGAGCCATCCCTGTTCCCTTTATTAAACCTAGTGACCAGATTGAGCACTCAAGCCTAGTCCCCTTGGTACCTCCCTCAGATCTGGTCCCAATTTAGAACCAATTTGAAACCAATGACAAGGACTCTGACTTGTGTCTAATGGTGGGAGACATCTTAAAGCCACAAAAAGAGCCGATTCAACTTGGGCCCAAAGTGTCAGATGTAGTACCCTGAGACTGGGATTTGCTCCCTTCTGGTCTCTCCTCACCTGAGTGAACATCTAAGTGACTTGGCCCCAGACGCTTTTTCCTAGAGTCCAAACCTTCAGGCCCTTACCTCTCTCTCTCTCTCACAGATCTTTTCAGAGAAACCCCAGACAATCTGGAGTTCATTTATAGGTCAGGACAAATGGATAAAAGTGTTTTATATCCTTCCTTTTCTAAGAGGGATCCAAGCGTAGGGTGCAAAAACCACCATTAGTAGTGTACTGAGTTGCAGCCTGAGCTCAAAGAAGAGGCTCTTAGATGGGATGTGGTGCAGAAAATTTGAGCTCCAGGGACTCTTAGTGGAATATATGTCTGAGACATACTGTTTCCAGCTATATCTCACTGAGGGGAGCTTCTCTCTAGAGAATCTTTCACACTCCCTAACATTTCATACTTAACTCTTGGCCCAGTTGCTGCCTTAGGCCTACTTTTAGTTAAACCCCCCAAATGCCAGTTTCTTGGATTTCTTGCATTCACAATAGCAGAACTAAGAAAGCTACCAAAGGAAGCACTCTATATGCCCCACTGGCCTTTCTACCCAGTCCCTTACTTGACTCCTCTCTAGTATGTGTGTGTCAGTTCTTCCGCCTCTCCCCTCAGATCTCTACTGTGCTCCTCTGTTGCCAAGTGGCCAAAATAGATCTCTTCCTGAAACCCCCTCCTCAAGCGCTGCCAATGTCCTCACCCCACAGATGATTTCTATGATGCTGTCAATAATGGAACCTGTGGTGAACTTCAGTTCCTGGTTACCAGCCTCACTACATTTCCTCTATTGTCTTAGCATCCTATTCTACTCCCCAGGTTGGCTTCTGGTCCCATACATACCCAGGTAGCTGGTGTTCTATCCTTACTTTCTCCCTGTTTACTCTTCCAACTTGTGAAGGTCAGAATTCTACCCATTCACCCAGTGGAACTAAAGCCACTCAAGGATAATCACAAGTGGAATAAACTCAGGGTACCTCAATCACAAACTTTCTGTACCACACCCCTTCTAAGTGGTTTTTCTCTGGTCTGAGGCTGCAACTCAGTATATTAGTAATGATGTTTTCTGCACCCTAGACTGGATCTCTCTCAGAAAAGGAGGGGATATGAAACACTCTTTATGAATTTATCCTGACCTGTAAATATACTACCTGTATACTAACTCTTGTTCCCGCTTTGGAAAATGGCCTGCCTTCAACAAGTCTCAAGACTGTTTCTTCCCCTCTTCTGCCAACCTGACTCTGTATGTACCTGTACTTGGGCCCTGTCCAGGAGATGCCCTGCGCTATATTACTGAATCACTTGGTATATACCAGGGTGATGAGTTATGAAGGCTCAACCTTGTGTGAAGATGGGTCCAGGCTCTGTAGGAATGAGGATCCTGGATTGCCCAGATCTGCTGTCAATACTCTACTGCGCTCTTCCACCTATGTAGATGTAAATATAAAAGGGGAATATAGAAAAATATATATGCATGTGTATACATATATATTCCTATACACACATATGTATGTATAAGTGTGTATATGTTGTGGTTCCCTTGTTTCAGTCATTCCCAACTCTTCTGCCCTGACCTCATGTGGGGTTTTCCTGGTAAACATACTAAAGTGATTTGCCGTTTCCCTCTCCAGCTTATTTTACAGATGAGGAAACTGAAGTGAAGCGATTGCCCAGTATTACACAGCTAGTAAGTGTCTGAGGCTGGATTTGAACTCAGCTTTTCCTGACTCCAGGTCTGGCAATCTACCCATTGTGTCACCTAGCTATACACATGTTTGTGTATGTGTTTGTGCGTATAACTTCTATGTTATATATACTTGTGTGTTATAGCTATGTATGTTATATGTAGTTGTGTGCATATAGCTATATATAAGTAAACATATATCATACACACATATATACATGTGTATAAAATATGGAAATAATTTTAGACATTCATTAGTAACATTTGATGAAAAGAACTTTTTTTCCATTTCATAATTTCTCTTGTTATTCTGAAATAATTCATTTTATTTTATTCACGCAAATTGTTTGTATGTTATATAATGCTATATAATTGGGAATTGTCAATTTTTTTTAATGATTTCTTTTATCCTTTGGAATAGGAATCTCTAGCCATAGTTATGAAAAAAGAAAGTGTCCTTTTCTTTCTTTCTTTCTTTCTTTCTTTCTTTCTTTCTTTCTTTCTTTCTTTCTTTCTTTCTTTCTTTCTTTCTCTCTTTCTTTCTTTTAAAGATATCCCCCCTCTTTCTGTGGGCTGAGATCTCTGGAAGCAGCTGTCATCCTGGGGCTGCACCAAGACTGGGGCTGGGACCAAGCTTCTCTCTCATTGAGGTCACAAACCTTTCTTACTGACCTCCTAAATTGTCTTTGGCTTTTGTGGGTTGAGAAGTCTGGAAACCGCCACAGCTACTCGTGATCCTGCTCCAGGTTTGCTGAGGCCTGGTCTTTGCCTGCCAGTGCTCCTCCCCCAGTCTGCCTCAATAGACCTGTCCAGGTTGTCTTGGGCTGGAAATTTTTTTCACTTTATCTTTTTGTGGGTTCTTCTGTTCTAGAATTTGTTTACAGCCATTTTTTACAGGTATTTGGAGGGGTTTGGGGAAGAGCTCAAGTAAGTAACTGCTTTTACTCCTCCATCTTGGCTCTGCCCTCAAGTGATTTCTTTTAATATATATTAACCATCAATATTACAATTATTTCAATTACTGAAATTTGAAGATTGTTTTGAAATTTGAAGATTGTTTTCTTTTAAAGGCTTTTACTGTGGAGGGGAAGTGAGGGAAGGTGAGAGGAAATGAGTAAAAATTATTCTCATCAGATTTGGCTTAAGGAGGGAATAACATACACTCTCATTTGAATATGGAAAGCTATCTTACCCCACAGGAAAATAAGGGGGAAGGGGATAAGAGAGCAGGGGGATGATAAAGGGGAAGGGGTAATCAGAAGCAAACACTTCTGAGGAGGGACAGGGTCAAAAGAGAGAATAGAATAAATTGGGGGGGATAGGATAAAGGGAAATATAGTTAGTTTTCCACAGCATGGCTACTATGGAAGTGTTTTGCATGACTACACAAGTATAACATGTTGCTTGCCTTCTCAAAGAGGGTAAGTGGGAGGGAGGAAGGGAGAAAATTTGGAACCCAACATTTTAAAAACAAATGTTAAAAAATTGTTTTCACATGCAACTAGGAAATAAGATATACAGGAAATGGGGTATAGAAATCTATCTTGCCCTACAGGAAAATAGAAGGGGAAGGGGATAAGAGAAGGGAAGGGAGATAGAAGGCAGAGCAGATTAGAGGAAAGGGTATTCAGAATGCATGCTGTCTTGGGGCTGGGAGAAGGATGAGATGGGGAGAAAGTTTGGAACTCAAAATCTTATGGAAGTGAATGTTGAAAACTAAAAATAAATGAATTAATGAATCTTAAAGAAATTGTTGTCTTTTTTTCTTTGCTGTCTTACTTGTCGCCAACTAATTTCTTGTTTGGTGTGAATCTGAAGTTTGATTTTGATGTTTCTTCATGAGTTAAACTTGCAGTCACTTTCTATGGATGTTCTGTGGGAGTCTCCTAATCTGCACTTACTTTCTGCTTCTATCATTTCTAGGCTGTTTTCCTTATGATTTCTGAAGTATTGTAATCAGATTTTCTTATTTGTTATTTTTTTCCCTGTAATACCTTTAATCATTAGATTGCTTATATCTTCTCATCCTACCTTTATTATCAGTATTCTTGTTATATAAGGTCCCCAATGCAAACTTTCTGTTTTTTTTTTAAATTTTCTTCCATTAATTTTTCTTGAGTCTCTGTTTTCATAACCCAATTTTGTAATTCTCTTTTTTTTCCCAGAAATTATTCATAATGACATTGCTAAATCTCAATTTAATTACATATGGTGAACTTTCATTTTTTGATGTTATGGATTCTAAAGTATATCTTTATTATTTTTTTTTATCTATTATACTTTGCCTATGTTCCAACAAATGAATTCTTTTTGTTAAAGGCACAATGCCCTGCTTAAAAGGACAAATGTGTATTTTCATATTACCATTCATAAAGTGCATCATATCTTTCAGTTTCAAATTCCTTAATAATTTGTTGAGTACTACATTTTCCTTTTAGAAATATTTCTGTTAGATTTCTCTAAGTCTGACAGGAGCATTAAAGCTTCCTACAATTTTTTTTACTACCTTTAAAAAATAATTCAGTTCATTATTTTTTATTAAGATGCTATACCACTTGGTGCCTACATTTTTAGCCTTAACTTTGATACATTAACTACAATTCTCTTAAACCTAATGTAATTTATTCATAACTTGGTATTGTACATTTTTATTTTTATTCTACCTGACAGTATGATTGCAATTCCTGCTCTTTAAAAAAAAATCAGGGTCAGAGATAATATAATGGAGAAAGAGCAAGGACTCACCTGAGATCTCCCAAATTCTCCTTCAAAATACTTTATATAATGCCCAAAATAAATTCTAGAGTGACCAAAAAGGACTAGTTAAAACAAATTTCTGTCAAAGGCAACTTAGAAGATAGGCAGGAAGAGTCAGTCACACTAGAGTGAGAGTGGAACACATTCCAGCTCAAGCAACACACCAGAAAACCAACTGCAAATTTTGGGGGCAACTGGGTCAACACCAGTGGCTTCCAGAGTTAAATATGATGGGATGATATAAAAAAAAAAGGGGTGATTAAAAAGTAATGCACTGGGAGAAGGGGAAAGTGAAAGGTAGAATGAGGTAAATTATCTTACATAAAAATGGTACAAAAGAGCTTTTAGAATGGAAGGGAATATAAGGAGGTCGGGGGGAGCACTTGAACCTTACTCTCAGCAGAACTGACTTAAAGCGCAAATAACATATACATATATATATACATATATATATACATATATATGTACATATATATACATATATACATATGTTTATGTGTATATATATATATATATATATATATATATATATATATATAAACTCAGCTGGGTATAGAATTTCATGTTACCCCACAAGAAAATAGGAGGAGAAGGAGCTAATAGAAGGGAGGAGGAAAGAAAAGAAAACAGATTGGGAGAGGCAAGAGTAAGAAGCAAAGCACTGTTGAGGATGGACAGGATGAAAGGAAAGAGAAAATAGGATAAACGTGGAAAAATAAGATGGAGGGAAATATACAATTACTAATCATAACTGTGTAAAAAATTACATCAAATTTTTCTGATAAAGGCCTTATTCATCAAATAAAATAGATATTATTTTTCAAATAAGAGAGAACTGAGTCAAATTTATAAACATAAGAACCATTCCCCAATTCATTAATGGTCAAATATATAAACAAGCAATTGCCAGAGGAAGTAATCAAAGTTTTTTATATGAAAAAATGCTTTAAATCGCTTGATTTAGACTGAGAGAAATGCAGATTAAAACTCCTCTGAGGTACCATCCCATACCTATCAGATTGGATAATATGAAAGAAAAGGTAGATGACATATGCTGCAAAGGATGTGGGAAAATTTAGACACTAATGAACTGTGGGTGGAGTTATTAATTGGTTTAACCATTCTGGAGAACAATTTGGAACTATGCCCAAAAGGCTAAAAACCATGTATACCCTTTGACACCCCAAAACACCACTATTATGTCTGTATCCCAAAGAGATTTTACAAAGGAAAAAAAATTAGGGAGATATGTATGTGTATATATACACATACATATATATACAAAAAAAATTATAGTAGGTCTTTTTGTGGTGGCAAAAAAAGAAAGGAAATTGAGGATATGCCCATCAATTGAGGAATGGCTGAACAGTTTGCTGTATGTGATTGTGATTGAATATTATTGTACTGTAAGAAATGACAAGCTTTATGCTCTCATAAAAATCAGAAAGATTTCTATGAAATGATGTAAAGTGTAATGAAAAAAAACCAGGAGAGCATCGTACACAATAATAGCAATATTGTATGATCATCAACATTGAATAACTTAGCCATTCTTGGCAAAAAAAATGATCCAAGACATTTCCAAAGGAGTTATGATGAAAAATGCTTTCTATCTCCAGAGAAAGATCTGATAGAGTCTCAACACAGATAGAAGCATAGCTGTTTTTTTCTTTTTACCGTCTTTCTTTTTCTTTTTTTTTTTTGTGGGAGGTCTTTGTTTTCTTTCACAACATGACTAATATACAAATATGTTTTACGTAGCTACACATGCATACCCTATATCAAATTACTTGCCTTCTCAATGAGGAGGGAGGAGACCAAGGGAGAGAGAGAATTTGGAACTCAAAAATTTTAATTTCTGTTATTTGCTTCATTGACCCTTCCCAAAATACTCTTCACCATACTTCTGCCACTCAATTCTCTTCAAAGTGCATAGTCTTGAGATAAATCCATATTCCCCTGGCTCATTTTTCCATTATAATTTATTTCATAAATTATACCTTTCCAAAATAGTATTTGAATCATCTAACAAAGTGTACATGTATATAATATGGATAAGTTTACAGCATCTAAAACCAGAATTAAAATTGAGGGAAATATCAACAAAGATGGCAGAAAATGAAGAAGAATTCAGAAGTCTCTTGAGGTTGAAAGAGAAAAGTATAAACCTGGCTTGAAGCTTTTCTTTTCTTTTTTTTTAACATATGTTTTTAAAACTTTGAGTTACAAATTTTCTCCCTTCCTCCCTCCCTACTCACCCTCACTGAAAAGGCAAGCATCTCGATACAGGTTACGAATGTATAGACATGTAAAACACTTCCATAGTAGTCCTGTTATGAAAAACTAGGTATATTTCCCTTCAACCTTTCCTACCCCCCATTTATTCTATTCTCTCTCTTTACCCTGTCCCTCCTCAGAAGTGTTTGCATTTGATTATCCCTTCCCCCAATCTGCCCTCCCCTCTATCAACTCCCTATTCTCTTGTCCCCTTCCCCCGTTATTTTCCTGTAGGGTAAGATAGATTTCCATACCCAATTGTGAATGTTATTCCCTCCTTAAGCCAAATCCTACGAGAATAAGATTGACTCATTCCCTTTCACCTTCCCCTATTTCCCCTCCACTGTAAAAGCCTTTTCTTGTCTGTTTCATGTGAGATGATTTACCCCATTCTACTTCTCCCTTTCTCCCTATCCCAGTATAATACTCTCTCACCCCTTAATTTTATTTTCCAGATATCACCCCTTCATCTTCAACTCACCCTGTGCCCTCTATCTATCTATCTATACATACATATAATTTTTTTCCCTCCCACTACCCTAATACTGACAAAGGTCTCATGAGTTACAAATACCATCTATCCCTGCAGGAATGTAAACAGTTCAACCTTAATAAGTCTCATATTACTTCACTTTCCTGTTTACCTCTTCATGTTTCACTTGAGTCTTGTATTTGAAAGTCAAATTTTATATTCAGCTCTGGTATTTTCTTCAGGAATGCTTGAAAGTCCTCTATTTCATTTAATGACCGTTTCCCCCCCCGAAGGATTATACTCAGTTATGCTGAGTATAGGTGATTCTTGGTTGCAGTCCTATCTTCTTTGCCCTCTGGAATATCATACTCTATGCCCTCTGGACCTTTAATGTAGAAGCTGCTAAATCTTTTCCCACTGATGTTCTAAGTTGTCTATAGCATTCATGGGTTGAGAAGTCTGGAGTCTGCCACAGCTGCCTGTGATTCAGTCTTCTGAGGCCTGCTCCAGGTTCGCTGCAGCCTATGCACCTATGCTGAACTGCACTCCTCTTCCAGCCTGGCATAATATACCTTTCCAATCACCATCCAGATTGTCTTGGGCTGGAAATTTGTTTCACTCTGTCTTTTTTTGGGTTCTGCTGCTTTAGAATTTGTTTAGAGCCATTTTTTATAGGTATTTGGAGGGGTTTGGGAGAGAGCTCAAGGAAGTCACTGCTTTTACTCCACCATCTTGGCTCCACCCCACCTTGAAGCTTTTCTTAAAAAACAAACAAACAAACAAACAAGAAACAATACTAAGATCTTGGCAATGGGTCTGTCATTTCCTGACAAAAAAAAAAAGAGAAAAAAAAGGAAGTAATGCCAGATTTTATATTCTTGGTCTCAAAGATCACTACATGGCAACTGTAGCCATGAAATTAAAAGATACTCCTTCAAAGGAAAGCTATGCCAAATACGGACAGCATACTAAAAAGTAGTGATATTACCTTGCCAACAAAGGTCTGTTTAGTCAAAGCAATTGTTTGTTTGTTTGTTTGTTTTCCAATAGCAATGTGTGGCTGTGAGAATTAGACTGTAAGGAAAGCTGAGTGTCATAAAATTGATGCTTTCAAATTATGGTGCTGGAGAAGACTTTTGAGAAGTCTTTGGAAAATAAGGATATTAAATCAGTCAACGCATAGAGAAATTCATTCATGATGTTCACTGGAAGGTCAAGTACTGAAGTTGAAGCTTAAATATTTTGTCTGTATAATGAGAATATAGGGCTTGTTGGAAAAAATACAAGGCAAAAGGAAAAGGAAGTGGATAGATAGTGTGTTAGAAACAACAAATATCAACTTAGACAGACTTTAAGAGATAGTGGAGCGTAGTAAGGGCTGGCATGCTATGGTCCATGGTGTCACGAAGAGTTGGACATGACTGAACAACAATAGCTTCTGCCTTTGAAAATTGACAAATAAAAATATAAGGATCCTTTTGCTTTCATCTTTGTTTTTTAGATAAGAAAATAGAAGAATAGACAAATTTTATTTGTGGTATGGAATTTGACCATTTGGTAAATCAGTGACAGAACTGAGATTAAAGACCATTTTCACTCAGATAGGCTTGCTTAAGTACTGGTAGTATGGCACAAGACCAAGTACCAGAGCAATGATATTATTACAAGTGGATAATATAATTCCCTTTTGTTCTTGGTACTCAGTTACAATGTCTGAATTCCAAAGCTTTCTGAACCATTTGATTTTTTTTTAAACCAATATAATATTCAACTTTTTGTTCTGCGATGTACCCATCAGTGAGGCACTTTAGCAGCTTGTACCTGGCCGATGCCCACTAAACTCAGCTTGTTTAAAGACTTTCCCTTTTACATAAATGTGTCTTACTAAGTACTATATTTAACTTCATAGCTTTCTAACCTAATGCATATCATATTGAAAGCTATAGGATACAAGGAAATTTGAAACTAGAGCTGATGTATCCCCCAGTCACCCCCTTTCTCCCTCTCCTTCCATCTTCCCTCTCTCTCTCTCTCTCTCTCTCTCTCTCTCTCTCTCTCTCTCTCTCTGCCTGTCAAAGAACCCTGTGAAGTTTTTGGCCACTTCTGTCAATCACTGCCAGCACCTCTCTTCATTCATTCATTTTCAGGGTTCCAAGCCTTTGGAAAGGACAGCATAGGCCATCCAGGCCATCTGGTAGCCAAACAAGCATCTTTTTATCCCCTATTGAAGGCCCTCAAATGTTAGCTTGGAGAGTTCCAGTTAGGGGAGCACTGACAACCCATTCCACATGTTCACTCCTTTAGCAATATTGATTAAGCCCCTACTGCTTTAAGTGTCTTGATTGAGCGAGACATCGGAGGTGAAAGAGAGTAAACATCGAAAAACAGAGAAACAGCTCCTGCAAGCCCTGAGGGATGTAGCAGGGAGGAATGGCATTCTAAGATAGGTCATTTTCATATGTAATATAACATGAACTCACCTTGATCCTAAACCAGCAGGTGACCTTTGCTACCATCACTGAGGGGAGCAGCTGTTGTGCAGAAGGAGCCTGACATCCACAGCCAACACCACTACCAACCCCAGAGGAGCTGCCACCTTTCCAGCAGCCAAAATGGATGTAAAGGATTTGATTTTATAAGATGCAGACAGAGCTTCACCCTATCACCCCTAGCTGGTGAACTGGTGCAGCCTTCTATTATCCCAGATCTCCCGAGTTAAATGCTCCTTGATCTATTCAAGAAAGAAAAAAACTAGTTTTTCCTAAGTAGCTCCACCGGGTACTTCCCAGCTTGGAAGGATGTAGATTATGCCCAGATAATATAAAACTCTGAGAACAAGAAGTTGGACTCTAACTTGCAGTTGGGAGTATCCTTCTGAAACCAGCCCCCCATCCCAACCTCGCTCCCCCTCAGTCCGGCCCAGGTTCACTGAATGCAATGCTTATACCCTTTGGAGGCAGAACTCAGAACAGAAACTGAAGAGAGTTCTTGCTGTTCCAGTGTTTAGCTTCTGCATGACTTGGGTCTCAGAAAGATCCAGAGTCCAGAGGCCTACATCACTCCCAGTCAGATGACTGAACAGCCCTCAAACCAAAGATCATCAGCCTCCTACCCTTCTAGACTCTCAGCCAGGCCCCATGGCAAGGTCAAGAGAAGATGCATCTATAATCCTTTTGTTGGCCCCTCCCCTGGCTCCTGAGAGGTGTGGTACAATGCTGGCTACCTTTGCCTTACTGACCTTGTTTCCCTGACTTAGTCACTTCCCTTTCCTTAGACTTAGTCTTCTTCTTTCTAAAATGAGAGGCTTCTACTAAGTGATCTTTGAGGTCTCTAATAGTTCACGGTGTGTAACCTTTTAAAATTGGAAAATAAAAGAATGACCCCGGGGAGATGATGTGAATCTGTTTTGTAATCAAATCTTAAGCTGCAAATACAGAATTCTGTTGCTAGATGTAATGCTGGAATGGCTGCTGGTCCTTTGGGAAGGTTTCTATTTTGTCTTTCCTCTTGACAGCGTTTTGTTGTTGTTAAATCATTACATAAATCCTTTTTCTGTTGGCTGTTTGTTTTTCCATGTCCTCATGTGAACATATTACTCACATAACACAATCAAATCAAGGAACCATATAAAGGCTTAAGAATAATTTCGAGGATATAAACCTAGCTGTTGGTGCCTCCCCTGAATTTACCTTATTTTTATTTTTTATAGATTATATGTCATCTTCTCTAATAGAATGTAAGTTCCTTGAGTGCAAGGACTTTTTCATTTTTGTGTTTATATCTCCAGTAGCTTAGCACAGTGCTGGTCAGACAATGGGAGTTTGATAAATTCTTCTTGATTTTTTATTTATTTATTTTTTTACATATAAGTGACTAATCAGTTATTTTTATGAATGCTATTAGGATTACATAATGTTGAGGAAAGGGAAGAGATAATACTAGAAATCATAATGTAAAAAGTGCAAAAGATATCAAAATTTATTTTTAAGAGATTGTAGTACCTATACTATATAATTATATGTATATGTATATATATTATGTGATATGATACCATATATAATTACAGTATCTGTTACAATTATAGTTCAACAAATTCTAAATGACTGTTTTTAACAAAGCATCTTTGATCAAGAGTGATCAGGTTGGAATCCTACTTCAGACATTTTCTACTTGGGCAAGTTATTTAACCTTTGGGCAAGTCATTTAACCTCCATGAGCTTCAGTTCATTTGACTATAAAGTGGGGATAGTAATAGCATCTACCTCACAGGATTGTTAGAAGAATCAAATATAAAATGTTTTGTGGAGAAAAGTGCCATATAAATGTCAGTTATTACTATTTTTCATATTATTATTATTGTTATCCTTATTAATTTACAATGTCTTAGAACTTCTCAAATAAAATAGTGGAAGGAATAAATGAAACAAATTTTCCTGGTGCAAAGTTGCATCATGGGAATAGCTCCCAGGAGGTAGTATCACATAAAAGACTACTAGATTGTGAACGCCTTGATTGTGCCATTTTTCATATTTGTATCCCAGAACATGGCAGAGCAACTTGTACACAGTAGGCGCTAATAAAAGATGGTTGAATAAATAGATAAACAAACCTAATCATTTATTTACAAAAGATACCTACATCCTAAAATCATAAATGTTGCTTATTAACATGCTTTGCATTGTTTCTAAGATAGCCTGCCACAGTTATATAGATAAAAAATGATTTAATTGGCCTACTACTAGATCATAGTTAACATAAGGGATTCCACGTTTGATATTTAAATAACTCACCTATATACTAGGAAGTTCCTAGGTCCTGGTTGAAGTTATCTACATTTGGGCAAGGTCTGTAAATCTCTCCTTATCATAATCATTATAGCAAACTTTCCTAATCACAGTGCCCTTTTAGTGGATGGGGGTAGTGAGATGTCACAGTCTGGTCACTTCCACTTATATTCTCCCATACATACTCAGTTCTTGTGCTGTGCCCAAGAGTTTTAAGAGCAGAAACCCAGAGTTCTGGGCTCTCTAGGAGAGTATGAATCCAAACATATGCCTGCACCACTGTTTATGCTTGCCAGCAAGGGACTGAAAGTTCTGGGGAGCCACAAGCCTGCATGTGTAAATAATAAACAGCCTGACTTATGATTCTTGAATATTCTCAGAACATCAAACACAAACACCTTAATGCCAGATTTGGGGAAGTTTTTTATTGATTTATTTTTAATTAGTCAGAAATAATAAACTGCTCACTTTGAATTAAATGAATTTCAAGTTGGAAAAATAGCTAAGATGTATTTTGCTAAACCTAAATAGAAGAAAACTGTTGTTTCTACACTTGAGTTGGTACATTTGAAAGTCATAGTCACATGATGTATCAGTATAGATTAGTAAGAAGATTGCTGCAATTGATATCAGATTGTGGGTTTCTAATACTAGCTTTTCTCATTACTGTTCATGGCTCTTTGGGAAAAACCATCCAACTTCAAGATTTTAGGTTTCTTATATTAAAAATGAAAGGTTTCCATACCAATCAAACTACCAAAAATTATTTATAGAGCTAAAAAAAAATAATAACACCAGTCAAGTGGAAGAAAAAAAGGTCCAGAATATAAAGGAAATTAATGAAAAAAAATGCAAGGGAAAGAGGTCTAGACATACCAGATCTTTAATTATATTATGAAACAGCAATCATCAAAACTGTTTGGTACTGGCTAAGAAACAGTGATGGATCAGTGGAATAGGTTAGGTACACAACACAGTAGTCAAGGACTACAGTAATCTCCTGTTCAATAAAGGCAAAGACTTATGGGATAAGAACTCATTTAACAAAAACTGTTGCGAAAACTGGAAAATTATATGGTGGAAACTCGACATAGACCCACATCTTACATCACATACCAAGATAAGATCAAAATGGGTACATGATTGGGGCAGTTAGGTGGTGCAGTGGATAGAGCACCAGCCCTGAAGTCAGGAGTACCTGAGTTCAAATCTGGCCTCAGATCAAAACACTTGACACTCACTAGTTGTGTGACCCTAGGCAAGTCACTTAACCCCAATTGCCTAAAAAACAAAAACAAAACCAAAAAAAATGGGTACACGATTTAGACATAATGGGTGAGACTTTGAGCAAATTAGGAGAGCAAGGAATAGTTTACGTGTCAGATCTATGGAGAACCAAAGAATTTATGACCGAACAAGAAACAAAGAATATTATGAAATGCAAAATGGATAATTTTGATTACATTAAAAGTTTGCAGAAACAAAGTTAATGCAAGGGAAGGAGAAAGAAAGGGAAGCAGAAAGCTGGGAAATAATTTTTACAGCCAGTGTCTCTGATAAAGGCCTCATTTTTAAAATATATAAAGAACTGATTTAAACTTATAAGATTACAAGTCATTTCCCAATTGATAAATGTGAAGGGTTATAAGGAGGCAGTTTTCAGATGAAGCAATTAAAGCTATCTATAATCATATTAAAAAAATGCTCTAAATCACTAGTGATGAGAGAAATGCAAATGACAACAACTCTGAGGTACCACATCATACCTATCAGTTTGACTAATGGGACAAAACAGGAAAATGAAAGGTGTTGTAGAAGACGTGGGAAAATTGAAACAATAATGCGTTGTTGATGGAGTTGTGAACTGATCCAACCATTCTGGAGAACAATTTGGAACTATTCTCAAAGCACTATAAAACCGTGCATACCTTTTGACCCAGCAATACCACTTCTAGTTCTGTAACGCAAAGACATCATACTAATGGGAAAAGGACCCACATGCACAAACTATTTATAGCAGCTCTTTTTGGTGGTGGCCAAGAATTGGAAATTGAGGGACTACCCATCAACTGGGAATTGGGTGAACAGTTGCGGTATAGGAATGTAATAGAATATTATTCCATAAGAAATGTTGAGCAAGTGGACTTCATAAAAACCTCAACTTACATGAACTAATGCTGAGCAAAGTGAGCAGAACCAGGAGAACATTGTACACAGTAACAGCAATATTGTGGGATGACAAACTCTGATAGACTTTTCTCAGAAATATAAGGATCTAAGACAATTCCAAAAGATTCATGATGGAAAATGCTATCCACATCCAGAGAAAGATCTACGAAATCTGAGTTCAGGTTGAAGCATACTATTTTCTCTCTCTTTTTTTTTTCTTTCTCATGTTTTTTCCCTTTGGTTCCAACTTTTCTTTCCAACATAACTAATGTGGAAATATGTTTAATATGATTGTACATGTATTGCCTATATGAGATTGCATGCCATCTTGTGGAGGAGGGAGCAGAGGGAGGGGGAGAAATTTTAGAACTCAAAATCTTATATAAGTGAATGCTGAAAACTAAAAACAAATAAAAAATAAAATTTTAGAAAAGGGCTTAGTTGTAGAAAGTGAAAGGAACCAAGGGTTTATTAAGTACTCAGAAGCCACACACATATATACAAAACCATATTTTTATCTGTCACTATACCATTGGTATCTATCTATGTCATCTATGTCTATGTCTATATGTAGAGGTGTTTATCAATCTCCTTATCATTGCCATCTCTATATTATCTATATCTAGGTCTATATGCATAGCTATATTATCTATCTTTGTATCATAAATATTTTCTCCCAAAAGCGAGTTGAAAGGTATTAGATTTGGTGATCATGAAATAGTGTCACTCTAAGAATGACATTGGTTAGAGGCAGCTAGGTGGTGCAGTGGATAGAGCACTGGACCTGAGTTCAAATCTGGCCTCAGACCAAACACTTGAAACAACTCTGGGCAAGTCACTTAACTTCCCTTCCCCACAAAAAAAAAAAAAAGAAGAATGACATTGGTTAAGCCTCAATGGTCTGGAAATGAATGGCTATTGACTTGGAAATCATTTCAGAGTTGGCTATTGCAGAGACACCATTGACTAGCTAGAACAAAGGTCATAATAAACAATATTTTAGAAGAGAATCTAAAGAGGATACTCTGCACAGTTACAATGGTTTTAAACCTGACATTTTCAAATGATTCACTGATTAACAAGAAAAAGGTAGTAAAGAAATGGAAAGTAATTGACCTTGATTATCATCATTTCCTGAAGTTTAACATATAAAACAGTCATCAATATGAACAAGCTAAATAAGCCCAGAAACCATATAAGCCAGCAAATACTTTGTCTCCTGACCAAGCACAGGGAGATGGCAATCAAGGACAAAAATTGGTTTGAACTCAAATGCATATATAAAACATCATAAAGGGCAGCGATTGGACATTATGAAAACTATTACCCCCTGTAACAATGAAAAGCTGAAGAAGGCAAATCAAGTCAACAGAAAACTTGATGAGAAGCCCAACTAAAACTATCTTGCCAAGACCATTCATAACAATAACAAAAGGACAAAAAAATCTCCATGAATTGAACATATTTCTAAATGTTTCTATAAAGATTTGTTTTCGTTATTAGTGACAGAGGAACCATGACATTTGACTCTAGCACCTCATTTCTTGTTGTGTAATATATGAGACAATAGAAATAACACTTAGAAGGGTCATGTCAAGAAATACAGCTGAATAAGGCCAAATACAAACTAAGGAAATCCATGCTAGTGGTGGGTAGTGAAATCCTAAAAGCATGGGGGGATCGTGTTATATGTCTTTGTATGCTTTATGCTTTGCACATAATAAGTGACTAATAAATGCTGATGTAATCATATTGAATGGGCTACCAACAGAATGGAGGTGGGGAGATGTATATATATGTATATATAAGCATAGACATGTGCATAGGTGTGTGTATATATATATATATATATATATATATACATACACACATACATATAAATATACACACACATACACACACACACACATATAGACATACTGACAGGCACATCCATATGCCTACGTATGTCTTTATATATTTACTCACATATACATATACATGCATACATGCATACATACATGTATATGTTTATTTATATGTATATGTGTATATGCATGTGTACATACATACACACACGTGTGTGTGTGTGTGTATATACTAGATTAGATTGAAATAGGATTGTTGTAAGAAACTAGGTAGAATGCATTTAGGAAACTGAACAGTGCTTTTTAACAACACACATTTAAATACTCTCAAAGCATTGTTGCATGGTTGTAAATCTTTGGCTGTCATATTCTTTGAGGAGTCAAAGTTCTGGGTTAACAAGATAGCAATCCAGAGATATATAGCTGCAAACAATAGTTTGCATTTTTGCCTACATGCAAAATAATAGCTTAAAGGACATCATTCAGGAAATGTATGATTAGAAAAAAATATTGGATCATTCATGCAGTAAGAGTAGAAAGATAACCAATGGACCAATTCAGGCACTACACCCATAGTATAGTAAGTATACCCCACAGATACCCATAAGATCTAAAAAAAAAAAAGACCCAAAAGATCTCCATTATGTTGGATAGATTTTCTGTGGAGATCTGTGGACGAAAAGAGAGAAAAATTGCATAGGAAGAGATTTGTGTGTTTTCCAATTGGCATAAGTAAAGGGAAAACCCACAGATCAACTGGAATTTTTTTAAAAAAATGCTTGGTGGTGACTGATAGATACACTGTATTAGAATTTGCTGTAGCAGCAACATGTAGAGGGGAACACAACATGGAAAAGGATGGGGGGCTGGTCTTAGAAAATACAGAGGTGCTGGTAATGAAATTGTGTCTCAATGTGAAATTTTGACAGATGTTAAATCATGAAGAAAAAAACCTGAAGATTCTTAACTCCATAAATAACTAAATACTGCTTTACTGACCTGAAAAAAAAAAGTTGAGGAAGTTCTAAAGCAAGCAGTTTAGTTTCTTAAAACAGTTTAGTCCTATATTTTATGTGAACCAGTCAATGTAAATTAGCCCTATCCCCTGCCTATATTTTCTCTGTGATTCACTTCAGTAAAATCTAAATGCTTTTAGGTTTCTTTTATGTTTTCTTTCACTTCCAATTTCATCTTCACCAATTCATCAACATTATTGAACATCTACTATGTACAAAGCTCCTTACTAGTCCCTGGGAATAGAAAGTTACCCTAAGGAATGAATTTTTTGAGGACAAAGACAAATTTTTGCCTTTTTTTTTTTGTATTTCTGGTTCTTAACATAGGGCTTAGGACAGGGTAAGTCATTTGTAAATTCATGTTGACTACTTGATTAATGGGAGAAAGACAGGGTACATAAATAACTATGATAAAAGGGAGAATGAGGAGAATCCAAAGAAGTTGTTTGTGCAAATTATACACACACACATATATACATACATACATACATATATAATATAGATATACACATACACATACATGCATAAACACACACACACTCCTATATACGCATTCATACATACATACATATGTACACACATATACTCACATACACACACAATACATGGAATTAGAGGCACTCACTTTTGCCTAGGAATGTTTTGGAGATGGTATAAGGTGGTGGGAAAACAGAGGAACAGCTTTATTATAGAAATATCTGAATTTGGCCTTGGTAGGAAGTAGGGAGTTCAGTGAGCAGAAATGGAGTACATTTCAGGCAAACAATCATCTCTCTAATTCTCCCTCATTTTAGATGCCAAGTTTCCCAAATCATCTTTTGCCACTCATTCTAAGACCATCTTAAATCTTGATTTTCATGAAAAAGAGAAGGGCAGACCCTCTTCAGTCAAAGCCAAACCAACCAAATCATACATTTCAAAGATGCAGCTCCCATATGACAAAAAACAGAACACCTCTCCTTAGAATATATACTCTTGAAGGACAGGAGCAAAGTTTTGTTGTTGTTTAGCACCTAGCACATTTAAAAATTAATTCCTAGGAAATTGTTCACTAAATCATGTTAAAATAGTATTTTAAATTCAAAAGCATATATTTTTTTCTATATGCTCATTTTATTTAGCATTTTATTTTCCCTAGTTACATGTAAAAACAACTTATAACATTCATTCTTAAAATTTTGAGTTCTTAATTCTCTTCCTTCCTCCCTTCCCAACCCCCCACATTGAGAAGGCAAGAAATGTTATGTAACTTATACATGCGTAGTCATGCAAAACATTTCCATAAAAGTCATGTTGTGAAAGAAAACGTAGATCAAAAGAAGAAAAAAAGCTTCAAGAAAAATTAAGGCAGAAAAAAAAAAGTATGCTTCAATCTGTATTCAGAAACCATCAATTCTTCCTTGGGAGAGGGATAGCATGTTTCATCATAAGTCCTTCATGGTTGTCTTGGATCATTGTATTGATGAAAATAGCTGAGTCATTCACAGGTGATCATCTTTCAATATTGTTGGTACTTTGTACACAGTACATTTCACTTTATATCGGCTCATGTAAGCCTATCCAGGTTTTTCTGAGAACATCCCACTCACCATTTCTTAACAATAGTATTCCATCATAATCACATACAACAATTTGTTTGGCCATTCCCCAACTGATGGGCATCCCCTCAATTTTCTTTTCATTTCCCCCAGAAAAGACATGCTATAAATATTTTCGTACATATCAGTAACTTTCCTTTTTTTTAAATCTCTTTTGGAGTACCTAGTACTGTTATTTCTAGATCCAAGCATATGCATGGTTTTATAGCCCTTTGGACATAGTTCCACATTGTTCTAAAGAATGGTTGAATCAGTTCACAACTCCACCAACAGTGCATTAGTGTCTCATTTTCCCCACATCCCCTCTACCATTTGTTATTTTTCTTTTCTGTCCTATTAGCCAATGTAATGGGTATGAAGTTGTGCCTCAGAATTGCTTTAATTTGCATTTCTCCAATTGATAGTGAATTAGAGCATTTTTTTTCACATGGCTATAGCTTTGATTACTTCATCTGAAAACTGTTCATTCATTTGATCATATCTATCAACTGGGGAATGGCTATTATTTTTATAGATTTGGCTCAGTTCTTTCTAAGTTTGAGAGATGAGGCTTTTATCAGAAAAAATTTGCTTCAATTGCTTTTTTCACAGTTACTACTGCTAACCATATTTCTTACCTTCTTATTCCCCTATCCCCCCCCTTTCTTCTATTCTACCTCCTTTCACACTGTTCCTCCTCACATGTGTTTTGTTTCTGACTACCCCTCATCCAATCTAACCTGCCTTACATTACACGCACACACCACTTTAGTAAAAAAAACATTGTTTTTCTCCAGTTACATGTAAAAACAATTTTAACAGTTATTTTTAAAAGATGAGTTCTAAATTATCTCCCTTCCTCCTTCCCAAACCCCCCTGATTAAGAAGGTAGTCAATTCAACATAGGTTATGCATGTGTGGTCATACAAAACATTTCCATAATAGTCATGTTGTGAAAAACTAACTATATTTCCCTCAATCCTATTTCCCCTCCACAGTTTATTCTGTTTTCTCTCATCTTTCACCTGGTCCCTAGTCAAAAATGTTTTGCTTCTGACTACTCATTCCCCCATCTGCTCTCCCTTCTATCACCCCCCTCCTCTTCTCTCTTTCCTCACTACTTTTATGTAGGGTAAGATAGATTTCAATACCCATTTGAGCGTGTATGTTATTCCTTCTTTGAGCCAATTCTGATAAGAGTAAGGTTCACTCACTCCCCCTCATGTCCCCCCTGTTTGCCTCCACTGTAAAAGTTTTTCTTGCCTCTTTTATGTGAGATAATTTATTCCATTCTACCCTCCCTTTTCCTTTCTGTGATCTTTCAATTTCTATTTTACCTTCTGGTGCTAGAAAGGTACATTTCTCTCCCACCCTTTATTTTTTTAAGATATCATTCTTTCATATTCAACTCATACCTGTGTCCTCTGTCTATATATACTCCTTCTAACTACCCTAATAGTGAGAAAGGCCTTACAAGTTACAAATATCATCTTTCCAATGAAATAAATCCCTTATGATTTATCTTTCCTGTTTGCCTTTTCATGCTTCTCTTGAGTTTTGTATTTGAAAGTGAAGTTTTCTATTTAGCTCTGGTCTTTTCTAAAGAAAGCTTGAAAGTCCTCTATCTCACAGAATTGTCCTATTTTTTTTTCCCTCATGGATTATACTCAGTTTTGCTGGGTAGATGATTCTTGGTTGTAATCCTGGATCCTTTTGCCCTCTAGAGTATCATATTCCAAGCCCTCTGATCCTTTAATGTATAAGCTGCTAAATCTTGTGTCATCCTGATTGTGGTTCCAGGATACTTGAGCTGTTTCTTTCTGGATGCTTGCAATATTTTCTACTTGACCTGGAATTTGGCTATAATATTCCTGAGAGTTTTCATTTTGGGAACTTTTTAGGAGGTGATTTTTCAATTATTATTTTACCTTCTGGTGCTAGAATATCATGGTGGCAGTTTTCCTTGATAATTTCTTGAAAGATGATGTTTAAGCTCTTTTTTGATCATGGCTTTCAGGTAGTCTAGTAATTTTTAAACTACCTTTCCTAGGTTTATTTTCCAGGTCATTTGTTTTTCCGATGGGTAACATCGTCTTCTAGTTTTTTTTTCATTCTTCTGATTTTGTCTTATGATTTCTTGATTTCTCATAAAGTCATTAGCTTTCATTTACTCCATTCTAATTTTTAAGGAATTTTTTTTTCAGTGAGCTTTTGGATCTCCTTTTCCATTTAGCCAATTCTTCTTTTTAAGGCATTCTTTTCCTCATTGGCTTTTTGGACCTCTTTTGCCTTTTAGTGCAGTCTATTTTTTAAGTCATTATTTTCTTCAGTATTTTGGGGGGGTCTCCTTTACCAAGTTGTTGACTCATTTTCATGACTTAACTTTCATCATTCTCATTTCTCTTCCCAATTTTTCTTCTACTTCTCTTACTTGATTTACAAAATCCTTTTGGAGCTCTTTCATGGCCTGAGACCAATTCATGTTTTTTTTTTTTTTGGAAGCTTTGGTTGTAGGAACTTTGACTTTGTTGTCTTCTTCTGAGTGTATGTTTTGATCTTCCATGTCACCAAAGTAAGTTTCTATATTCTGAGTTTTTCCCATGGTTTGCTAATTTTCCTAGTTTATTACTTGACTTTTAAACTCTTTGTTAAGGTAAGCTCTGTTTCTAGTGTGAAGAGCAAATGGTCCCAAGCTTCAGGGGTTTTGTGCAGCTGTTTTCAGAGATACTTCCAGGGACTTGTAAGTTTTCAGTTCTAAAGAGAAGTGTTAACTCATCTGACCTGTGCTCTTGTCTATGAGTGACCGCAAGTGTTCTTTTCTATCCTGGAACTATGAGGAGGGTACCCACTTTACTGTGGCCACAAGCTCTGCTATGCTAGTACTCCTTCTTGACCTGGGACTGCCACCCAAGACTGTGACCCAGATCTGAATATAGGCAAAGCAACAGAATTCATACTCAGTGTTAACAAAGAGACTCTTGTATTATCTTTCTGACCAGTTATTTGACCACCTCATTGTCTGTGGGCTGAGGGCTCTGGAAGTAGCTGCTACTGTGTTGGCACAGCCTGTGCTGGACTGTGCTCCACTCTCACTCTAATGAGACAGACCTTTCCTGCTGAACTTCCACTTTCACTTCTGTGGGCTGAGAGGTCTGGAAATTGCCATTCCTGCTACTGATTCTTTCAACTTGAGGCCTCCTAATAGATTACTAGGGCCTGGTCCTTGCTGGCATTGCTCTTCTCCCACCCTGGTGCAATAGACCTTTCCTGATGACCTTCTAAGTCTAAAAATGTTTTACTTTATCTTTTTGTGGGTTCTTCCAGCTTAGAATTTGTTTAGTATCATTATTTAAAGGTATTTGTCCTACAAAATTCTTTTTTATGATACAAATATGGTTCTGATAACTAACCAGGAAGAGCCAAAATGGAGAAAGAAAATTATACACCAATTTCCCTAATGCACATAGCTTCAAAAATTTTAAATAAAATATTAGCAAAGAGATTACAACAACTTGTCTCAAGGATAATATACTATGACGAGGTAGGATTTATACCAGGAATACAGGACTGGTTCATTATTAGGAAAACATTCAGCATAATTGACCTTATCAACAACAAAACTAACAGAAATCATATGATTATCTCAATAGATGCAGAAAAAGCATTTGACAAAATAGAACACCCATTCCCATTAAAAACATTAGATAACATAGGAATTAATGGAGTCTTCCTTAAAATGATAGATAACATCTGTCAAAAACCATGAGCAAGCATTATATGTAATGTGGATAAGCTAGAAGCATTTCCAATAAGATCAGGAGTGAAACTAGGATGTCCATTATCACCACTGTTATTCAATATTGTGCTAGAAATGTTAGCTATAGCAATTAGAGAAGAAAAAGAAATTGAAGGAATTAGAATAGGCAAAGAAGAAACAAATATCATTCTTTGCAGATGATATGATGGTATATTTAGAGAATCCTAGAGAATCAAGTGAAAATTACTTGAAATAATAAATTTAGCAAAATTGCAGGGTATAAAATAAACCCACACAAATCATCCACATTTCTATATATATTACTAATAAAATGCAGCAGCAAGAGATAGAAAGAGAAATTCCATTTAAAATTATTGTAGACATTATAAAATATTTGGCAGCCTATCTGCCAAAACAAAACCAGGAACTATATGAACACAATTACAAAAACACTTTTTTCAAAAATAAAGTCAGATCCAAATAATTGTAAAAAAAACAGTTGCTCATGGGTAGGCCAGGCTGATATAATAAAAATGACAATTCTACTTAAATTAATGTACTTATTCAGTGCCATACCAATGAAACTACCAAAAATATTTTATAGAGCTAGAAAAAAATAATAACAAAATTCATCTGGAAGAATAAAAAGTCCAGAATATTCAGGGAACTAATGAAAAGAAATTCAAAGGAAGGTGGACTAGATGTACCAGATCTTAAAATTGTGTTACAAAGCAACAAGCATTAAAACTACTTGATAATGACTAAGAAATGGAGTGGTGGTTCGGCAGAATAGGTTAGGTGTGCAAGATACAACAGTCAATGACTATACTAATCTGCTATTTAAAAAATCTGAAGACTCCAGATTCTGGGATAAGAAATCACTATTTAACAAAAACTACTGGGAAAACTGGAAAATACTATGGCAGAAACTGAGCATAGAGCATCTTATACCCTATACTAAGATAAAGGCAAAATGGGTGCATGATTTAAATACAAAATATGGTACTATAAGCAAACTAGAAGAGCAAGGAATAGTTTACCTTTCAGATTTATGGAGAAGGAAAGAATTAATGACCAAACAAAAGATAGATAATATTATGAAATGCAAAATGGATAATTTTGGTTACATTAAATTGAAAAGTTTTTGCACAAATAAAGCCAATGCATCCAAGATTAGGAGAGGAGAGAAATGGGAAAGAACTTTGACAACCAGTGTCTCTGATAAAGGTCTCATTTCTAAAATATATAGAGAACTGAGTCAAATTTATAAGAATACAAGTTATTCCTCAGTTGGTAAATGGTCAAAGGACATGTCAGTTTTCAGAGGAAGAAACTAAAGCTATCTATAGTCATATTAAAAAAAATGTTCCAAACAACTATTGATTAGAAAAATGCAAATCAAAATGGCTCTGAGATACCACATCACACTTAACAGATAGGCTAACATGACAAAACAAGAAAACGATAAATATTGGAGAAGATGTGGGAAAATTGGAACACTAATTCATTGTTGGTGGAGTTGTGAAATGATCCAACCATTTTGGGCACCATTTTGAACTATGCCCAAAGGGTTACAAAATTCTGCATACCCTTTGACCCACTTCTAGGTCTGTATCTCAAAGAGATCATAAAACTTGGGGGTGGAGACAACACGGCAGAGTAAAAGCAGTGACTTGCTTCAGCTCTCCCCCAAATCCCCCCAAATACCTATAAAAATGGCTCTAAATAAATGCTAAAGCAGCAGAATCCACAAAAAGACACAGTGAAACAAATTTCCAGCCCAAGACAACCTGGATGGTTGCTCCGAAAGGTATATCATGCCCGGGCTGGGAAAGGAATGCAGACATGGCACCCAGGCCACAGCGAACCTGGAACAGGCCTCAGAGGACTGAACCACAGGCAGCTATGGTGGTTTCCAGACATCTTAACCCATGAAAGCCAAAGACAACTTAGAAGGTCAGTGGGAAAAATCTGTTTCTGCAGTGGTGAGAGAGAAGCACAGGGTCCCAGCCCCATTCCCCAAGCTCAGTTCTGGGATGGCAGATGCCTCCTGAGCTTCTGGCCCACAGACTGAGGGGGAATCAGGTGGCTGATCAGAGAGGGATTGCAGGGATCTCTCTGATTGGTGCTTGATTCTCTTGCTTTGCCCATGCTTCGATATGGGTCACAGTTTTGGGTGGCAGTTCTGGGATGAGGAGGAGATTGTAGTGGTAGTGCAGAGAAAATTCTCCTCACAGTTCCAAGACAGAAAAGAGTGCTTGTGGTCACTCATAGACCAGAGTACAGGCCAGGAAAGGAGTAAACACATCACCCTTGACCATGCCACCTTGGAAGAACTGAAAATTTACAGGTCCCTAGAAGTCTCTCTGAAAATAGCTGCACAAAACCCCCAAATCTTGGGGCAGTACATTCTCCACACTGAAAACAGACCCCTACCTTAACAAAGAGTCTATAACTCAAGGAATTGCCTGGGATCATGTATAAGCAGCACAAAAAGAGTATGACTCTATTATCTTATTTTGATGACAAAGAAGATCAAAACATACAACCAAAAGATGACAACAAAGCCAAAGCTCCTACATCCAAAGCCCCCAAGAAAAATATAAATCAGTCCCAGGCCTTGGAAGAGCTCAAAAAGGATTTTGGGAAGCAAGTAAGAAGTAGAGGAAAAACTGGGAAGAGAAATGAGAGTGATGTGAGAAAATCATGAAAAACGTGTCAATGGCTTGCTAAAGGAGACCCCAAAAAATACTGAAGGAAAATAACACCTTAAAAAAGAGCCTAACCCAAATGGCAAAAGAGATCCAAAAGGCCAACGAGGAGAACAATGCCCTAAAAAGCAAAATTAGCCAAATGGAAAAGGAAGTCCAAAAGATTACTGAAGAAAATACTTCCTTAAAAATTAGAATAGACAATTGGAAGCTAGTGACTTAATGAGAAATCAAGGCACTGTAAAACTAATCCAAAAGAATGAAAAAAATAGAAAGGAATGTGAAATATCTCTTTGGAAAAACAACTGACCTGGAACATAGATCCAGGAGAGAGAACTTAAAAATTATTGGACCATCTGAAAGCCATGATCAAAAAAAGAGCTTAGACATAATCTTTCAAGAAATTATCAAGGAAAATTACCCTGAAATTTTAGAACCAGAGGGCAAAATTGAAATTAAAAGAATCCACTGATCTCCTCCTGAAAGAGATCCCCAAAGGAAAACTCCTAGGAATATTGTAGCCAAATTCCAGAATTCCCAGGTCAAGGAGAAAATATTGCAAGCATCCAGAAAGAAACAATTCAAGTATTTTGAAAACACAATCAGTATAACACAAGATTTAACAGCTTCTACATTAAGGAACTGGAGTCAACGACTCCAGAATACAATATTCTGGAGGGCAAAGGGATCTAGGATTACAACCAAGAGTCACCTACCCAGCCAAATTGAGTATAATCTTTCAGGGTAAAAAATAGTCATTCATTGAAATAGGGGACTTTCAAGCATTCTTGATGAAAAGACCAGAGCTGAATAGAAAATTTGACTTTCAAATACAAGACTCAAGTGAAACATGAAGAGGTAAACAGGAAAGAGAAATCATAAGAGACTTATTAAGGTTGAACAGTTTACATTCCTGAATGGAAAGATGATATTTGTAACTTGTGAGTTCTTTGTCAGTGTTAGGGGAGTGGGAGGGAAAAAAATATATGTATGTATAGATAGATAGATAGATAGATAGACAGATAGATAGACAGATAGATAGGTAGGTAGGTAGACAGATGGCACAGGGTGAGTTGAAGATGAAGGGGTGATATCTGGAAAATAAAATTAAGGGGTGAGAGAGGATTATACTGGGAGGAGGAGAAAGGGAGAGATAGAATGGGGTAAATTATCTCACCCCTTGAAACAGACAAGAAAAGGCTTTTACAGTGGTGGGGAAATGGGGGAAGGTGAGAGGGAATGAGTGCATCTTATTCTCATAGGATTTGGCTTAAGGAAGGAATAACATACACAATTGGGTATGGAAATCTATCTTACCCTACAGGAAAATAAATGCAGAAAGGGACAAGAGAGCAGGGGATTGATAGAGGGAGTGCAGATTGGGGGAGGGGATAATCAGAAGCCAACACTTCTGAGGGACAGGGTAAAAAGAGAGAATAGAATAAATTGGGGGTAGCATAGGATGAAGGAAATATACTTAGTTTTTCACAGCATGACTACTATGGAAGTCTTTTGCATGACTACCCATCTGTAACCTGTATTGAGTTGCTTGCCTTTTCAATTAAGGTGAGTGGGGGGGAGAAAATTTGTGACCCAAAGTTTTAAAAACACATTTTAATATATATATATATATATATATATATATATATATATATATATATATATATATACATACATATGTATATATATATATATAGACAGACAGACAGATAGATAGATAGGTAGGTATTATACAGAAAAAAAGAAAGTTTTAAAGAAATCACTTGAAAATCTATCTAGAGCAGGGATTACATTTTAATCAATTTATGGCTTACTTGATGTCTTTTTTACCTTCTGAAATTAGTATGAGATCTTTATTTGTTTTGTTAGTTCAGGCATTTTATATTTGCTAGTCAATCATCCATTTCCTTTATTTGTTTTTTTTTTAATTTTGCTACTGCTACGTATGCTAATTTCTGGAAATTCTTTTCTATTTCTTGTCTGATTATTGTGAATTCACCAGTTTACCTTTTTTTAAAATCAATTTCCTTTTGTTTTTGAATCAAGTTATTAAACATTTTATCAATTTTGTTAGCATTTTTAAAACAACTCAATTTTTATCATTTCTATAATCTTTGTTCTCTATTTTTAAATTTCTCTATTTTTTTAAGGTTTATATTTTTGTGCACATTAGTTTGTTGATTTTTTAGGTTTTTTAAACTGCCTGCTCAGTTAACTGATTTTCTCTTTTTTTTCTCATTTCTTTTTATTTATTTATTTTGTTACATTTTAAGTTTTAAACTATTTCCCTCCCTCCCCCCACCCACTACAAAATGCCAACATTTGAAGCAGACTTATTATGTGTAAACTTATACTTCTATTTATCAATTCTTTCTCTGGAGGTGGATAGCATCTTCCTTCATACATCCTTCATAATTGATTTGAATATATGTGTGTGTGTATGTATATATGTATTTATGTATGTATGTGTGTGTATATATATGTGTGCATGTATATATATATATAAAATAGTTTAGTTGTTCACAATTATTCTTCAAACAATATTGCTATTACCTATATATAATATTATCTTGGTTCCACTAACCTCACTTTTCATTATTTCACACAAGTCTTTCCATGTTTTTCTAAAAAAGATCAGACCGTAGTTTCTTGTAGCGCAGTAGTATGCCATCACAATCATGTACTACAACTTGTTCAGTCATTCTCCAATTGATGGAAATCCCTTCAATTTCCAGTTCTTTGCCACCACAAAGAGAGCTGCTATAACTATTTTAAAATGTATGGGTTCTTTTCCTTTTTCTGTAATTACGTTGGAAAACAGATTTAATAGTGGTATTGCTGGGACAAAAGGTATACATAATTTTATAACTCTTTGAGCATAATTTCAGATTATTCCCCAAAATGGTTGAATCAGTTCACAATTCCACCAACAGTATATTAATATCCCAATTTTTCTATATCCCCTCCATTTATCACTTTCCCCTTCTGTCGTTTTAGCCGATTTGATAGACAGGAGATGATATCTTGAAGTTGTTTTAATTTACATGTCTCTAATCAATAATGATTTATATATTTTTCACATTATTAAATTATATAGTTTTGATTTCTCTATTTAAAAAAACTGCTTGTTTATATCCTTTGGCCATTAATCAATTGGGGGATTATATTCTTATAAATTTGATTAAGTTCTCTATATAGTTGAGATATGAGACCTTCATTCAAGGAACTGTCTAAAATCCCCTCCCCCCAAGTTTTCTGCTTTCTTTCTAATGTAGGCTACATTGGCTTTATATGTACAAAAAACTCGTCAGTTTAACGTAATCAAAATTATTCATTTTATATCTCAAAAAAAGAGATCATACAAATGGGAAAAAGGCCCACATGTACAAAATATTTATAGCAAAAATATTTTTGTTGTGGCAAAGAATTGGAAATTGAGAGGATGCCCATCAATTGGGGAATGGCTGAGTAAGTTGTGGCATATGAATGTAATGCAATACTATTGTGGTATAAGAAAATGATGAGCAGGCACATTAAAAAAAAAACCTGGAAAGACTTACATGAACTGATGCAGAGTGAAATGAGCAGAACCAGGAGAACATTGTACACAGTAACAGCCACACTATGGGATGACTGACTTTGATAGAGTTGGCTCTTCACAGCAATGCAAGAATCTGAGGCAACTCCAAAAGACTCATGATAGAAATTGTTATCCACACCCAAACAAAGAAATATGGAATCTGAATGTAGATGGAAGCATACTACTTATTCTCCTTTTCCCTTGTTGTTTTGTTTTATTGCTTCATTCTCGTGGTTCCTCCCATTAGTTCTAATTGTTCTTTACATCATGACAAATGGGAAAATATGCTTAACATGAATGTATATGTAGAGCCTATATCAGATTACACACCATCTTGGGGAGGGGTGATATGTGGGGGGGAGAGAAAATTAAAAACTCAAAATCTTATGGAAGTGAATGTTGAAAACGAAAAACAAATAAATTAATTACATAAAAAACTAACAAGGCAGCAACAGACAGACCCTGGCTGCAGGGAGCTTCCATTCTCCACATACTCAGATGGAGAAAGTTTTTTTTTTAAAGTCTTTTTTGAACTGCATCAGTGATTTTTACTGGATATCAGGAACTCCATCTACCAATGCAGGTCAGCACCCCCTATTCAACTTAGAATCTTTTTTTCCCCCCTCAAATATTTTATTTTTTCCAACTACATGCAAAAAATTTTTAACATTCATTTTTTAATTTAATTTTGAGTTCCACATTCTGTCCCTCCCTTCCTCATCATTGCGAAGACAAGCAATTTGATATGGGTTATATCTGTGCAGTCGTGCAAGATGTATTTTCTTATTAGTCATGTACAACTTATCTATTGCTTGGAACAATAAAAAATGAAGTGATTTGCAAAAAAAAAAATAAAGGTATTTGGAGTGGTTTGGGAAAGAGTTTAGGCAAGTTCTTTACTCTGCCATCTTGGCTTCCCCATCTTTTTTCATTTTTAACATTAAAACAAGAGCTAAACTTGTCACTTCTATTTAAAAAGAGCTTCATCTTGTGTCTGTATTTTTATTTTTATTCTGGATATAATTTCAGAAACTCAATATTAGAATCTTCACATAAGCAAACATATGCATTGTTTCTTAAGCACAGTTCTATTTTATTTTTGTCCTAAAAATAAGTTGGGAATACTATAAAATGTTTTACATTAAAATAAAGAATCATGCTGAAAGAGAGAAGAAATTTATTTTTGTTTTATTCATTCATTTTCCCAAGGACAAGAAATTTCAACAATTCCTAATTTTGTACCTGGCAGTGGTCAGTGATGAAACTCTCTCTTATTAAACACCTACTTTGTGCAGCAAGCTATGAGAGGTTATCAGACAGATAAAATGAAAATATGTTATACTCATAGACCTGAAGGAGCCTAAATGCAATATGTAATAAGAATTCATTTATCTTAAAAAACAAGGAGACCATGAAGGGAAGGATCTGTACCTGAGAAATCACAATTTCTTTGCAAAGCCTAAAATTGTAGTTTGTCAAAATAGGCTAACATGTCCTTTGAGGTGAGACTTATGCTTTCTATAAGCTTAATATTTGTAATATATTTTGATTTAGATACTTCTTTGAAAGCCATACTTTGATGCCTTATCCTGCTATGAACATAATCATAATCAAATGAAATTCTGGCTGATCCTTGTAAGTTGTAAGTGCTTCCAGCATAGTTTGCATGACCTCGTAAGTTTGTCATCTGAGGATCAGTCATGCTAAGGTTGGAGAGGATCATCACCATTTAGTTGGCCACAACTTGGTTATTTACTTTTTCACTGACAACTTATGAAGATTATCTATGAAAACATGGAGATGGTGGTGCTGTGTTGGTGGATGAACATTCATTACTTTAGTACATTGATGGATCTGAAGGTCATCTATATGGCCAAATACCTATTCAGTAAAGATGGCAACCCATTCATACCTTCCTATCCTTTGGTATTTTTGTCCATGTTTCCCACAGAGTTTCCATTGAGCAAGGGTTCTCAACTTCAGCACTCAAGCTCTCCTCTTGTTATCCCTCATTCTCATTCCATGACTGATCCACATTCTCTCTTGGTCAAACATTTCTTTAGTGATATCCCTTATGCTTGAACATTGGTCATCAGAAAAAAAAATTCTGCAGTCCATTTGAGATGACAGACACTTGAGGGGTACATAGTTCAATCAATCAACATGCATTTAGTAAGCACCTTCTATGTTCCATGAATGGAACACAAATACAGACACAAAAAATTAATCAGTGCTCCCAAAGAATTTACATTACCCTGATTATTCCATTCCACTGAAAAGCAATTAGATTTGCTAAGTAACAATACTTCTTGATTGAATAAATCAATCAGAACTGATTATGAACAGGACCTGTATACCTCTTTGAATCAATCAAAGCCGCTGGGTGAGATTTCATGAATCTATTTAAAAAAAATAAGAGATGTCTCAAAACAAGATAGATACTTCAAGGATCTGGAAGCAGAGACGAAGGAGCTGACCCAGAAATAAACCGTAGCTCAAGGACAACCAGTGAAAGAAGAAAGAGAATGTAAGACTGATCTATGGTAGGAAAAAGAGATTTTTAAGAAGGACCAGTATATAAAAATACAAATATATACAAGGTAGTTAAATACAAAGTAATTAGCAGTTGTGAAGATCAGGAAAAGCTTCATGTTGAATGTTGTGCTTGATCTGCATACTGAAGGAGAAGAAGGACTTATTGGGACAGTGGTGAGGAAAGAGTGAATTCCAGGTGTGGGAGATGCCTCATGCAAAGACATGGTGATGGAAGCTGTAGAGCTATCTGTAGGGAACAGCAAGAAGACCAACTAAGCTAGATCTCAGTGTAGGAAAGAGAATAATGTATATTAATTCAAATTAGTTTCTTTGCATTTGACTCACTGGATTTAATTGTCCCAAATAGGTCATTCTTCACATTATCAGAGTAAGCTCACTATTTTACTGTATAGGAGAAAACCAAGAAGTGTTTACATTTCGTGGTGAAATTAAGGCATCATGTGAGTGCATATTCTTGGTTTCCTTGTATTCGCCATTGGTTCAATCATATCCAGTAAATGATTACTACTGAACAATACCTTACTGTTACTCATGTCCAATATGCTGTACAAAATTTTCTAAAAGTACCATTCTGATTTTGTCACACCCTAATTAACAAAAAAAATCCTTTATATCTTTTGAATAATATATTACCTACTTAGTGAGGTTTTCCAAACCATTTAGTACTAAGTAATTTTTTTAATCTTGCTTCCCACTTACCCCATACAATAACCCATCTTTCTTATTAATTTGTCTATTTGACATTCCCTTTTCATACAGAAATTTCTTTAGGATTGTAAAGTTCAGAGTAGTTGTTAATCTACATAGAGTTTCATCAACAGTTAACACTCTACATTGAGAAATCACACATCAAACCAATTTTTGGGCCAAACAATTAGATAGATAGATAGATTAGATAGATAGATAGATAGATAGATAGATAGATAGATAGATAGATAGATAGATAGATAGAATATAATTTCTTCATGGAATCAGTAAAAGAAAGTAGTGCTCATGTTCAGATCCATACTATTAACACATTGTACTGTAATTGTTTTGTAGACTTGATTTTATAGACCATGGAGAGGCATGGCTCTTTTGAGGAGAACACATTCATTTGAAAATGAGACGGGCAATAATCTTGGAAAGGAAAAAACAAAGATGTCAGGAACAAGAATTTATCAAGTGCCTACTGTGTGCCAGGTACTATATTAAGCATTTTACAAATACAACAACACTGTGGGGTAGCTGCTATTGTTATCATCATTTTGCAGTTGAGGAAATGGAGGTGACCCAATGTCTTGAACAACAACAATGAAACCAGACCAAGACAAAGTATTTGAAAGCAATGATTAAGGAACAATATTTCTCCCCTTTATAAATGCTCTGGCCTTGCTCAATTTTGTAAAATATTCCCAAGTTGACTTACTGTACATTGATTTTAATAAGCATTCTCTACAGACCAATGTATATAACATTGGAAGCTATATAATACAATTTTCTACCATTGAAATGCTATAGAAAACTTAACATTTTATACTGACATGTACCCCATCAATAATACAGCTTTTATATCTTATTTGTAGCTATTGATCTTAACAACATAATGAAAAATTGATTGCAATGAAGTGCACTATTTCTTAAGTGTAAATTTCAATGTCAAATTATCTTTATCTATGCTTCCCAATTACGGATGAAACTTATACATTTATATATATCTGCTTTTACAAAACTCTAGCTCAGTAAATTAGATATGACAAGAATCCAGTAGGTCAATAGAAACCAGGTTGTTCTCCCTAAAATATGATTCCAAAATTAAATACAGTAGCTTCATTTCTTCATTACAAAGAGAATTAAAGTCTCCATATGTGCTATCACCTTCCTGTGCAATTTAACAATTTGAAATGGATTTTTAGATCTTCTGGGGTTATGGGAGCACAAAGTATTTTATTTCACATGAAAAACAAAACAAAACAAAACAACAACAGCAGCAGCAGCAGCAACAACAATCCAGAAATTCATTCACTCATTAAGGAGTCCACATGATATTGTAAACAAGGAAAATGTTTGTTATCTCTTGAGACCTTATTATTTTAGGGGGAAATTTCTGCTTGGAAAGTGTAAAAGTGGCATTTATTTTTTAAATTTATCTATCCATCTCTCTCCTCTCTCTCTCTCTCTCTCTCTCTCTCTCTCTCTCTCTCTCTCTCTATCTATCCATCTATCTATTACTTATCTGTCTGTCTACCTGCCTATCTTTCTGATTCATTATTTATTCGTTTATATATTTCTTTGAATATTTATGTTTGTGCATCCATTTGACTTGTTAAAGTTTCCAAATCAATTTAAGTTTTGACTAATTAAAGTTTCTGGTTTTTCTCTGATCGAAAGCTTAGATGATATAGCAGTTAGAGAGTGGTGATCATTCGCAGTGGGGAAAAATAGGTAAAATTGGACATAGGTAGCCTGTCACCTTGTACTCTGAACAATAAACTACCCAGTAAAAAGGAAATGCAATCTGACTTGCCCATGTAGTTGTGTAAGAAATGTAAGTACCCTGTGTTCAGACTCATGCTAACTTCCTGTTGCTTTTTACCAATTTTCAATTTACTTAAGAAAGGCTTTAGAAAACTGTCACGAGTCAAAGTCAGCAACATGTCAACACAGATCTGTATTAGAATATGAGTAAATAGATTGTCCAGAAAAAAATGTGCACGATTTTTAAAAGCAAGGCTCTTTAGATGGGGCCGGAGTGCTGTAGCAACTGAGTATGAGAAAACTAGCAGATTTGACTAAGGGGACATAGTAAATTGTAACACTTTGCTATTGACAGATGGAGCCCCAGAAGGTAACTCAGAGTAAAAACAGAGCACACAACACTGAAATAACTGCAGCAATAATAATGGATGAGATCAAACTTATGTTTATAAAAAGATAATTATTTTAGAAGAGAACCTAAATAAAGCTTCTCGTGTTAAGAAGGGTTAAAAGCACCAGCTGCCTTCTAACGAACCATTTAGTTAATTCATGGGCTCAGCTTTGGGAATGAGGCCCTGTCATTGTTTCTGGTATCCCTGGTCCAGGAAAGATCAGGCAGGGTGACAGCAGGGTACCTTCCCAGTAAGTTTGCTGACTGTGACAAGTGAGGTGCATCTGAAGGAGTGCCTATTGTGTAAGGTGAACAAGAATGTAGAAGATGCAATTACACATAGCCTTGAGCTGGTGAGCACATAAATACCACATAATCACAGAACATAAAGAGTAGAATGCTATTGTTCTCCCCAGTACAGGAGAGATAGGGCCCAGGAAGGCATGGGTCAGTTTAGGTTTCCAAGGGGTGAGGTTTAGGAAAATGAGAAAGAAAAGTGTTTGAATCTCAACCTAACTGAAGACAACGCTATCATTTAGGGTAGAAGAGGACTTATTTATAACAGGCCTGTCTCCTTGTCATGTTTCTCTCAGCTCCCATTGTATACAAACAGCTTTTATATGCTTGGATATATCATCTGAGATGTAAAATGCTGAAAAACCTTAACCCCAGAATTCTATTTTCTTCATTTCCCATGATATCAGGCAATTCCACCAAAAGAGCAGAATCAAAGTAGTCAGAATGAAGACCTCTATTCAGGGCTTTTTTTCCAAGCAAAGTAATTCCCTTTATGTTGAAGATCTGGGAGATAGGAATTACATCAAGCCTGTAGGTTTTCATTGTGTAAAAGGGTGAGATTGTGGATGACTACAGGGGTGTGGGATTCACTCTTGAACACTCCCTGGGGAGAGGGAAGGAAAGTGCTGTTATGCTCAATGGAAGGTAACCATCACTGGAGTAGCAATGTAAACCGGAAGTGGTTCTGCTGTAATTAGACCTCAATACATTTCCCGATATTAAGAGAAATGTGTGAGCATACCTCAGTTAAACACATGGTCAGGACCACTCAGCCCCTTTTCCAAACCATTAGAGTTACAGAATCTCAGAATTAAAAAGGATGTTAGAGGTTAAGGCCACTGTATTACATCTCCAACAAGTGTTAATGAATCCTCTGCTTAGGGGTCTGCTGTGATATTGGGGTGGGGAGGATAAAGAGGGGGTGTGTAGTTCACTGCCATTGGAGGTAATTTACCATGTTTGGAGAGCTCCAGTTATTAGAGACTTTTCCTTTACATTGTTCAGAAATTTGGCTCTCAGCTCCTTCTTCTACTTTTGCTACCTTTTCTGCCCTCCAGAATCTAGTAGATAAGTCTTTGTCTTTATTTGAGTCTTAAGTTAAGAAGATTGCTCTCAAAGGACCAATCATGTCACTCACCATTTTGATTTGGACTTGGCTGACACCATGAGAATCCATGCTATTCTGAGATTAATGGGATGGTAAATTTAGGGTAAACTTAGGGACCTCAGACATCATCCAATTCCTTCATTTTGCAGATTAGAAACTGAGAAGTCAAGTTCAAATGACTTGCCCAAGTTCATTCAGGTAATATGTAATAGAAATAGGACTTTTTTGACTGGAAGTCCAGGCTTTTTTGAAAAACTGCACAATGCCATTGTGCTGAAATACTTAAGGGCTCGAGTATTTTTTGTATTCAGTGAGTAAGCACTCTTCTTTTCTCCAAGTAATATGGGTCAATATTTGTGATTAGAATAGTAATTTGATTACTCTGATTGAGGTGATGAGAACCATGTATCTGAGGGTTTTTCTTATAAAAGGTCTTTTTTTTCTCATCTATTTTTATTAACAATTTATTGCTTGTCATTGCTCTTACTTTCATATTATACTTCCTTGCTATTTAATTTTAATTTTTGTAAAATAAATAGAGATAAATGAAACTTTAGGTAAGATGCTCTCTAGGGCCTTGGTTAACTTCACGATTAAATTTTTGCATCAATCCTCTGAAAATACAGCACACTTGCACATGCATGCACACACATGCACAGACAGTAACATATGCACACCCATACACAAGATGAAAGCTAGCTGTAAAAGTTATTTAGTTACTCTTGCCTGTCCTAACTTGAAAAAGAGTTGTCTTTTTGTCAACGAGATGTTTATTGTCAAAAAGATAATCTCCCTTGTAATCATTCCAATATTTTTTTTTGTTTTGTCAGGTTGAGCATTTTAAAGAATTATCTTTCCCTTTACATTATAACCTTCCTAATTCCTACATGAGGAATGGTAAGTCTAATGTAGAACTATTTCTCTTTTTTTAAATTTTTGACATGTTTGCATGTGAATCTAGTTTCAGTGTATCCTGAAAATTCTACTTAGTTTCTTTGTCCGGTATAATTCTCTAACCCATGATCCAAGTCCTTGACCAATTGGTAGCTGCTATCTACATAATTTTTCCATTTCCAGAATTATAAGTCAACAGGCCCCATGCTTACTTGTAATGTAATGCTTGGCATTACAATTGTGCCTATAACCTTTTCTCTTCTGAATTCCCACAGTGGCTGACCTTTTATTTACTATGTCTACTTATGTCTAACATGAAAATTTAGTGAGAGTAATAAGCCTTATAGATTTCCAGAAATTGCCTTACTGTTTCTTTTTTGGACTTCTTGGAAATTCTTTCTTCTATGATCTCTATCCTTTTCAACTTAACACCACTTTTGAGAAAGTAACAATTGAACAAAGTAATAGGAATAGAAATGACAAGCCTTCCTTAAGGTGAATGAAAAGAAGATATTGTATGAATGAATCATTCTGTTCAAGTTTATTGTGTTTCTGAACTGTCAGAATACTCTTTTCTCTTGTCTTTTTTTTTTTTTTTGCTTACCACCATCCTAGACTTTGACCTCCAGGACTGAGGTGTATAATACACGATATGTATATGATACGTGACTATACTCATAATGGATTTCCTGCTTATCTTTCCATAAAAATAAATATGAGGCTAGGAGGACATTAAGTTAGAGAGGAATGGTTAACCCTACATGTAAATAAAGCTAATGATGAACGGATCTAGTTCCAAGAAAACGAGCTAGGGAGGTTTCTCCAAAGTGTTTATCCCTTAGTTATCCCCACAGTGCATGATTTTTTTTCCCATTAGTCACTTATGTGGTTGTAGATATTGTCCTTAGAAGACTCCTATTAAGATTCATATTGCTTCAGAAATGCACATATGTTAGCACCCACCAACACATTTGCACGGATTCAGTTAACAGATAAACTGGCTGCCACTTAGAACAGAACAAGGCCTTTCAGGAATGGATAGCACAGACAAATTTTATGAAGAGATGAGAGGTGAGAAAGGTCTGGAATACTGGAGGGCAGAATTAGGTCAGGCATATTGGAAATACCCAAAGATCTCAGAAAAATATTAAAATGGAAGAGAAAGAACTTAAAGGAGGGAATAGCTTGGGGAAACTTAGAGCAAACTCTGCTTACCATGCCAATTGTCCTAAGGCTGACCATGGGTGTAAGAAAATCTTAGGCAGGAGAGAGAGAAATATATGGTGATTACTTTTATCCATTTTTGAAGAACCGTAGTTACCTGTGACATTTGTAAAGGAAATAAAGAATAGTGATAACAAAAAACACTGATATTTCATGCATGTATATGTGTTTGTGTGTGTGCGTATGTGTATGCGTGTGTAAGGATGTATACCACAAAGCCCTTTTGAGTTCTTTAGCTGGCTTTATCTGAATATGAAAGGATCAGGAATTCAACTTCAAGGAGAAAAACCAATAAAGTTGCCCCTAAGAACTTATATCTGTTCTGTCTGCCTGTTCATTCATCTACAAGAGAGATTTGGAAATCATAGGTATGCCAGCCAATTGGGGAATGGATGAGCTCGTTGATTTTAGCAAAAAAGATGGATACACTTTCACAAAACAATGAAGAATGAAATGAGCAGAACCAAGGGAATGCTATATACAGTAATGGCAATATTATTTTAAGAACAACTTTGAGCAGCTAAGTCATTTTGACTATTATAAATATCCAAATTAGCTACAAAGGAACTTTGGAGGAAGACACCGTCTGCATCCAGAGAAAGAATTGATAAATAGAAGTATGTATAGAATGATTTTACTTATATGTGTATATATGTGTGTGTGTGTGTATGTGTGTGTGTGTTTGTGTGTGTATGTGTATATACACACACACACATACATATTTGTGTCTAATGGTAGCCATCTCCACGGTGGGGAGAGAGAAGAAAAAAGGAAAAAAAAAGTTACCATAACTTTATTATATGTATAAAATAAATAGCAAGTTTCACACAATAGATTGGCAGTTTCATGTGCAATCATCTTTTAAAATTTATTATGACTCTACCATGTGATGGAAATGCTTGTTTTATTTCACTAGTTTAAAATGGAAAAAAAGTGTTTTTAAAAGAGAGAATGAAGGAAAAAAATAAAAAAAAATAAAAGAGAATGGATGGGCTGGGGAATCCTGACCCCCAGAGCTGTTTATAGTTACTGATAATATAATCATTACCAGATTTATAGTCTAGCCTCTAGAGTTCAAATTGGGAGCAACGTGGAATGTTCATTATGAATCAGAGTGGAGTTGTCCATGGAGATGTAAGCCTAGTACCAAGAAGTTTAATCAGAAGGAAAAAAAAATAGGACCAAGGGCATTAAAACTAGTTTGGAGAAGCTTGCTCTTAGTTCTGAACCTTGGCACCTGCACTTGTGAATCTCCTTCTAGGGGAAAAAATTTCATACCCAAGATTCGGAGGGAAAAAATTGAGGAATCCAAGGAGAGGCTTTTGGCCCTTTCGAAGTCTTTCCCTATTCATGCCCCGGAAGTGTTCCCTACTGCTATATTCCATGGCTTCCTTTAAGATTCAATTCAAATTTTGCTTTCTTCAAAAAGTCTTTGTTCTCTCTTATCCCCACCCTACTTCTGCTGATTCTTGGCAAAGATACTGGAATGATTCACCATTTCCTTCTCCAGGGGATTAAGGCAAAGAGAAGTTAAGTGACTGCATGTGCCAGGTTAGTCCAGATTAGAGGTGTCAAACATGGAGCTGATGGGCCTCTCAGGTGGCTCACAACCCTCCAGAGTGCAGTCCAAACAAGACTGAAATGTGATTGGGAAACATTTAACAAAATATATAGAATTACAAAAAAACAATTAGCATTACATTTTAAAACTAAGTTACCACGCAGTCCTCAGGGACTACTGAAGTTTGATATCACTGGTCCAAAACAGGATGGCTATCATTGCCTTTCCTCAGACTCTGATGGAGGAAGCCAAGACACTGTACCAAAAAGTAAAAGGGAAGAGCAGTCCTCCCATTTGCAGGACTTCAAGTTAGCCTCAAGGCAAGGCAAGCTCCTGCAGCCAAGGTCCAAACAGTACCTATGAAGACACAATTCTGTACCTATGTTTGCAGATATATAGACCACCTGCTCAGCAATCATAGCTACTAAAGACTAGGTAAAGAAAATATTTGCCACTAAAATCCTCAGCAGTATCAAATGATGCAAAGTCAGAAACTGAGAGGATCTTAGCAGTGCACACAACACTTAACAGCAGTTAACAGCTGCCTGAGGACCACTAAGACTTTCTATTTGCCCTCTAGTTGAACTCTTTTATATAAGTTTTCTACTCCTGTTATGATGATGTGAGCTCCTTGAGAGCAATGATTATCTTATATATTTATGTTCTCACAGCTTTTCAGAGTGTTTGGCTCACAGCAAGGCCTTAAATCCTTTTTCATTCATGATTCATTAATTGATTCACTGTTTTGTTCACTGAATCTTCATGTCAGAGAGACATCCAAGTGTTTTATCACAGCCAGAACCTGGAGGTGGTGAGCTGCTAATCACCACCCATTGAAACAACCTTCATCGTGCAGAGAAGTAGCAGCAAGTTGGACATCATCTGTCTTAATGGTACTGGCGGAAAGAATGAGAACAATGGGGAGCGTGTCTGGTGAGGGTTGGATTAGGACTTCCCTAGAAGACATCATTCTACCTTCAGTGTCAGAGCTATGAGTTGCCCCTCAATGACTATGCCACATATATGCATGTAAGTATATTGTGTACACACATACCACATATACGTGTGGACCTATGTTATGTATATATGCACAAACATGAATGTATATATACATAGATATATGCATGCATAATAGTGTGCATATATATGTATATGTGTATGTGTGTATATGCATATATTCCCCATATCTAGCCTTACATGAGCAATGTCCCATGGGTGCCATGTATATAAACATGGTCCCTATGTGTAGCCTTCTCTGTGTGTGTAATCTGGACATACTTTGTTGGTCTTATATGACCCACCACACTTTTAAAATACCAATAGTTAAATTAAAGTTTATTGATAACCTAGAAAATGTGATTCTTAGCACTTTCTATCCACTTTCTTACCAGTCTGCTACCATCAGTGCAGAAGTAGAAGGAGTTTATTGATTGATTGACTATATATATTGCACAATACTGGGCATATATTATGCACTCAATGAATACTTTTTAGTTGATTGATCATGATATTTATGTATAGAGTGATATGTATCTCAAAGTTCAGTTGAAACATTTTTTTTAATCTGAAAGTTAGATTTATAGTTCTTAGAGGGAAAGGTACCGAGTACAACATCCAAAGGGGAATTAGGAAGGAACTGCTTTTTTATTTTCTGAAACCCTGAATTTGGGAGAAGCATAAGGATGAAAAAATTTTGCTAAATGAAACTTAAAGATGGACATTCATAGGGAATATATGTGGTGTGGAACATATTCAAAGATCATGTATGTCTATTTTGCAAACACACATGGACAATGTTTTATATATGCATATATGTGTATATGTGTACATATGTGTGTGTATATGTATGTGTGTGCATATATGAAGTGGCATGAGAATGCATCTCCCTCCTTTCTTTGTAATAGTAGGGGACTATGGTTGTGGATCACTTCAAATAAGTCTTGTAGGATTTGTTCAATATATTGGTTGTTTTTGCTAAACTGTTTCTTTTCTTCTCTGTTTTAAGGAATGACTCTTTGGATCATTTTCTGGGGAACAGGAGGGGAGAAATATTGGGAAATAAAGATAAAGTAAAAATAATTAGGTAGCAATATTTTTTAAAAGATGACTATACCAAGAATGTGCTAGTCACTTGTTGTTTTCATGGATCTGGTTTTTAAAATTGTGAAAATTTGTTTTCACGTATACTCACTTTAGTGGAGAAGATGAATTCTCTAAGATACTAGCTTTTTGTATATGATAATAGGTGTTTATTGACTATTTCTTCTGAGTATTTATTTTTCTTTCCATACTCTGCCCTTAGACACTCATCCATTTCAATGAATTCAATGATCTACATTAGCTGTTGCCAGGTACATTCTCCTCCCTTTCACAAAGCTGTTTCTCTCTGAGTGTCTTTGCCCTCCCTTGAATCTTTGCCTTGCCCTTCATTATTCTTAAATATTCCTCTCATTTCTTTTCTTTTTATTTTCAGACAAATTGGCAAAATATGCTGTAACAATATAGTAATGTGTGAATAGAATGATGGATTTGAAGTAATAGGATATGGATTCTAGTTCTCTGTCACCAAGTTGTTGGCTGATGGTTATATCTCTTAATCTCTCTGTGATTCAGGGTTGTTTGAACTACAATATGAAGATATGCTGTTTTTTTTTTTTACAGGGAGGATAGGCATACAAAAATGTAAATGAAAATATTTTGAGATTTAGGGAAATAGAATAGTTAATAGTGGTTACAATTTTATAATTCTTATGATCACTTTATGACCAATTAGTCAGTTAAATTATTCCTTGCTTCACTCAACTTGTGACCTTGCTGACAGATCATTTTTGCTTATTTTTTTCTATGCATCATATGTCATCCAGTGTAATTATTCTGTATTTGGTATAACTGTTCTTGAATGTTTAGATACCTAACCCTATAAAAATAGGACCCTCAAAAGAGGAATCTTCTCAGATTGTGAGGAAAATCTGAGGTCCTCTTCATTAGAGAGGACCATAGACCCTTTAATAAAGTGCCATTTTCTCAGAGCTCTGCCTCAGTTTCTCTTATTGTAGGTTGAATAATATTTATCCCCACACTGTTCCTTGTTATTTTTTTTTACACTGCTTGACCCCCTAATTTTATCTTCTTGCCTCTAACACTTATTTCTTGCCATAGTTTCATAGGATCCTAGATTTGGAACAGAAAGTGACCTTAGATTTCTTCAAGGTCAATCTTTTCATTTTGTAGTTGAGGAAACTGAGGAGCAGAGGTTAAGTAACTGACTTGCTCAAGACGATTCAGGCAATAGGTAGAGACCCGAAAGAAACCTTCCAGAAGATCTTCCTATTATGCCATTCATCAAGATTGCTTCCTTTATTTCCATTCCCATCATCTCCACTCAATTTCATCTTCTTACTGATTCCTAGTGACCTTTTCAGAAACACTGCACAGAGGTGACATCTTGTGTAGTGTTTGAAGATATAAGTATAATTACTACTCTTGCTAATTGGCTTCCTTTACATTTCAAAAACACAAGTAGAAGTTTTGAATGCAGTAAAGTTAAACTTTCAACTTCCAAACAAGAAAGTAAATACTGAAACCAGGAAGGAGGAAAATGTATGCTTGTGGTTGATACTAATATTAATTAGCTTCTTCAGAAGCCAATTTTTTTTTTCATTTTAGCCCTCAGGGGCTAATAAGATCACTGGTAGAACTGGCAGTAGTTATCAACTGCATATGGAAGACTTAGGTCAAGAGAAATTTTCTTCCAGAAGCCCATTCTAAGCCTGCACTCTCAGCCCAGTACTTTCCTTCTGATATTACCTTCCAGCTATGCCTGTATATAATATAGGGTAATTATTTACATTAGTCTCCTCAATAGGCTATAAGCTGTCTGAGGGCAGGGACCTTGGTTTCTTTCTTTCTTTCTTTCTTTCTTTCTTTCTTTCTTTCTTTCTTTCTTTCTGTCCGTCTGTCTGTCTTTCTGTCCATCTTTCTTTCTTTCTTTCTTTCTTTCTTCTTTTTCTTTCTTTCTTTCTCTCTTTCTTCCTTCCTTCCTTCCTTCCTTCCTTCCTTCTTCTTCTCTCTCTCTCTCTCTCTCTCTCTCTCTCTCTCTCTTCTCTCTCTCTCTCTCTCTCTCTCTCTCTCTCTCTCTCTCTCTCTCTCTCTCTCTTTCTTTCTTTCTGTCTTTCTTTTTCTTTCTCCTTTCTTTGTATCTCCAGTGCTCAGCCTGGAATATAGTGAGTGCTTACTAAATACTTGCAGACTGACTAGGTGGAGTTACCTATTGCATGTGGAGAACTGAAAACCAAAGATATGGGGTTCTTTGTACAGATTTGCTTAGATTTATAGGATCTGTGAGAGCAGAGTCTGTATCTCTATGTCTACCCAAAATCCTAACATGGTACCATGTATGTGGAAACTACATTCACTTAAGGTTTATGGAGTGGACTTCAGTTTGATCCAAGAGTGTTAGGCCTGGAGTCAAGAAAATCAGACTTCAAATGCAACTACAGACATTTAACCTTTGTCTGCCTCTGTTTCCTCGATTCTAAAGCAGGGATCTTAATAGCACTGTTTTCACAGGTTGTTGTGAGTATCAAGTGGGATAAAATTTGTAAACTGCTTAGCACAATGCCTGGCATATAGAAGATGCTTAATGGGGTTTATGTGGTGGTAAGGGAGGACTAGCACTTCTGGTGGGAGGGCTGACTGACCTCTTTTCAGTGCTGCTCCTCTGTCTTTGGTGTCCATTTCTCACTGTGGCCCCAACCTGGTAAACCATCTTGGCAGACAGGTTAAACTAGGTTTAGAGTAACCAACAGGCCTCAAACCTGTTGGTTAATTAGGGGGATCTTGACCCCAAGCATGTGAAAGCAGATTGCAGCAATTTGTTCCAACAGTAATAAAGGCAGCCGAAGCAGGCACTGTGGAGCACTTAAAGTTTGGTCAGACATCAAAGACTCCAAAATCATCCACTGAATCATTGACCATTGCCAGTTGTCTGTCTGGACTTTAGTCCTGCCACTGGACTTTGTTGACTCTGGAAGAGAGAGTGAGGCTGGTGACGTTATACAATGCTGCCTTGCTTAAATCCAAGTCACTAAGAGTCAAGACATCACCCCCTGAGGTAATTGGTGCTTTTTGAAAACTGTGGACAAACAGCAAAGTGGTTACTTATTCCTTCTCTCTTTCCCACCTGGTTCCCTTGGCAGCATTTGATATAAGCTTCTGCCTCAGACCACTGGGAGGAAAGTCCAAACAAAAGGACAAACAGTTTTGTTTTGTTTTCTTTCAATACTTTCACCAGTGTTATCTCAGTTGTCATCATATAGCAGAATCAGCTATGTCATTTGGATGATTTTTGTGTTATATTTCTCTATTGTTAAAACTATGGTGCTCCTCAGACTTACTTAAAAGATATGATTGAATTAGAGTCAGTGTGGTGAAGTAGATAGGGCTCTGGGCTTAGAGCTAGGAGGACCCAGCAAAAAAAAACCCTTTCAGGTATTTATTAACCACGTAGTCTCGGGAAAGTCATTTAACCTGAATATGACTCAGTTTCCAGAAAAATGGCAGAGAATGGTAGTGGTGGATTTAATGGTCTCTAATTACGATTACTTTCTGCTCAAATCTATGATCCTATAATTACTGAAATATAGCAAATTCTGTGTCACAAAACCTGCATTTTGGCCAAATCACAGAAGTGTAAGACCTGACACTAAGGGAGCATGCACCTGGATTTCAACAACAACAACAACAACAACAACAAAAACCAGAAAGTTAAATTTGTTCCATTTTTTTTCACTTTGGGAATCACCCTCCAACACCAATGTGTTTATATTTTTGTAGGTGTACATTTCGTCAAAGTGAATTTTGTTTATGTAAAATTATGGGCCAGATGTTCAGTGCCATGAAACCTCTACAAGAGCTTATTGCCAGCACGAGGCTGGGTTGTTTCCACAATTATAAATGGAAAATAGGGTTGTTTAGATAAGGTTTTAATGTTAAATTATATACAAACATGTAGATATGGGATTTCACATCAGAGAGGCAGATCCATTTGATTTCATTAATATCCTCCGAAATAGAAACCCAAAATCTTGGAAAAAGCAGACTGAACAGAGAAAGTGAAACAGGGCACATTTTATACCCTTTATTAATAATTTCCACTAGATGGAAATATTTGTTGATCAGAAGAAGAATATTGGCTCAAATGGCATAATTCTCGAGGGCGCATGAAAATGTAAGATCATAGAATTTTGAACTAACAGGTATTCTAGAACACTGGTATCAAACTCAGATAGAAATACACGTCTCCATGGAAGGCCCATATTAACTTACAAAATCACAAATAAAATTTATCTGTCATATTGTATTTTCATGCATTTTGTTGAACATGTTCCAATTTCATTTTAATCAGGAGGCAGCTAGGTAACTCATAGGTAGAGCTCTGGGCCTGGAATAAGGAAGACCTGAGTTCAAATCTGGCTTCAGATACTTACTAGCTGTGTGACCCTGGACAAGTCACTTAACCTCTGTTTGTCTTAATCCACTAGATAAAGAAATGGCCAACCACTCCAGTATCTTTGCCAAGAAAACCCGATGGGGCATCAGTGTACTGTCCACAGGATCACAAGGAGTTGGAAACAACAACATTTTGAGGGCAATTGGGCCAACTGGGAGTTTGACACTTCTGGTCTAGACACATCTTTGTGGTAGCAAATACCTGGAACCAAAGTGAGTACCTAGTGATAGAGTATGGGTTAAATAATCAGAGCACATAAAGGTAACAAAATATTTTTTTTGGAGTAAGAAATGTCAAATATGAGAAACTCAAAAAGAAAAACATATGGGAAGATTTGTTAGAACTGATGAAGGGTGATGGAAGCAGAAGCAGAAGAGCAATATCCATAATGGTGGCAGCAATGTAAATGACTGAACACTAAGAAATTGAAAAACTAATTATGGGACTGAAAAACAGAAACAGAAAATGAGAGAAAAAGTATAAGATATTCTGACAGAATGTTATAGATATTGCAAGACATCATCTGTGATTTTTTTTTATGCTTAATTTATTTAAAAAAAAAAGGTTACACTAGAGTTCATCTAATCTGAATTTACTATTTTACAGATCAGGAAACTGAGGTCCAGAAAAGGAAAGTGACTTCAAAAATCTGATAGTCAGGACATAGCAGAACCAGGATTTGAGCCTGAGTTTTTTGATTCAAAATGACTGCTTCTAGTTCAATATGCTGCCTCATCCACTTCCTATTCCAAAAATTTGACAATTTATTTCTTTGATACTTTATTTACAAAGTATTTTCTCACAATAACTCTGGCATAAATATTTTTATCCTTTCTTTACAGGTGGGCAGGTTTGGCAAAGATACTGGAGTGGTTTACTATTTCCTACTAGAAAAGGAAATGGCAAACCATTCCAGTGTCTTTGCCAAGAAAACACCACAGACATGTAGTCCACGTGGTTACAGAGTTGCACAAAATTGAATGACTGAACAACAATAATCTGAGCTCAGGAAGTTAACTTTCCTTCTGGATGTAGCTCATTATGTACATAGCACTTTAATGATTATAAAACATTTTCCTCACTGCAACCCCAAGAAGTAGATAGGATGGAATTTTTCCCATTTTATAGATGCATAAACTGAGTCTGATGGCTACTACCTATATGACTTTGGTCAAGTCAATTAACCTTTCTAGGTCTTTGTTTCTTCATCTGTAAATGGGGTTGGGCGGGGGGACAGCAGGATGTATTAAATGACCTTGGAGATACTATCCAGTACTACGTGAATTTTCTTCAGTCATTAAAATTATAGTCTGTCACACAACTAGTATTTATAACATGCCTACAATGTGTCAGGCACTGTGAAAGGTGCTGAAGATGCAAATATCAAGAATCACAGGGGGCAGCTAGGTGGTGCAGTGGATAGAGCACCGGCCCTGGAGTTAGGAGGACCTGAGTTCAAATCCGGCCTCAGACATGTAACACTTACTAGCTGTCCGACCCTGGGCAAGTCACTTAACCCCACTGCCTAGCCAAAAAAATACCCCAAAAAACAAAAAACAAAAAAAAAGCACAGGATCCCTATATTCATATTTGTTACTGAGTTGTTTTCAGTCATGTCTGACTCTTTGTGACCCCAGTAGGGATTTTCTTGGCAAAGATACTGGAGTGGTTTTCCATTTCCTTCTCCATCTCATTTACAGATGAAGAAACTGAGGCAAACAGGATTCAATGACTTGCTCAGGGTACACAGCTATTAAGTATGTGAGGCCAGATTTCAACTCAGGTTTTTTGACTCCAGACTTGGCATTCTACTCACTCCATCACCTAGCTGAGCTACATTCATATTTAGGCTACTTTTAAAACATAGAGAAAACACACTTAACTTGTTATCACAAGATTTGTACTTTATTCCAAACTTCACCATTGATAAGAGGCAATGTAGGAGAATGAACTCTGTCCTTATGAACTAGGAAACCTGAGTTCTAATTGCAGCTCTTCAATAACTAATTTTATATTTCTCCATCTCTGCCTCAGGTTTTTCATCTTTAAAATGAGATACTTGAACTAGATGATCTCGAAGATCCTTTCCAAATCTGACAGGCTATGATTTATTAGATGCTCTCATTTGGGCAAGTCATTTAAACTCTCTGAGTCTCATTGTACTCATCTATAAGACAGAGATGGGGGCTGAATTAAATGATATAAAGAACTCCCTGGTGAGAAACATACTCCATTTTTGCCCATGTACACCCTCACCTTCTCTGTAGATCAAGGTCTAGAGAGCTGCTTAAAACAGAAGCATGAAAATGCTAACCCTGTTGGCTTCCAAGTATGGGCCAAACCAAATTAAGAGGCAATTAGAAAATATTTTAAAAAGTAAATTTAAAAAAAGAACATAATCTTAATATGTGGTTTTCAAAGTCAATATGAAACCCATAGGGATCCTTAGGTGTGTCCTACAGAACTGAGAGTCTAAGTCACTTGCTCAGGGCCATATAGCTAGTGTATATAAAAAGTGGGACCTGATCCCATTTCTTCTGGGCACTGAGGACACCTCCTTTTCCACTATGTCAACAGGTATTTAAAAATGAACAAAAAATATTATTTTGTGTACCTAATAAGATTGCTTTGAGGATTAAGATTTTTTTTTTATGAAAGCACTTTGAAAACCCCAAAGTTCTCTGTAAATACAAGACACTGTATTATCAGCATTAATAAAGATAAAAAAACAAACTCTCTGAAATGCATTAGAGAAAATTTAACTTTCCTTGGAAGTACTGTCAGGTTGAAAACCGCAGGTTTGGGAGATATCACTCCCCTCAAAAAACCCCAAAAAACAAATTGGTGTTTGTTTGCCAATTTAAAATAAGACATACTTCCATTCTTTATATACCTTCCCATGACTTGGATGATATTCATTGCTCCTTAAAGCCTCCCCTTTCTTCAAGGTGATACCTTGATAGTTAAAGGGATATTGCTTAGGTAATATCTCTACTGTCTACTTAATGCCCTTATCTAGAAGTGACAAAATGTTCCCCCTATCTCTTAAGCCCCCTTTTGACCCAGATATTCTATTTAACTTTTGTTATAATTACTTACATACCTATTTCTTCACTAGGATAAGCATCTTGAGGACAGCGATTTTGCTGCCTTTCTTCTTTTTATTCACATCACCTACCAACAGTGCCTTGAAAACAGGAATATATTCATTGATTTGAAGTATCAAAATGCATTTTAACATTCAAATAAACCCACAGAGTTATTTAAACTTTTAAAAAGTTTGCACTCAAATTACTTTAAATTCCAGGTGAGCTGTGCTATCTTACATAAACTGGCTTATCCATTTCTAATCAAGACCTGGGAAATATTATCCAGGGAAATATTAGCTCTTTGCCTTGTCAATTCTCTTTCATAACATCTCATATAAAAACAACTAGTCAGATCAGTGAAAAGATTAGTAAAACTAATGGCTTAGAATTCTGTAGGCAAAAGAACAAGTTGATTGGTTACATGTTTTCACTTTTCATGCTTATTCTGGTGTCTGTCACATTGATGTAGATTTACTCACTGATGCACTGATCCAAGGAGAAGAAAAGCTATGTGTCAGACTATCTATTAAATCTCTCATTACTTACCTATTCACCTTGAGTCTCACAAGATTGGCTTTATGTACAGGCCAGTTAGGTAGGTTTACAAAATTTGGTTTCAGGGATGCTGTGAAGGCCACACTGTCTGAAAATATCCCCCCTATCTTTTATCAGATAACATGGCATTGCACAATTAGAGCTTTATTGCTTTAGCTTGAGTGTTTGATGTCAAAAGACAAATGCCCCTGTAAAATATTATATTTTATTCTTCTATTAGTTATTTGTAACTCAATGCAAATTAATTTGGGCTCTTTTCATAAGAGTAGGTTTTGAGAAGATGGAGAAAGGAAGATAATCATGATTGCACTGGGTTCCCAAGTAAAAGAGAGAAAGATTGTAGAACAGGGAGGCTGAGAAAGTAAACTCTTCCTACTTTATCACCCTCCCCATTCTCCACCCCAGGTCCATTTGCCCATAGGTATTATAGAAGAATACTAGATGACACATGAAATCAGCCCCCGTCTTCCAGATGTTAGCAATGACTTCTTATTCAACAGCATCAACATTATTTTTGGATGTTTTAACAACAAAACAATTTAGTGATTTGACTGATTTTTAAAAAAATCTAAACTAGTTCTGTTGGCCTTGTATAGACAAAATTGCAAAATTATTAGCATTTTCTACTGCTGTTATAGGTCTCATAGGTTTGCGTTGCTCTCGTAGACTGTTAGAATCTAATAGACCTTAGTGATACCCTAGGTACAGGGGTGGGGAACCTGCAGCCTCAAGGCCACATGTGCTCCTCTAGGTCCTCAAATGTGGCCCTTTGACTGAATCCAAACTTCACAGAACAAATCTCCTTAATCAAAAGATTTGCTTTGTAAAACTTGGACTCAGTCAAAAGGCTGCACCTAAGGACCAAGAAGACCACACGTGGCCTTGAGGCTGAAGGTTCCCCACCCCTACACTAGTCATCATGTTACAGATGAGGAAACTGGGGAACTGATACTAGACACCACTTGCCTAGATACTCCAAACTAAGTCTTCTAATTCCCAGTCTGGTGAGTGGGCCTCTGCTTCATAGGCTCATATTCCCATCAATCTCAGCACCTAAATGAAATGTATGAAGTCATCTAGTCCTGCCCCCTTCCTGGAAGCACAGAACAGAGAAATTTATTTTAGCTCTGTCTGAACAAAGAAAGGCTAGAAGCTTTCCATAGGTTGATGAGTTCTTCTGATGTCCAGTGAGATGTGGCTGTCATATGCACCCATTTTGTGACATTTTTCATTATTAGATGCCTTAGCTCTTTTTTTTTTTTTTTGGTGAGAACCCTTAGCTCTTTTTTTTTTTTTTTGGTGAGGCAATCGGGGTTAAGTGACTTGCCCAGGGTCACACAGCTAGTAAGTGTCAAGTGTCTGAAGTCACATTCGAACTCAGATCCTCCTGACTCTAAGGCCAGAGCACTATCCACTGTGACAGCTAGCTGCCCCCTCCCTTAGCTGTTTAATAAGCAAAGCAGAGATGAGCATTTCCACAGTGATTCTAGGAAGATACCCTTCAAAGAAAAAAGAGAGCCCAAGTGTCAATAATTTCAAACATTTAAATCATTTGGCTCAGATTCCTCAGCCTGAAGGAGGAAGAAATCTAAAGTTAGAACTAAAAGCTTGAGGAGCTGGGTGTAGCAGACACAAAAAAGAAGGAAAAGGAAGGAAAGTTGTCAAGGAGTGTGCAAAAAAAAAAAGAACAGACACGCATATTTATTTGTCTGTTGGATTTAGATGATGGGACTGTGTCTGATGTTAAGTTCTGAATGGCATCCAGTACATTTTTGGCATTCAATGCATGTTTATTAATAACAACACTACCGGTAATAACACTAATACAAACACAGCAGTAAGAAAGATGAAGGCAACAAAAACTAATGCAGTAAAAAAATGGGGTAACCATCCCTTCTGCTTCCTCTTCTTCCTTACTTCCTTCTCCTCAATTTAAAAAAAAACCATAAAGATAAAGAATTAATATTTGCAGTCCAGTAGAGAAGATGCCAAAGTCAGAGAAGAAAGTAGATGAGCTTTAATAAAGAAATGATATCTTCTTAAAAAGGTGACTCATGACCTTTATTTCTTTAAGTGGTCAGATGCTATGAACATTTGCAGGGTACCTGATTTTGAATTCTGACACATACTACTTGAATGACCCTAGGTAAGTAACAACCATTTTATTGTTTCCTCATCTATGAATTGAAAGGAAAGGATTTCACCGTCTCTAAGGTTCCTTACAGGATAACTATTTGGCACAGTGGATAGGGGCCTGAAGCCTGGAAGACTCATCTTCCTGCATTCAAATCTGGCCTCAGACAGTTACTGTCTGTGATGTGTGACCCTGGGCAAGTCACTTTATCTGTAAAATGAGCTAGAGAAAGAAATGGCAAACCGCTCCAGTATTTCTACCAAGAAAACCCCATATATGGTCATGAAGAGTTGGACATGACTGAAAATAACAAGATTCCTCTTAACTCTAAATCTATGATCTTATGATTCAAATTTAGATGAATAAACTGAGGGGACAGGGATTAAGTAACTTCCCTAAAGTGGTAAGGGCTCATACCTAGTGAGAAGCAATATCAGGAGTAAAGAACAGGTTTTCTTAACCCTAGTCAAGCATTCTTCCTATTATAAGTCTAAACTCACAAACAACACATTTTAGGAGAAATCGGGGTGGGGGTGGGGAGTCCAAGGACAAATAAAAAAAAGGAGAACACAATCAAAAAATGTTAATAGAGGTACCAGTAAGTTGAAAATCAGAAAAAAAAGAAGGGAAGAGGAATATTAAGAGGTTAAAATAGTGAGGTTGGAAGAAAAAAAAACTGAACAGTATAAAAATGGAGGAGCATTGAGTCAAGGAAACTAAAAAAAGTTTATGTTAGTTCATTAGAGAAATGACTAGATCTTTAGTTGGGAGCACAGAATGGAGAGATTTTTGAGATAAAAGGAAAAGAGGCAGGATTTTGTGATCCCTTACAAGTAAGGGATGAAAGGGAGGAATCTTCGAGTCGTAGTTTGTGAACTTGGTTGCAGTACATTTAAAATATACTTCTCGTGCCTGAAAAAAAAAAGCACCTTTCTTTTTAGCTTCCAAATTTATCTCTTCAGTCCATCTTCAAAGCCTAGTGAAATCCCACCTCTTCCATAAAAGCCTTCTTGGTGTCTCAACATCCTATTTCCAATGCAAACCTCTTCACTATAGATTTTTTTCTTTAGAAACCTGTTCATGTTTCTTTCCAAGACTAAAAGTTTCTAGAGGACAGGTACAGATTGAATATTCTGGATACGTGCTTGGAAGCACATGTTACAGACATGCATCCAGCAGACTTTTATTAAATGTTAACAGATGATGAAAACAGGGCATACGTCCAAAAATCATGTTTCTAGGCCACTAGGCCCCTAAAGAACAGGCCGGTGCCAGAATAAGGGCTCTTGGTATGTATGTAAAGTAGGCCACAGGAAGTACCTGTTTACCTGCTGACTGTGGCCCCTTTTTGGTTGATAACTAAGGGTCAACCTGTCTAATCACATTTGGGCTATTCTACTATACTATCAGATGGAGAAGATTCTATTTCCCTGCATTTGAAATCTATATGGAATTCTGCACACCATCAGCAAATCCCCTTGTCGTCTCTTTGCTCTTCTACCCTGCTTTTGCCCCCAACTGCCAATCCAGTTTTCTATGTAATGAACTAGGAGAATTTTTATTCTTTATAGAAATTACAACCAGTGGCCCCCCATCTGCATTCAGAAATCATAAACAGAAAGCAAGCAAGCTGTGTCTGCATAATTCAGATATTGATGAATACAAGGACCCGCAATGCCCTTCCATCCTTCAAAAACATTCCAAGTCCACACTTATAATCGAAATTAGCTCCATCAGGCAGCAGTAAGTTCGGCAATAAGATTTAATCTCTACAGCACTCAAAAGACAAGATTCAATTACATTCTATGATCTTAATTGAATTACCTAAAAAAAAGGCTAAAAAATAAAACTTAATTTCATATTCTTCCCAAGACCAGCTTACTTGAGCTGAAAAAGAATATGCTGTGGTTTGTAACAAATATGTTTGTTTTTTCCTGCCTAATAATTCACAGCTTAGACGAGAAGCTAATATCCTTTAAGTAAAAGACTAATATCTATCTATGGTAGCACTCTTTTTTTTTGACCCATCTGGTTTGTCAGAAAAGTCTCCTACCTCTGATATTTATACAATATCATGCAAATGTCAAAATCTGAATGTCATCTTCAAAGACCCTTTTATGTCAGGCAACCCCTTTATAGGGAAAAAATAAACAATTTTATGTATGCATGCTTGATGCCAGTCCAATTAATAAAAGCCTTTTTTGCTATGCTTGGCTACAAGCAAGTTTCTCTTTTGAAAATGAACAGAGGGAGAATGAGATAAAAGGTCTGTATTGTTTCCTTGCAAATTTTACAGTTTCATTTTTAATTTGTGTTTGGATGTGAGGATCTTGGTGCAGATGGCGTGATAGTCCACAGTATGTTCTGAGAACCTGAAATGATAACAAAGATATGCAAATTGAGAGGGTGCTTTGGATGAAAGCCAGGATATCCAATTTCACAATAGCTGAAAACAAATTGATGTGCCCGGCAAACTACTCAGAGTAGCACTAGGAAATGTAACAGTGCCAAAACAAATTATATTAATGACCTGAACAGTTTGTTGAATTCTATTGGCTAGCTTAATGTTGGTTACATTTGTCTGCTTTGGCACCTCATTTGCTGCACAAAACAACTTTTCTAAATGGAAGGGGAAAAAATCCACTTAATGAAAAATCAATCTTTGTAATTGCAAAATAAAGTTAGACAACAGTTTTTGTTTTTTTTTTTTTTGCACCTGAGAAATGTTCACTGGTATTTAAAATGCACCAAATGGAAAAATGTATACACTTGAAATTCAAGAAAGATATGTCAAAAACTGTCATTTATGGGCACAAAATTTACCCTCCCCTTTAATATTTCAAATTCTGGAAGCAGTCAATTAAAAGATACTTTTAAAAGAATCAAGTTCATATTAATCATAATGAAGTTTAGAAAGATTTTATTTAACAATATTAGCTTTTGATTTTAGGGCTCCTTTTTAGTTATTTGAACACATTTCTAAGAAAGAATTATTTTTAGTAAGCAATTTGATGATGCCTTATTTTTTAAAATTAAAATAATTATAATCAATAGGGGCAAGAAAAAAGGAAAGAAGGAAAAAGGGAAGGAAGAAAGGAAGCAAAAGAGGGTGGAAAGTAGGAAGGGATAAAGGAAGGATGGAAGAGAGTGTTGGAAATAGGAAGAAAGAAGGTGGAAGGAAGGAAAGGGATGAGGAAAGAAAAAATGAAGGAAGCAGAAAGGAAGAGAAAGAAAGAAGGAACAAATGAATGAATGAAGGAGAGAGGGAAGGAGAGGAAGGGAAATTAGAAAGGAAGAGAAAAGGAAGGAAGGAAGGATGGGAGGATGGAGAAATGAAGGAAAGAAGAAAGAAGGAAAGAAGGAAGAAAAGAAGAAAGGAAAGAAAGAGAAAAGGAGGAAGGAAGGAAAAGAAGGAAGAAAGGAAAAAAGAAAGGAAGGAAATAAGAAAAAAGGAAGGAAAGGAGAGAGGAAAAGAAGGAAGGAAGAAAAGAAAATGTAATTTGTGAAAGAGGAAAACTATTTTTATAAAGTATACATTCATAATCTGAAAACATTTATAATTTAAGGAATCTTACCATTTATACTTCTTTTTAATAAGAAGGGAAAATGTTCTTAGAAACTTTACACACACATACACACATACACATGCACATTTACATGTAAACAGGAAGTAAACTAGAGACAATGAACAAACATATTGAAGTCACAGGGCTTGGGGGTCATAGCGACAAGAAGAACCAAGTTTAGTTATGGTTTTTTTTTTTATCTTACATGCATTTTTTAAAAATCAAACACAAAAAAACCTAAATAAAATAAGAAGCCTCAATAATATAAAAGTATTTTTATAGGCAAACATTTTATAAATTGATGCCAACTACCAAAGTGTTTATTTCTTGTATAATTAATCTGACCCTCCATAAAAAACTCTAATTGCAGGGGATGCAATTAAACTTTCAGAATCAAGGAAATGTTGCCATAACTAAACTCCAATTGGTTTGTCTTTTCTATGTTTTTTGCTTTAGCAAAATGGTTCTTGTGAAAATAGTTTACAGCTGCAACCCCTGAAAGCCTATGGTTTACTAAAAAATTGATTGCACAGTTGTTCAGGAATTAGCCTGCTGAAGACAAGATCTATATAAGATATGCCATGTAAAAAAAAAGTGCAGAAGAAGCAAATTGGTGAAGACCTTTTGACATAGGACTCATTTTAAGTTTAAAGATATTCCCTCATCATTGTACCCGATGGTGATGTCTCTGTGTTACTTGTCACACATTTGTTTTTCATGTGTAATTGTTTTTAAAGAGGTTTATATCATTTCATTGAAAAGCAAAGTTCATCACCAGCAGGGTGCTTACTGCTAGAGAGGGAAAATAATACGGGTAAATAGATACATGTTCCCTCAGTAGATCTTCTCACTTGTTGAACGTGAATATTTACCAAAGAATTAGAAGTCCTAGCTCTCTTTCTTCAGATTCTTTCTTTTGTCAGGATGCATTTGTGTGTCATTTTCTTAAAGAATTCCAGCGCCTTGCTGGTTTATATCTTTTGAAAGAAGAAATAAGGGAAAGTCGAGAAAGAGCTTTATTTGTGAATTGGACAAGGCTTTAAATGGTTCTGTGCTTCCTTTTGCTCATCTCTAGTAGTTCAAGGTCAGTTGGGTCCTGGCAATGGAATACTTGCCTGAAATTTCCAAGCATCTATTTTAGCTTAATAATGTAAAGAGCAACAGGTTAGTACTTTACTATTATCATGGGGTGTAGGTTTAAACACTATTTATGCTAGATGCCATGCAGCTAGGAACTGCAGGATAGCATGTGTAATTAGGTAGGAGGGTATTAAAAAAACAAACAAACTTTCATACCAAGAAGGAGAGAGAAGGGCCCTTGATGTTTGTTAGGAAAATAAGACAAAGAAAAAAGAATTTTAATCTGAAACAACATATAAGAGCTCCTTAATCTATCAAACACCAAAATATAAATTTTAGGTAAGGCCCCAAATGACCCCCATTTAAAAAAAAATACTCTACTAAAAGGAATACTTTGGATCTGTCCATCAATCCACAGACATAGAGAAATCCTGAGCAGTGAGGCAATGTACTCTCTGTCTTCATGCATAATACATACAAAATAGGTGAAGTAGTATGTAAAGTGAATTTTAATTGGTTATAATTGTCATTTCATTTAGTAAAGTATTGTCTGGAGACCAGGATATCAATTAGCACTCTATGGATGCTGTTACTTATGAAAATATGCATATATAGAGATGATGTGCTCTTGCAGTAGATATACTTTAATTAAGAAAATGGTACAGTAAATTAAAAACCTTTAAAGTATTGATTAATTGCTATATAGATAGGTTTGGAGTATCAACTTAGTAAAGTCAAAATTACTGTATCTGATTTAAATGAGATTTTTTAAAAAATCATTTTTAGAATTGCCACCAGGTTTTATCAACACATTTACTGACATTCCATCTAAGAAGTTCAGCACATTAAAAAAAAAGTAGATTTATAATACACCTTGTTCCTTAAAAAGAAAAAAAAATAAGCTATGCTATGTATGTGTTATGTGAAAACACAAGAAAACAATATTAAGTCGAGTCTCCCATGAAGCTCTCTTTCATATGTCCTTCATATTCCTTGGAATTAATGGATGCTCAGGCATCAATAAGGGAAGGAAAAAAAAGATGATTGATGTATTTCGTTTCATTATTAAATTGTTGGTAACCAAGACGGTTTTTCTTTTTTCCGTGGGGATGAAGAGGGACCTGTCCCTTTTTAACCACTTGCTCTGAATGACTTTTATACCCAATATAAGTGAGAAGAGAGGATGAATGTCACCTCTCTTCTCTTCCTCCTCCTGCCGATGCATACTCCTTTCTTTGATTGACAGCTACTAATAACCTTCCTGCCCTAAGTGCCATGGAGACACTTTATTAGGACAAACAGCCAAGGAAATCTAGGAATGAAGCCAAGTCTGCAGTGAGTTATTATCGGGCTTGTATTTATCTCAGCTTTGTAATTTTTTTCAGTGATATGCAAATCCTGAAATAGATCTTCTTCTGTTGAAGGACAGGTCCCTCTGTTAATTGATCCACTGAGATTCAGCCTAACCTCTTTTAGCTATCAGCCAGGGAAACATGCAACATAAAAGAAACTCCATGCTGTATACAGTGCACATAAATTCACTGTGCATTCTACAAGGAGAACTTCCTCCCAGAAAATGCATTTTCGGTTCATGAAAACATTTTACATCTAAGTGCTATCTGTGTAACAGATCAAACTGGTTTGTTTATTTGTTTATTAGTTTGCTATGAATTACTCTATTAAAGTATAACCAAATGTGATTTCAGATGGGATTTACATTTTTTCTTGAAATACACACAGCTTACATAGATTGTAAACATATTAAAAGTAATGCAGACAGAACTCACATTTATTTGTTCAGAAAACACTTACAGAAGACCATGAATTACAGAAATCTGTTCTCTACAGAGCAACTTCACTTTGAGGGAATTAAAAATACAGGTGTGTTGCCTACATTGCATTCCTCAGAATCCTGGGAACATTTGGTATTTTTCCTTTGTTTCTTCACAATCTTTCTGCTGGGGAGAAAACTGTATCAGCAAGTTCAACTAAAGGAGATGTAGCAAAAAGAATGAGTCATCTATAGTATGTGAAAATTGTGCAATTAATATGGGGTTTGATGGTAAATGAGAGCACATTGGAACAAAGAAGAATATAAATTGCATAGGAGTCTAGCCGGAGATGATACTAATAGTGAGTGAAAAAAACCATAATGTACTGCAGGTATGGATCCAATAATAAAAATGTCATAAATGTCATCATCCATTATGATGCAGTATTTACTTATTGTCATCAAAGCATATAATAAATCTATAACAGACAGATGCTTGCCTCTGAGACACCTCTCTAAAGCAAATTTCCTAGGAGAATGTGTAACCATATAGAAAATTAGGTCTCAAATTTCTTGTTTCTTGTAAATCCTCCCAAAATAAGTTGAAGCTATATCTATCTATCTGTCTATACACACACACACACACACACACACACACACACACACACACACACACAAATTTCTTCAACTTATTTTGTTGTTGCCAAATATGGGAAAGACAAATAATTGCCCTGTAATGATCTGAAAAACTTAATCCTATAATGTGCTTGGTAAAAACAAAAAAAGTGTCATAGGAATGTCATCCACTCTAGCTTTGGACAAGCAGAAGCCCCAAGAAAGAATCTTAACAGGAAACCCAGATAACAGCAAGCATATTAATGCTATCAGTTTTAGACAGAACAATTTATGCAACTCTTTTCATTTCCTATTCATAGAACCTTTTGGAGAACCAGAGATTTTTTAGTGGTTATGTATTCCTTTGGACAACCTTGGCCTAAAGTGGACAACTTTAGGAAATTGTTGTTGATGTCCCATAAAGTGAAGAATGCTATTTTATAGACTTCAAAACTCAATGAGATTGATAGGCTATTTTTTAAAAGGATAGCAAAGGAATTTCATGAAATGTTTAAAAATTTTTAAAGGAAAATAACTTAGAATAAAATTATAACAATAAGATGTTTTAATTTTTTGTTGCTGTTAAGAGTAAGAAGTTATCTTGAGTATCTCTATCAAAATTTCCAAATTAAGAATTTTTCCCTTTCCCTAGAGATGTTGTGACTGAGACAGGAAAGAAGCACTACTTAGAGCATGCATGGGCTCCACAGGAAAGCCTTAAGTGTTTCTGATTTTTTAGTGACCTTTAAAGGAACTTTGGCAGAGAAACCGTAAGTGGAGAGACAAAGAAGGGGAAGGGAATGTCCTTCCTATAAACCATTTGGACCAGGAGCCTCTGTCTAAAGGTACATATAAAGATGGATCCATTGCTTGTTCTGAATCACTTCAAATTAATTACCTTTGTTAGGTAAGAACATGTATTGACTGGATCAATAAATCAGAACCAAGTCAAAAATCATTGTATGAGAGACTTAGCTATGCCCTAAGGAATCTGTATAAAAAGAAAGTGTTAAATCAGATCTGGACAGAGATTCATAGGGTCTGAGGACAGAGAGTCTAAAAACTGCTGTACAGAGCTGAGCCAAGAATGTTGTTGTGGCTCTTTATCCTTCATTCTAGAAAAGGACCATATCATCAGGGAGGTGATGCCATGACATGCAGGTGAATAGGATTTAAGTGAAGGAGGGCTGTGCAAAGTCACCAGCCTCACTTTCTCCTCAGGAGCCATCTAGGTCCAGTGGCAAGACATAGATCAGGATGACTAGAGATGGCCCTAGATGCAGTGGGAGACCTTTGCCTTTTTAAGCAAACGTCTTTAAGAGGTTTCAGTTTAATTAAGGCAACACCCATTTAGTGATTAAGGCTAAGCAAGAAATGAGGCAGAAAATAGTCTCTTTTACCCTGTCAAAAAAAAAAATTAATCTGAGAAGGAAAGACCCTTAGGGTTTCTGGCCAAAACAGAAACAATTGCTATTTACATTCATTCAGAGCTAATCGGGGCCCAAATAATGACCAAGAGGTGCTTAAGCTGGGACCTATTGTTGGCCAAACAATGAGAGCCTGAATGAATTGGGTTTAAAGCACAGTTCTTAAGAAAAAAAAATCTAGCAAGGAAACCCCAAGATGTTTTGTGAGGTTTCAGTGATCAAAATTCACATTCCTTTGGGCAGACCACCTATAGGTAAGGGTATGATACCCTATGTGGAGAGAAGGAAGGGAAAGAAAGAAAGAAAGAAAGAAAGAAAGAAAGAAAGAAAGAAAAAAAGAAAAAAAAAAAAAGAAAGAAAGAAAGAAAGAGAAAGGAAGGAAGGAAGGAAGGAAGGAAGGAAGGAAGGAAGGAAGGAAGGAAGGAAGGAAGGAAGGAAGGAAGGAAGAAGAAACTGTGTTGTCCAACTGACCAGTTGGGTCTTCAGTGGGGCAGCTTAAATGTGCTAATAATTGTAAAGAATTTATCACAGGGCCTGAAACGTAGTAAATGCTATATAAATGTTAACTAATAGCTATGAAAGACTATAGGAAACCAGTGAAGGGAGAAAGGAAAAAGAGAAGGTAGGAAAGTGTAGTAGATAAAGTAGGTATTGAGGAAAACCATTTACTCTATTGCCATCTTGAAGCAGAAGACCTGGGTTGGTGCCCAGGTACTCCCTCTACTCAGGACTGAGGGACTGAGGGAAGCCTTGCCCAAAGATCAGCTATTTTCTAAACATACCTTTCTGGCACCTAGGAATGCAGGAACATCATAACATGAACTGCTGTTTCATTAGTCAAATATTTCTAGTACATGAGTATTTGCCTAAATTATAAAGAAGCCAGTAATTAATTACATATAAATGTAAATTTACAGGGACCCCAAACTCTACCTAGAATTAAGGATTGGTTTATAATGTTTTAGTGGATAGAGCACTGGTCTTGGAGTTAAGAAGCCCTAGATTCAAATCCTGCCTTAGACGATAACTATATGATTTTAGCTAAATCGCTTATCCTTTCTGCCCCTCTGTTTGCTCCTCTGCAAATATCAGGGGATTACACTAAGTGATCTTCTAAGTAAATTCTAGTTCTAAATCTATTAACTTATTTTTTAACATGGCTATGTATTTATGGTTAAAGGGAAAACTAACCAAAAGGGAAAAAAAATGATTTTTTTAAAAATCCGGTTTAGATTGGAATGAGTTAGTTGCTTAGAAAGTTTTCTACACTTTTGGTAAACTTGAACTTATCTTGTCTTTTTGAACCAGGGAAAAGACTTAACATGGAAACAGTCTGGTAAGAAGACAGATGCTGGGTATTGGTGCCAGTGTCCAACTGCTCCCTTTACAACACGTTGCTTGCACCCATCCATGCCTGGCATTAGAGGACTCCTGGCACATAACTAGTTCTTGGCAGGAGGACTTCCTAAATATGATTGTCTGATGGCAAACCTTCTGAGAACTTAGGGTTCTCTTCCTTCAACAGTGAAGCATTGGAGTAAGACTTTGATAGAGGTTGCATAGGCCCTAAAAACCATTCATGAGTCATTCTTGAACTGTCATACTATTTTTAGCCACTGCCATCACTATAACTAGAAATTTTCCCACCTGGGTGCTCAAAGCTATTGCAATTGAACCAAAATGTTTCTTCTATAATAAATTCCCAGAATTCAGAGAGAAGGGAAAGATATAGAACTTTTATAGCCCATAAGCTTAAAATGAGCTCAACTTCCAACATTTTATTAATAGACAACATCATGAGCTAGCAGTAAAAGGATAAAAAATGTTGAAAGATTTCAATTAAGACCTTTCTTTTAAAAAGATGCAATCTTCTACCATTTGGAAGTTTGTATTTTGGAATGAATTGATACAATCTTGTGTGGAAGGCTAGAATCTTAATATATTCATCAACATTCCTATTCTCAAACTAAGAAATAAGCTTATTCTTGCACATATTTTGATATCTACTGCCATAAACATAGTTCTTTATCTCCATGTATGCAAATCTAATCTCCTAAACCAAATTGTAAATTGCTAGAAGTGTTAGAATTGTGTCTTCTATTTCTTCTATATCCACTATACAGGTGTACCTCATTTTATTGAACTTCGTAAATATTGCAGTTTTGTTTTGATTTGATTTGATTTTTCATAAATTGAAGGTCTTGGGTAATTCTGCATCAAACAAGTCTTTTGGAATATGTTTTTTTTTTTCCAACTGTGTTCTCCTGTTCTGTCTTTGGGTCACATTTCAGTAATTCTCACAATATTTCAAACTTTTTCATTATTATTATATCTGCTATGGTGATCTGTGATCAGTAATCTTTGATGTTACTACTGTGATTGTTTTGGGGCACCACAAACTGTGCTCATATGAAATGCAAACTTAATTGATAAATGTTGTGTGTGTTCTGACTGCTCCACTGACCATGGTGATTCCCTTATCTCTCTCCCTTTCCTCGGGCCTCCCCATTCCCTGAGACATGATAGTATTAAGATTAGGCCAATTAATAACCGTATAATGGTGTTCAGGTGAAAGGAGAGTCACTCAATACAGCAAATTTCATTGTTGTCTTATTTTAAGAAATTGCTACAGCCGCCCCAACCTTCAGCAAGCTACTACCCTGATCAGTCAGCAACCATCAACTTTGAGGCAAGACACTCCACCCACAAAAATGTGATTTGCTGAAGGCTCAGATGATAGTTAGCATTTGTTAGCATGAAGTATTTTTAATTAAGATATGTAAATTTTTTAGACATAATACTATTGCACACTTAGTAGACCACAATATTGTAAAGGAATAACTTTTATGTGAATTGGGAAATAAAAAAACGAATAAACATGTGATTCACTTTATTGCCATATTTGCTTTATTATGGTGGTCTGTGACCAAATCCTCAGTATCTCTGAGGTATGGTTGCAGTGACTGATGTGCTGCCAAACACAAAATAGTTACTAAATAGGTAATTTTATTAATTACCTAATGAATACTGATTGACTTGTCTTGAGGAATAGCCACAATATTGCCTAAAATATGCAGGAAAATCCTCAAAATTTAAAGAGATAGATAAATTCTTCCAAAGAAAAGTAACTCTTGATGGTGGTGATGATGACTTCTGAGTTTTGAGTATCAAAAATGTGTATCATTTATTGTAACAAAGATGGCATGGTTTCTTTCCTTCTTACCTTGGTTTTGAAAAAAATAACTTTTTTTTTTGCTTTACATTTATGTTCTCACATTCTTTAAATAGGATAGTCTCACATTCTTGAATTATAGAAACATTAGTTATTCAGGATTATATCAAGTATCCTCAGTCATAGAAATCATTATCATTTGAGGAGAAACCAATAACATTTTCTCAGAAAGCATAAGTGGTCCTAAAGGAATCTTAAGACACATTAAAAAATATGCTTTGTATGGCAAAAATAAAATAAAGCAAAGCACTATGACCCTATTAAGTTTTGTACTTCAGCAACTTATGAAGCTTTCAAGGCACTATCATGATTCGGCCTACTTGCCATGCACATGATTATACATGTTATAAACTTTTGTTGAATGAAATCCCTACCATTATGCTTGTTTTAATGAGGAAAATAGAGATTTTTTCAGGGTTTCAAATGTTCACTGTCCTAAATCAAAAGGTATGGATTTAAATAACATCTCAGATTGAAAGGCCTTAGCTGTACTGCCATGCTTTTCTGCTCATTTCAAAATCTGTAAAATAACAAGGTATTGGTTTTGAAGATTAGAGAGTCTGTGGTTTCAGTACATGGAATGTGTACACCATTAAATGTATCCAACAGTAATTCAGGATAGCACTAACCTGAAAGAAAGAGTTAGAGGTACACGCAGATGAGCAATGTGATCAACCCTGAATTTCTTTTTTTTTTTTTTGAGAAGAGGATTGATTGTGCTGTCAATACCCAGAGCATGATGTATGTGATGCCTCATCATTTCCTACAATAGCTATAGCTACACTAACGTCCTGCCAAATTTGCATAACCTCTCTTAGCTGTGCAACCTTCTCTAATGATACCATAGAATCTGCAGAATGTTTGCCCTTGGTTATAAGACCCTTCAAATACAAATCCAACCAATGCTGTAACAAAGCATAGAATGTGGAAGGAATTTCTCCCAGAAGAAAGAGATCAGGTCTATCCAGTTTTTAATATTAATTTAAAAACTCTTAAGAAAAAAAATGCCTACCTTTTTTTAAACTGATCTCTATGTTTTTCTGTCATTCTGTATTTTTTTTTTGCTTTTTTTTCTGACTATGCGTTTTCCTTCATTTGAAACTAAAGGGAATACCATGCCATAAATGCTGGACATTATTCCTCTGTAAGAAACTGAATGTTCTATTCAGTGTTGAGGTGAGGAATAAAGAGGCAAAACTGGTTTGGGCCATAGAAATAATGATACTGTACTCCAATCATGCCACCAACATGTCACTAGGGTACAGTCTATGGAATAAGGAAGTATAACAGGTGATATTGAAATTCTGATGGGTATGAGGGAGGTCCTGTATTCATAGCACATTATTAATCCTAAGGTGCACTTTTGACCATGTCAGGTATTGAAGTCTTTCCTCAGTGCCCCAAATAGATAAGAAAGACAGGTAGGATCCCTGCTTAAACCATAAAATAGAAAGAAAATAAGGTGGAGCTAAGAAGAAAAGCTTCCATAGGGCTACCTCATAAAACAGAATATGGGAAACATTGAAGAATGGAAAGACCTTCAATAGAGTGTTAAAGGGAAAAGTATGTGTGGGATTCCTTTCAAGCTTCTTGTTTTTTAACAAATTATTGGGCTTGGGAAAGTCCGGTTTCTTTTAACTTCTTTCTCCCTGTCTGTGTCTTTCTCTCTCTCTCTCTCTATATATATATACACAGAGACTTACATACATACACACATATATACATATATAATATATATGTGTGTGTGTGTGTGTGTGTGTGTGTGTGTGTGTAACAGCCACTCATGACCTCATCCCACTGCTGACTGGTACAGTAGCTTTAACCTGTTCCCTCTTCATTTTGGTGTTTATTTATCTATTAATTCATTTGCATATTTGTTTGTTTGTTTATATATTTGTTTATCTATTTATTCATTTATCTGCTTGCTCATCCTTTTTTTATTCATTCATTTTTTAAATTTTTTTCTTAAAGGTGGTATCAGAGTGAGGATTTGAATCTAGGTCCTTTGTCTCTCAGGCACTTTGAGCAGGATGCCACTTTAACTTACCTTTCTTTGTCCCTACCTCTACCTTCAAAAGATTTCTACAATTACACCATTCATAACCTTGGGAGAATGATGTTATTATTATTATTATCCTCATTTTACAGATGAGGAAACTGAGGCAAATAAAGGTTAAATGGCTTGCCTAACATCATACAGCTAGTAAGAGTCTGAGGCCAGATTTGAGCTCAAGTCTTCCTGACTCTGAGTTGAGCATTGTACCACCCAGTAGCCTCTAGTGAGTGATGGAATTAAGATGGTGGCCATGAAAATTGAGAAAAGAGACCAGACTTTAAAAGTGCTGTGGAAGGAGAAACAAGAAACAATCTGACTAGAGAGAGAGACAGAATGGTACAATAAAAAAAGGTGTGGCTCTGGAGTCAGAGGACCTGGTTTCGAATACTACCTCTAATATCCATTAGGTGCATGATGATATCCATTAGGACGAGTCATTGGTCTTAGATCTCGGTTTCCTCATCTGTAAAATAAATGTTTTTGGCTAGATGGACTCTGAGGTCACTTTCAGCTATAAATCTATGATCCTATGTGTGTGTGGAAATAGAATCAACAAAACTTGACTATTGACTGGATATGGGAGATAAAGGAGAATAAAGAGTTGAGGAAGTCTCCTAGAGTCTAAATCTGAGTAAGTGGAAAAGTATTGGTGCCCTCGGTGGAAATAGAGAAGTTAGAATTAAAGAAGGAGTTGGGGAAATCTAATGAGCTCTGTTTTGAACAGGTTGAATTTAAGATGCCTACCAGACATCTAATTGGAAATATCTGTTAGTGATACAGCATTCAAAATAAAACACATTGTCTTCTCCTCCACTCCACCCCCCAAAAAAAACCCTCACCCTTCTTCCAAATATCCATATTTCTGTCAAGAGCCTTCTAGGCATTACCTTAGAATCAGTATGGGAAGAAAGAGACTAGGTCTGTATATTTTGATCAGAATTTCATATGCATAAAGATTGTTCCCACAATAACATGGAGTCTCCCTCAAAGTGGATATTGATGACTTATTTGTTGAATGAATACATTTGCGTATTAATGAATGAATGAAGTGCAAGTCATTGCTTGAAAGAAATTTCAGAAATGTTTACCAAGTGGTATTTTTTCCTTTGGTGTTTGTGAATGTATTCTCAAGGTAACTACTATGAAGAACAGTACTCGTTTAGTTCTAAGTATTTAGAGAAGAGAGGCAGCTAGGTGGTACAGTGAATAGAGTGCTAAAGGCATAGAGTCATGAAGAATCAGAGATGACTGAACAACAACAAAAAAAATTCAAAAAACAATGTCATTTCTTCACAGAAATAACTTGTATATGTCTTTTCAGCCTGCCCTATTGTTTTAGGCATGTTTCTTGATGACAGGAATCAGGTTTTCTTGCATATTCTATAATATTCAGAGTTCCTAGTAAAATGCCATCAACACTGAAGCCTTTAAGTAACTATTTATTATGAATATGATGATGACAAATAACTTATGAGTAAGGGAAAGACTCAAATTCAGATCCCAGATTTACTCTTTGCTTTATTTGTCTTTGAGGAGACAACTAAGAAATTACTAATTTGCCACTCTCTGGTAAAACCATCTTGGCAGACAGGCTAAACCAGGTTGAGGGTAACTGACAGACCTCAAACCCATTGGTGAGTTAGGGAGATGTCTACTCCAACTTTGTAAAGACTTCCTTCATTGGAACGGGTAGATGAGAACAATTAGAGTTTGGTCAGAATTCAAAGACACCAAGGTCTTCCACTGCATCCCAGGTCATCGCCATTCACCTTGACTTTTGTCTTGCCACAGGACTTCTATTATTCTTCAAGAGGGAGTAAGACTGATAACTTTGGGCAACTCTGCCTCACTTACAACCAATTCACAAGCAAGCCAAGACATCACCTTGTAATGTCATTGGTACTTTTTGAAAATGAATGATGAAGGACATTACCTACTTTACTTTGTGTGAGACTACTCTATCCCGATCCATCAACGTATTTTTTTTTTGTCATAACATCTCTGTCTGCTTCACTGGTCCTATTCCTTTTACCCCCACCAGTCAGCATTCTTTCTAATTCAGTCCTTAGCTCTCTGCTCTTCCTTTGAGAACTTATTGATTCCTGCAACTTCAACTATTACTTCAATGAATATGATTTCAAAATCTGTATCTTCAGCCTTGACATCTGACCCAAGAATCCATCTCATATCTCCAAATGACTAAGAAATACTTCCATTTTGAGATTCTATTGTTTCTTCAAATTCATTAAGTCTTCCCTGCTCTATCTCTTCTGTACTTTCTGCTTTCTGTCAAATAGTTGCCTGTGATTTTTCAACTTGGATTGTAAGTTAATGGAGGGTAGGGTCTATATAACTTTGTATTTTCAGGGCACTTAGCACAATTTCTTGCACAATATAGGCATGAAACAGTTGATTGAATTTCTAAACCTAATTTTCAATTATCTAATCAGATTGGCATTTACATATTTAGTTAATTTAAGTACAAATGATATTATTAAATAACTAAAACACTTTTAAAAGGTGCCAATAGAATCTTACATCAATAATTCATGCAAGCCTTCCTAAAGTTGACCAAGCTATCAATTTTAAGAATCCATACGTATATTAGTCCAGAAATTTTGTCTTACACTTAAAAGTTTTATCCTAGTTTCTCTCAATGAGATATTATGTAGAAAAGAATTTGAAACCCTTAAATATTTATATAGTCAGCTATTATGCTGTTCTCACAATTATTATTACTTTTCACATGCTATATGAAAGTGATAAATTCTGTCCTGTCATGCCTAGGTTTTGTTTTATAAAAAGAAGAATAAAATGCTTTCTTTTCAATTTTTTCTTTATTTTGGAAGGGTTTATTGAAGTGGATAATAATTACACAAATATCACTTGATTTTTCTTAACAATTTACCTAATGTACCAGTAAAATATGCAAAGGTGTATATCAATTTCCTTTTTTACAAGTTGAGAAAAAAATAGTTATACTACTTTCTCAAGGTCACTCAATAACGTGCTAGCAATGCTAGAAATGGAGCCTTGATGACCTGTAAGCTAGCTTGCTTCCTACATGCTCACTACTAGTGACACTTCATAGCCCTTGTTTGCGAAATCAGTTTGTTACAAAATCTGTCTAGCTACTAGAGTAGTGAGTTTGTGGAAGGCAAAAACCCAGTCATTGGTGTTGATTTCCAACCTAGGGCATTGCCGATTTCCTCCCTGTCTTCACTTAATCTTATAAAATAATACCAAATTACAAGATTTTTATTGTTGCGGACTCTCCAGTTGTAACACCTCTACACACTAATCTGGGAACAAGGAAATCTGTCAGACAGTAGGCCTTTTTAAAAGTGAGAACACAAGAATAAGACCGTCAGCTTTTCTTGGTGGGCAAAGTGAGAGCGAAAGGTTTAGATCCTTAAAGGAAATGGAAAAGAAGGGTTTCTCAAAGACAGGACTATAGAGCAGGTGACAGGGACCTCATTGCCTGAGGGCACTTCTGCAGGCCACTGCCGCCTTTTCCCCACATGCTGGTAAAAGGGTGGTTTTTATCCTGAGGCAAAGCCACACAGATCCAGTCAAAATCCTCTTCACAACATCAGATGACATGTCATAATACCGCACACGCTCTATTCTTATAGGGCTTATAATGAGGTTTCCTCACTACCATTGCCTTAGCCCCCAAAATGCACATTAAAGGAAACTGTCAATTAGCATTTGGATCAAAATGTGACCTACTTTGCACTTGCCACAGTTCTGTGGAAACAGTCCTGCAGAGTCCAAATGTCTCTTTGGATTTCTTCAACACTATCACGGAGAAGGTATAATATTCAATTATGTTCAGTTGTCTCTTTACCTATAGAGACATTAGGTCTTTGCTTGCCTGCTATTGGCATTAGTTAACAAGATAGCAACTTTCTTGGAGCTATATTAACACCATTGAGTCATAATAAGGGAGGTAAATCCACAGACTTGAATGGTTCACATGTCTCTACTTCACCACTCATCTCTCCCCTATATATCCTCTCGACATGTTTTGTTAACTCCTTAAAATATAAGAAAGCCATAAAAACCTAGCAAAGAAAAACTCTGCTCATTCTTCAGATTAAGATAAACCTAAAAAGACAAAACTGTTTAAGTGAAAGTAGATTCTAAATAAGGGATGGATTCTCTCTCTTTCTCTCTCTCTCTTTCTATAAAGATACATCTTAGATGATACAGATGTGTGTATATGCCTATATATGTGTATATATAGATGTGTGTATATGCCTGAACACACACACACATATATATATATAATATATGTTTTAGACATTCATATATTGCCTTAAAAGAATATGTCATATCTATATGAGTCAATGTAAGTCTATATGTGAATACCACATACATATATCTACACACATGTGTACATTTATGTATATGTGTGTGTAATACATAAAGTCTTTTGAGGCAAGATTTATATCCAAAGAATATTATAGAGGAAGGTATCTTAGAATTATAGGACTTAGAGATGGATGGATAGAGACAATCTTGTTCAGTCTTCATTTTACAAACAAGGAAATCAAGGTCCAGAGAAGTGTCATAACTTATCAAGATCCCATAACAAGTAAAGTAGTGGATAAAGCAGTGGACTTCGAATTCAGAAAACCTCTTTTTGAACCCTGCCTTAGATACTTACCAGTTGTACCACACTGGATGATACACTTAACCTCTCCTTGCTTCAGTTTCCTCATCTGTAAATGAGGAGTAAATCATCTCTAAGTTCTTTTTCTAACTCTTAAAATCTATGAGCCTATAATAACTGAGCTAGGATTTGGACCTTAACATTCTTGACCTTCCAGTGCTTTTTCAGACACATCATACTACTGGGTGGTGAGGATGGCGTGAGCATAGAGCTCAAAAAAAAAATTCTCAAAAACAAGGACAGTCAGTACATATAAAAGTAATATAAATATTATATAAAAACAGAAGTGAACTACACAGAATGCATTATTCTGACTTTTTTTTTTCAGTTGGTAAGTCCTAACTGCTACTACCCTAGGATTGGGGGGTGATCATTCACTTTCTTCCTTCTTCTCTCCCCGTGCACAGAACTGGTGACATTTCACATAACTGTTTTAGCTGAGGGAGTGGTAGAGGCAGAAAACAGATGGAAGAGGGATAAGCAGACAACAGCTAGTGAGAAGTTGAGGGAGTGAGTATAGGGCATTCATTTCAGAAATCTGGCAGTCAACATTACAGTCACAGAATTATAGAATTTGAGATTTGGAAGAGACCACAGCAACCAAATATTTTAGCCCATCCCCAAAAAAGAATTTCCAACCAAACATATCAAATAAATAGGTGTCCAGCTCCCCTGCCCAAAGACAGGCAATGAAAAAGCACCCACTACCACATCTCTGTTCAGACAATTCCACTTTGGAACAACTCTAATTGTTAGGAAGTTTTTGTTTGTTTGTTTGCTTGTTTTGTTTTTGTTGATTTTTTTACCCCTGATGCCTGAGTTTGCCTACTTGCAACTACTACACCACGTTCCTGTTTTGCCTTTTGCTCTGGTACCAGATAAAATCAGTCTAATCACTCCTCCTCAAAATGACATTTTAATGATCTTGTCATGTGGTGAGTCTTCATTTCTCCTGACCAAATTTGCCCAGTTCTTACAAATGATTCTCATATGACATGTACCCAAAACCCTTTACCACCTTAGTTTTCCTCCTTTGGACATTACAGTTTATCAATATTCTTTCATAAACCAAAAGAAAGTACAAACATAGTCAGGTCAAGAGAAAGGGCTACTGGTTTGTTTTACTCTTGAATTGGATGAAATTTGCCTATGTTTGAAGGAAGAGTGGTAAAAATGGAGAGGGAGAAAGGGTTGGGAATCATCGGGAGAGCAAAATCTCCCATCTCCTTCTCTGGCTCCCCTTCTCTCTAGGATAAGATACCAGGAAATGTCCCCCTCCCCATAAAAATTTGCATGCTGATTTCAATTACCCCTGGGCATGTGGGCCAGTGTTTAATAAGAAAAGATCCTAAAGAAACCAGTGGGTTTCCATCTGGTTTCTCTAGTTTGAGAATCTTCTCGAATTCCTACCAGATTTTATCATGACCCAAGTGCATTTTTAAGTTAGCAAAACTTGGTAGGAAACAAAATCTGCTCCAAATATATTTTTTAAAACATATCTTTCAAGTGGTGATAGAGAGTTTCCTTTGTCATAAGGACACTGAAAAGCTTTGAATGGAAGTTCTTAAAATCTTGGAGGATTTCCTTAGTTTTGTTTAGGCTTTTGCCATCTGCCTTTTGAATATTAGCTATTAAGGTTGAGGAGTGTTTGGGCCTAGTCAGATTGGCCAGCAATCTGCCTCATTTCTTGCTGCCTTTTTTTTCTCCCTTATTTTCTTTTATAAGATCCAGGCTGGGTTGGGATTTAATCGATGGTAGTAGCAGTTTTAACTGGCTCTCTATTCAGAAAGAAACTTGGTTTTTGTATGTGTCTAAACCTTTTTCTCTCAGTCCATCCACTTGCTAGCAAGTGGCATTTTGTAAATTACAATTATTACCAAGCAGCCGTTATTCTTTATTTGGCACGATTTACCTATTGCAAAGCACTGTATACAGTTATGTGATGCATAATAATCATAATAAGCTACACAGCCCTCCTCTGCTGGCTCTATTTTCACATATGATTCATTTTAATTTCAGAGGCACAATAGGGATTATGTCTCTATAGGACTGTCTTGAGTAAGCCCTACAGCAGGGGAGCTGTGATGTCATTTGTCCTATTGAAACCCGTGAATTCATCTACTGTGGACTTTGACTAGAATATGAATGCCAGATCCTTGGGTTTTTCTCATTAGAAAAGCTGGCAGTATGCAGTTTTACAATCAGGACAAAGTTGTCTGTGGAAATCTTTTGTTTCACAAGTAAAATCCAGCAATAGAATTTGAAATGGAAAACTGATTTATAATGTTTTTGCCCCTGGCTTCCCATCCCAAATAACAACATTTAATACTCTGCCAGTGAATTGTAAGGAAATGTGTAATGCAGTTGCAGATAAGAATCTTAGATTACAGATCTTTGCTCCAGGTAGAGCCACATCTTCCAGTTGTTACCATCAGTTTATTTGTAACCAGAATAATTTGGTTTGTTATTATCATTGTTACTAATAAATGTTTTAGGAATGGCTTACATTTTTATAAGTTATATATTTAAAAGACCTTTCCCATACATTACCATTTGTCTGCAATCTGATCTCGAGAGAGGGAGAAAAATGTATTTTGTCACTAAAATATTCCTCTATGCAAAACTGGCAGACTTTATTGTAGTTACATGAATGAACTCATGAAGAGTTCAAAGACTTTTTTTTTTCATTTACTCTCGTATAGTTTCATAAAACACAACAGAGAAATTTAACTTTTCATGAACCAGGGATCCACCATGTGTGTAAAGGAGAACAGAATCTCTGCATTTCATATGTAGAAATTATGGATACTGCTTTTCACTAGTAACTCACAACAGTGTTTTTTTCTACCCCATTCTATGAATAAGTCTTAACAAGGCTCTTAATCTTTATAGATTCAGATCATTAAGAGAGAAACAGAGGAGTCTTTTAAGCCTTGGAAATGTAAAATTTTTAGGAAAATATTTTCCCTTACTCAAAATTAGCAATATAGAACACTGGGCTTGAAGTCATAAGACCTGCTTTCTAAAAATTGCACTTTTGCTTACTATATAGATGACTTGAGGCAAGTCATTTGCCTCATGGACATGATTTTCTTACCTGTAAAATAAGGGGATTGAATCTTGGTCTAGTAAAACACATGAAGAAATTCATTTCCTTCCTTTGAGGAGATACTAGGCATGGAATTCAAAAACTGTCATTTAGGATCTATTAATCATGTAAATTCATTTTCCTTACTTGTTTTTCTGTGTTGCACACAGAAGGACCTGAGTTCAAATCCAGTCTCAGCCACATAACACTTACTAGCGGGACAAGTCACAACCCCATTGCCTAGCCAAAATAAATAAATAAATAAATGGAAGAGATAGTGGAGGGCAGAAACAGCTGGCAGGCTATGGTCCATGGGGTCACAAAAAGTTAGTTTTGGGGTGTGTAATATCTATCTGTCTGTCTATCAATCTATCTCCCATAATGCTGTCTCATAAGTTCAACTACTCAGCCTATAAGAACAATGATGGAGAGGTGTAACTGGAGAGTAGTTCATGTGAGAAAGTCCTGAGTATGTGAATTGGCTCCAAGTTCATTTTGATGAATAAAATATTTGATGTTGTAGGAACATGGCCTTAGAGCTAGAAGGGACCTGAGAAGTAATCTAGCCCAAGTCCCTCCTCTTACAAATGTAAGACTCAAGATTAGAGAGGTAAACAAACAAAAAAATACCAAACTAGGACAACAAACTTATCTGAAGGCTTACAAGTAATTGGCAAAGCAAAGATTTGAAACCACATTTTTTGACCCCAGATCCAGAGTTTTATTCATTATACTGTTACTCCCCAAGTGTAATATTGTTATAAGCTATATTAACTGACATAATGGTGAAGACAGTTTTGCTGTACTCTGCCTTGTCAAAACGACTCCCTCTTCAGTTGCTGAGGCAACAATTTGAGAGATTCTGAAAAGAGAAATGAAATATCTTTAGGATGGTAAGAGCAATTCAGCAAATCAAAGAACCATAGAATCTCAGAGCAGAAAGGGACTTGACTTTTGTTGTTGTTGTTCAATTATGTCTAACTTTTTGTGGCCCCATGGACCATAGCCTGCCAGCTCTTTCTGCCCTCCACTATCTCTTCTATTTGTTTATTTATTTATTTATTTATTTATTTGGCTAGGCAATGGGGTTAAGTGACTTGTCCAGCTGGTAAGTGTTATGTGGCTGAGGCTGGATTTGAACTCAGGTCCTCCTGAATCCAGGGCTGGTGTTCTATCTACTATGCCACCTAGCTGCCCCCCTCCACTATCTCTTAAAGCCTGTCCAAGTTCATGTTCATTGTTTCCATGACACCATCTATCCATTTCCTTTCCCTTTTGCCTTCAATATTTCTGAATGTCTGTGTCTTTTCCAATAAGGCCTGTCTTCTTATTATGTGGCCAAAGCTTTTAAGTTTCAGCTAAGTATTTGACTTTCCAGTGAGTAGTCTGAGTTAATTTCTTTAAGTATTGAATTATTTGATCTCTCACTATCCAGGGGATTCTCAAAAGTCTTCTTCACCACAATAATTCAAAAACACCAATTTTGTGGTGCTTAGCTTTTCTCATAGTCCAACTCTCACAGCCATACATTGCTATCGGAAAAAACATAGCTTTGACTACATGGACCTTTGTTGGCAGGGTGATGTCTCTGCTTTTTAGTATGCAGTCCATACTTTTCACCATAGCTTTTCAAAGGAGTAAGAGTCTTTTAATTTCATGGCTATAGTCATCATCTGCAGTTATCTTTGCAACCAAAAATATAAAGTCTGACACTGCTTCTATTTCTTTTCTCTCTGTTTGTCAGGAAATGATGGGACCAGTTGCCAAGATCTTGGGTGTTTTGTTTGTTTGTTTATTTGTTTTTGTTGTTGTTTTTGTCTTTTTTTTTCTTTTTAATGTAAGGCTTCAAAAGTATACTGGGCCATACACATGAAAAGAAATTGCTTCTGCAAAATCCTAGCCAGTAGTCATCCCCTCTGTGCTAGAAGACTTATAGTGCTTAAAAAGTCATTACTTTCAGTTATAGTCCATTCCAATTTTTTTGGACAGACATTGTAGTTAAAAAAGATCTCTATGTAACACTTCCTGGTGTCACCTCCTTAATGATTTCTGCTTTCTATGATCAAGAACAGATGAAGGACCTATGATTTTCGTAAGCATGGGGATTTGTGGAATGGGAAACAACCACCTGTTTATAAACTATAGCCTTAGAAAAGTTTCCTGAGGATCAGAGAAATTAGATGACCTTCCCATAGCCACATAGCTAATAAGTCAGAAATGGGAGTTGGACCAAGGTCTCACTGACTCCAAGTTCAGTACTCTATTCACTAGCCCCCTACTTGTTGCTCATTCTTTGTTCTCAAAGAAGACCAATGACATCATGAGGGTGATGACTTGCACGTGAATTGGCTTTGAGTGAGGCGGAACTATGCAAAGTCATCAGCCTCTCTCTTCTCCAGTTATCAGAGTCCAGTGACAAGACAAAGGTTGACAACTGGCTATGGCTAGCTCCACATTATCTCTCAAGTAAAGGAGTGTAAACTCTTCCATTACTAGACCCCTGAGTGCTTGAAAGTAGCTATCATGTCCCCCTATAGCCCTTCAATGTCAGTTTGGTCTTTTTTTTATGTTTTAAGTTTTCTGATCAATCTGTGAAGTAGGGCACTGATATATGAAATATTACAATGAGACTTATGTAATCTATTAATAAATAATAAGAAGAAATGCCCCCTGCCAGTTGATCCAGGATCAAATTATCAGGCCTGCCCTTGGAATATTTCCCTCTCTTCTAATTCCAGATATAACCAGTTGATTTTTTGACCAGCACATACAGAGGTGTTTTTTTTCCCCTTTCATATTATTTTTTCAGTTATTTAAGAAAATAAAAACCTTCAAGGAATGGCTAATAGTGGCTTTCCTTCTCCCTGTGAACAACAGCTGAAGCAGGAATTTTTGGTCATGGGTATAACAACCCCCAACCTTACCCCACAAAAATCTTTGGATAGATTTCAAGAGATTTGTGAAGCTGGAAGAGAAAATAATTTCATCTTTATTTGCTATAATTTCTAACAGAAATTTGACATTTCTTTTAATTTTGAATATGGGCAACAAATATTCTGAAAAAGGGCCCATAGGCTTCTTAAGATCCACGACACCAAAAAAGTTAAGAATTCTGAAATGAAGTAAGAGTTATACCTGGCCTCTTCTACTTTTAAAACAATCATTGAAAGGAACTGGTTAATGTGAAATTGCTCTCAGCTACAAAAACTAACATAGGAATTATTTTTGTTAGCATAATGGATAATAATGTGCTGAATCTGGAGTCAGGAAGACTTAAGTTTAAATCCTGCCTCTGGTGTTTCCTAACTGTGACCCTAGGCAAATCATTTAACCTCTGTCTGCCTCAGTATTCTCATCTGCAAAATAGGAATAATAATAATAGCGCATAGCTCCCAGGCTGTGAGGATAAAATGAAGCAATATTTGTAAAATATTTGTAAACCTTAAAATGCTAATATTAGATGGCCTAATCATGTGGCAACAGCCAGGGATGACAGCTGGATGGACATAATGCTTCACTAGTCCTCATAAACATGTAACATACATATGCACACACATATACACAAACACATATACATATATAGATATATACACATACACATATACATACACATACACATACAGTTCCTCTTTCCAACATATTTTTCCTTGACTAATGTCACGCAATTAAGAAAGTATAAATTTCTAGAAAGATGGAATGATGATGATGATGATGGTAGCTAGGAATTGGCTAATTGTGCAATGTTAAATTGACAAGAAGTCTTTGGTGAAGTACTCTCATGATCTGGGCATGGCTTTGTGATATTTAACATTTTTTAAATCAATGACTTGGATAAGGGCATAAATGAAATACTCGTCAAATTTGCATATGGCACAAAGGTAGAAAAGATATGTAACACAGCTGATGACAGGATTCAAAAAGTTTTTGACAGGTCAGATCATTGGGTGAACCTAATAAGATAATAATTGGGCAGCTAGGAAGCATGGTGGATAGAGCTGTTGGCCTGGAATCAGGTAGACCCTTTGTATGTTGTCTTAATGAGAATATATAAAATATGTTCAGTTCTGAGTGCTATAGTCTAAGAAAACATTGATAAGAAGAATTTTCAGAAGAAGGCAATGACTATGATGAATGAGACTTAAGGAATACCTGAAGGAACTAAGGATGTTTATCTTAGAAAATGATTAGTGAGGGATGTGATAAATAATCCTTGAGGATGAGAGATTAGGCATATTTTGTTTTGAAGACAGAACCAGAAATCCAGAAAATTACAAAGAAGTTAATTTAGAAATCCTGAAAGTCCAGGTATCCTGAAACTTGCCAACAATTATAGGAATCCAAAATTGGAGTGAGTTGCCTCATGAGGTGGTGGATTTCCTCTCCTTCAAAGTCTTCAAGTAGAATCTAGATGACCATTTGTGAGGTATGTTATAGTAAGGATTCCTTTTTTGATATTAAATGTCCACTGAGGTCTCTTCCAGTTCTAAATTCTGTGATTCTGTAAAATGCTCTGGGCTATTTTACATGAACTGTTGTCTAACAACATCTCACCTATCTTGTATTTTTGCCATTTATTTTTGAAACCAACTGTCAGACTTTTGCCCCTCTTAGATTCCATCTTATTAGATTTAGTACATTGTTCTAGTCTGTCAAGATCTTTTTAGATACCGACTTTGTCATCCATCATGTTAGCTGTCCCTATCAGCCTCATGTCAGCTCCAAATTTGATAAGCATACCACCTATGCCTTTACCTAAGTCATTGATAAAAATGTTAAGTAGCAGAAATAGAAGGACAAAAACCTGGGAAACTGGTAAAGATTTCCTTCAATGTTGAGCTCATTCTATTAATCGCCACACTTTGGGGCTAGTCTTTCAATCAAATTCGCTTAACCCTATTATCATCCAGCCTATATTCCCCTATCATGTCTAAGAGGATATAATACAAGACTTTGCCAAATACCTTGCTGAAATTTGGCAATATATGTCTACATCATTCTTGTAACCTACTAGCATAGGAACATAACATCATAGATCAAAAACTGGAAGGGAATTAAGGTGCCATCTAGTCTAGCCCCTTCACTTTATAGATGAGAAATTTGAAATGCAGAGAGCTTACATGATTTTCTCAAGAGGTAACAGATAGAAGTGAGAGAGAGAGAGAGAGAGAGAGAGAGAGAGAGAGAGAGAAAGGAAGGAAGGAATTGAGCAATTATGAAACTTCATGAATATAGTGGTTTTAACTATCACTTCTGTGCTGATGATTTTCAGTTCTGTATCTCTAGCTCCAAACTCCCACCTGAGCTCAAGTCCTGTTTCTCAAATTGCCTATAGGACAAATCCAGTTATAAGTTCCATTGTCATCTCAGAAGTTAACCTGTCTAAAACTAAACTGAGTTCCATTTCTAAAACAGCTTCCTCTAACACCAAATTCTCCACTTCTTTTAGTCTCTTAGTTACTCAGGCTCCTAACCTTAGTTACTTTTCACTCCCCATTCTCCTTCATCCCTATATATAGTCAGTCACCAAGTTTTCTTAATTCTTCCTTTAAAATATTCCTTGAATCTCGATACTTATCTCAATTCCCATGTTGTTCATTTTCAGTTATGTGTGACTCTTTGTGACCCCATTTGGGGTTTTCTTGGCAAAGATACTGGAGAGTTTTCCCATTTTCTTTTCTAGTTCATGTTACAGATGAGGAAACTGAGACAAATAGGAATAAATGACTTGCACAGGGTCACACAGCTAGTCTGTATTGTCTGAGGCCAGATTTGAACTCAGGAAGATGTATTTTCCTGACTTCAGGCCTGGCACTCTATCAAGCATGCCACTGAGCTGCCTCTTATTCTCATGACCATCATCTTATTCCAGGTATTCATGGCTAGAAAAAAGCATATTAATGACTGTCCTTTTCCCAGTTTGTCATAGTCCAAGCAATCTTGCACATCCCCAACATATTAATATTCCTAAAATGTTGTTTTGATCATATGAGGTCTTTATTTAAAGAAAAAGTCTTGAAGTGATCCCCATTATGTACTGAGCATAGTCCAGCCCATTTGTCCTAAAATAAAGGCCATTCACAACTTAGTCCAGTATATTTCTCAGTGATCTGCTATATAAATCTTACACTTCAGTCAAATGTGACTATTGACTTGTACCTGAATATTCTTTGTATTCTCCTATTTTTACGTATTTTTAAATTTCATTTCTTCTGCCTAGAATGTCATCCATACCTTCATTTTTCCTTCAAAGCCTGGTACAAATGCTATCCCATCCATTACTGTCCATTATTTACGACTTTGCTCCAAGCTCTTCCATAGGTTGACCATAAGATGTCCACCCAACATACTACAGGCCTTCTTTTCTTTCTCCTGACATTTCTAGTATACCAGTAGAGTACCTATTACTCTTCATTCTTGCCATGAGATCAGGCCATCTTCTTTTCATGGCATAAAATTTCTTGATTACATCTTCTATATCTTTTCTTCAGAGTTTCTCATTGGTTACCTATTGCCCTCTGGTCATACTCACCATGTGATGCTCCATTGTATTTTGTACAATACTTATTTTTAATTTTCTAGAGGCAGTTTTATTCCAGGTCCTGCTGTCATATACAAATGCCTTCCACAAAATCTTACTCTAATGCTTCATCATGGCATGGAGTTGAACCTTGGCTTCTCAAAGCAACACCACCTGAACAGAAACTGTTACAGATCCTATAATGTTGGAAATATTATAATAAGGCCATAGTAACAAACTAAAACTGTGTTCTCTCATCACCAACCTAGCTGACCATAAACAGGCCTATCACCAATAGAGTAGACACCAGTTGATGAACTGTTATGACCAAAGCAATGTAGCATATGAAATTCTGAAAGACAAAATTATAGGTATGAAAAATCAATTTGTTAATTAGGCTAGAATATAACCAATGAATTGAGGTCAATGATCTCTCTTGGAGTTCAAAGACAAAAAAGGCAGCTTCTCCAGCCTGTTTAAATCCCTGTTTATCTTCCTGATAGCACATTATTGAGATTTTCCCTTACAAGCAAAAGGCATTTCTGATTGGTGGACACTTTATGAGGAGGTGGCCTAAGAGTTCTCAGCTCCTTAAGCTGGGGGATGGAGGGGAATGAAAACTGAGAATATGGCCTCCTCATGAGATTCAGAAGCCTGCAGCAATCTGAGGAAGGGAAACCATCCCAATCAGGACATATCTGCCTATGTTTCTCCTAGACCAAACTTTAATGAAGAGAGCCAGGACATTTTAATCTCTCTGGGCAGTGTTGGCTTGCTCAGTTTGGTTTCTGTTCCCTGGGTAAATAAAAGTAAAGGTCCCTGTTCAGATCTTAGGAAGGACTAGAATGTGAATAACATTCCTCATCTAGAAGAATCTGGGAGTCAGAGATGGCCTTTAAGCTGATTTAAGAGATGGCCTTTTGAACAGAGAAGGGAATATTACAAATTAATATTAATAACCAAATGATACAGAATTAAAATTAATTTTCCTCAGAAACGTGCTAAATAATAAAGTCAATTCTGTGTGGCCATCTTCTATTTCTTCAATGATGGTAGCAGACTGGCAAGACAGGGAATACACAGTTTCTAGTCAGTCCATAAATTTCAATTTAATTATTGGGGCTTTAAATGTGACCAATGAGTGGTCAATGATGGAGAATGCTGGAGAAAGTTAATCCCATAAATCTTCACATTCTTGCTATAAATAAGACATATAATTGGAAATATTAGTGGTGGCGTAGTAATCGTAGCAGGAACATCAACAATATATGTGTGTGCGTGTGTGTGTGTGTGTGTGTGTGTGTGTGTGTGTATATGTATATATATACATATACATATATATATATATAGTACAGTACATTAAAAATATTTATATACAAGACTACACATGTGATTTCATCAGTATAGCAAACTTCTGGTGATAAACATTTAACACTGCCCATTGATACATTTTCTGCAATATAGTCTTTGAGAGTTGACTGAGTCACTGACAGATTAAGAGAATTGTCCAGGTTGACATAACAAGTATTTTTCAGAAGCAAAATTTGAACCTATGTTTTCCTGATTTAGAAAGCAATTCTCACTCCAATAAATCATTTTGTTTCACAATAAGAGTAACAATAGAACCTACCTTTTGGGGTAGTTATGAAGATCAAATAAAACAATAGTTGTAAAGTACTCTATAATCTCAAACACTTATGTAAATGCTATCTGTTTTTCTTTTGTTTTAGTTGTCATTGTTGTATATTGCTAACAGTTTTTTTTTTCTTGTGTGTGGTGTACATCTATATGATTATATAAGTTTTCACAGAGAAAAAGTGACACCTGAGCTGAGAGATTCTGAAAGTTGTTAATAGGCAAGAAATATTTTGCAAGTACAAAAGATAGCTTGTTCAAATATATAGAGGCAAGAAGATGGACCCAGTATTGAGACTACTACATCCAGTTGTACTGATTAGCTGAAACTTTGAATTCACGAAGAGGAGCAATGTGAAATATGGCTTAAGAGAGAAGTATCTGAAGTCAGATTATGGAGGGCCAGACTGAGGAGTTTCTAGTTTACTCTTGGGGTAAGAGTGAGATACTAAAGATTTTCAAGAAAGTGTGGGAGTCATGTGTTAAACCATGAGCTTTAGACAGTTTATTTTGGCAGCTTTAGGGCAGACAGATTGGAGAGGGGTGAGAGTGGAAGTAGGTGAATCAGTTAGAAGGCTATACTTCAGTCAAGTGAAGTAAAGTGAAGTGAAGGCTATACTTCACTTCAGGTGAGGAAAGTCTGGACTAGGATGTGTATGAGAAATTAACAGATATGAGAGATGTTATGTACACTTTAGCAACTAATTGGATATCAACGGGAAAGGGAAAGGTAAGAATATAGAACACCTCTAAGATTACAAACCTGAGTGACTGGGAGGATGGCAGTCACCTCTTCATTACAATCAAAAATATATTGTGGCTAAATTGCTTTGTATAACTTCAAGTGACATATACATATATATAAAAGTAAATTATTATGATGATGATATTCATCTTTATAATTGTTTACATACATGTTATCCATCATACTAGATTGTGTGCTACTGAAGAACAATGTCCTTCATTTTTTGAGACACCTGAGAAACTTACAAAGCACCATGAATGAAAATTAAATTAATTTAAAGAGGAATGATAAAACCTTTTCCATTTATTTAACATAAAATGGATATAAAAGTACCTTGGTAGAGTAAATTGTTTATTTGCAAGGTTGTTTTATTATTTTGAGTTATTATGATTGTTGTGGATGATGATATATTCAGATATCACCCAACATTTTCTGGAATGCGATTATGCACCCCAGTCCCAAAGCTGCAGTATAAAGTTGATTTTCCCAGTTGCACATATTTCATAGCATGATTCATCCTAGAATCATATTAGATTACCCATTGGGACTCCAGTGTTTCTGTGGAGATATAATTGCAGCTTGGATAGTGCTATTTCCAGTTGCTGAGAGGTACAAGACAGTGACAGGTGAGACAATGGCTCTGGGCCATCTTTGGAAGGAAGATTGACTGAATAATGAAAATGCGGACTTTGCTAAAGGATCCATAAAGACATGGAAGCCTGCCTTGATTGGCTTATTCTTCACTGCAGAAACAACTTTGCCTTGGCTTAATTTACTCAGGTGATGACTTTAATTCTGGTTCACTTTGCCTGATTAACAAATTGTTAAGAACTCAAAGTACTCTGAAAGTCTACAAAGTGTAGCTATCAGTAAGCTAATCAATAAGCACAACTAGAATTTTACTCTCTTCCCCATCACTCCCAATATATTGCTATGTTATAGCATTATATGTATTTTTTGTTATACAATTTTATTTAACATTTCTTGTGTTACTGGTTTTTCAGGCCAAATACTTGTTTATTTATTGATTGAAATAATCCTGTTTTGTTGAATATTCAGTTCAGGATGCAGAAAATAAGAAAAAGGAACTTTCCATCAAAGTGTACTGGAAGCCCTCTAACCTCTATCTTCAGGATGCAGGCTGTGAGCCCTCCATAAGATTAAAATTGAATTTTGGTCCTTCAGTCATTAAACAATTTTTTTGGCCAGTGAGTTTATGCCTCAGCTCCCCAAATCAATGTAAAACTGCTTGAAGGCAAGAACACTTCTTATATTTCTTTGCAAAATACAATGGCCTTTCCCTTGTCCTTATCCTGTTGGACCTCCTTGTTGCTTTTGCTTCTATGGTTGTGACCCTTCTAACTTAAAACTCTCTTCTTTGATTCCTGGGACATTTCAGTATGCTCCCTCTCTTGCTGGGTCTCAATCTATCACTTTTAGCTAATCTGCACTGGATCCTCTCCCTTTTCAGGCAATTTGCAAGTTCCTCTGAGAGTTTTCCTCCTTGACTCACTGCAGTCTTACTCTTTTGAAGACAAAATCAATTTCTACAGTTTAGACTATTAACCTCCCTGTGAATCACTCCCAAATTTACATGTCTAGCCTGGACATTTTCCCTAACTTTGGAGTCCCACATCTCCAGCCGCCTGCTGGGATGTTCTTAATAGGATTTTCTGATATCACATCAGACTCAACATGACTATAGCTAAGCTCATTATCTCATCCAAAATACTGACTCTTTCACCTTCAGGAGAGCAGGGACAGAAAATTGTGGAATTTTGGTGGAATGTTTGATGAAATATGAAATCAAATTTTTTCAAAGTTCAAGTCAAGTACCATTGCCTACTTGAAACCTTTCAAGATCCCCTCCCTCCACAAATTATATGGTGTTTATTTTGCATGCATTTATATACATAGGTTTTGTCTCAGTCAGTCAGTCAGTTAATCAATAAATATTTGTCTGAGTGTTTGCTATGTACCAAGCACTGTGCTAAATATCTAGGACAGAAAGAAAGCAAAACACCCCCACTCCTGACTCTGAAGAAGAACACATGCTAAGAGGAGAGATAACATTTAAATTCAAGTATCTAGATACAAATTAGATATATAGCAGGTATGTGGAGGTAATCTGAAAATGAATTTCATGGCAGCTGTTTCCTGGGTAAAATGCAGGCTCCTTGAAAATAGGAATGATTTTATTTTTATCTTTATAACTCAGAGAGGCAGCATGGCATAGTAGATAGAGAGAGAGTGGATCTTGCAGCAAGAAAGACCTAAGTTCAGATCCTGCCTCTGATGCATACTGGCTAAGGCTCCTGGCCAAGTTACTTAAATTATCAGAATCTGAGCATACTCTTTAACGCAATAAGTTAAGGAGAAGTTGCTGACTTTCATTGACATAGAGAAGTTCTCAGACAGCATTTCCCTATATTAGTGAAATCACAGGTCCAATCTTTATCCTCAGTGCTTAATGCACTGTTTATTGATTGATTGACCAGGCACCAAGCTGTGGAGGGCCTTGAAAACCAGGCAGAAGAGGATATTAAGATATTGCCATACAGAAGTTTGTGTATTTTTGGGAAAGTAATGTGGACCTACTGAAAATTTTCCAGTAGAGAAATAATAGGCCAGAACTATACCTAAGAAAGGTTTTTCTTGTGCAGCATATAGTATTGATCAGGAGGGCAGAAAACATAGTAAGATTTGAAAAGAGCTGTCAAAATAGTTCAAGCAGGGGCTTTTAGGAACGGAGAGGAGTAAACATTAGAAAAAAGAGTGACAATAGAATGAATATGACCCAATTGTTTATTATATGAAAGAGTTGGAGTTGATAGAAAATTCAAAGTCAAACCCAGTATTATAAATATGGAAGTTTTAGTGAACTGATGACACTAATAACAAAACTGAAAAAATGATCCAAAGGTAGGGAGTGATAATATGAGCTCCTTGAAGGCAGAGATAATTTCATTTTTGTCTTGGTATCCCAAGAGCCTAGCACAGTGCTTGACACAGAGTAGGCATTTAATAGACACTTGTTAACTGGATAATTAAAATATAATGTGCTTGGTTTTTGGAAGGTTAAGTTTGTGGTGCAGATGGGATATCCAAGTAGAGACATCTTTTTGATAATTGAAAATGTGGATCAAGAGCTCAAGAGGTGAGAGCTAAAGAGCTGGAGGAGTGAATGAGTTTGCCAAGGAAGAGCATGAAAAGGCAGAAGAGAAGAGAGTCAAAGAAGCACCCTTTGCCAGTATTTGCAGTAAATGAGGTCGGGTAATAAAACTGGTGGGAGAGATAGAGAAGAAACAAATAAAGCTATAGGAGAATTAAGTAGGCATGTACAATATGAGGTAGGGAGAAAAGTGACACCAGAGAAAGTTTGATAAACTATAAAATTCAAGATGCTGCAATAGATAGATAGATAGATGGATGGATACATACATTCATACATACACACAAACATATATATACAACATTAATTAAGTACTTATTGTATAACAATCAGTATGTTAAGCACCGGGGACAGAAAAACAAGAAAACAAGACAGTTTCTTCTCTTAAGGAAGTAACTTTACAATGGTTGAAGATAAAATATAAAGAAGGGCTAGAAGATAGGGTGAGGGAAAGGTGGGGGAGGAGGGAGAAGGTACCCATGTTGGGGCAAGGCAATCTTCATGGAGATGGAAGAGACTGGAGATTGAGTGGGAAGTAAAGTGAGTATGCTATCTTAGGCTTCTTATATGTCAATTCTGGACAGGGACCCACCAGTCATTGAGTAGGTCTTGCAGCCTAGTCATCCTCAGAGGATCAAGGCAGCTTGTGTGGAGATGGAACAGATGGGTGAATGAGCCACAATTGAAATGAGAAGTGTGACTGGGGCTTTAAGTTACATGGAAGTCAGGGACTAAGGGTTGTAGGTAAAAATACACACACACACACACACACACACACACACACACACAGAGTGAGAGAGAGAGAGAGAGAGAGAACAAGGGCTAGTTTAACATGAAAAAATTGGAAGATTGTGACCAGGCCATAAAATTTCATGGTTTGGTATTTAGGATGTGAGGAAGTTTTGAGAAATGATGGAGTCTAGGGTTTTAGCAGACTGTATATTTAATATAAGTACTGCATACAACATGTAAGCTAAAAACAAAAAACAAAAAACAAAATTAATGCATTAAGGAAGGCACTGAGTTTAGAACATAGGAGATGTTGGCCTGCTTACATCACATCTAGAGTATTATTTTCTAGTTGCAATACTTCAGGAAGGAAATAGATAAGTTGGATGGATAAAGAGGAAAATAAACTAGGATGGGGAGAGAAGAGGAGTAGAGACTATGTCACATGAGGATCTGTTGAAAAAACTAGGTATTTTGTGCAGAAACAAAATTTCAGACAGGGCCATTGTATGAATTCATTTTGCTTGACTATGCTAATTTGGTTGAAAAAAGTGTTATTTTTCCTCTTGTTCTTGGTATTTAATTAGTGGGAAAGGGGTTTTTTAAAAGTGTCATTTTCTCTTTTTCTCATAGTTTTTTTTTAATTGGGGGAAGTTAAGTAGGAGAAGAGGGATTAGTAATATCAAAGATGAAAGCATTTGCAATATTTTTTATTTTGCAACATTTTTCAAATTTTTAAAGCAGAAGTCATTTCAAAAGGAAGTATAAAGAGAAGAGTTTTTTTTTAAAGTAACCTGTATAATTTATATTTAGATATGTGTATGGACATCTCTCTCTCTCTCTCTTCTCTCTCTCTCTCTCTCTCTCTCTCTATATATATATATATATATATATATATATACACACACACACACACACATACATGTTTTGTAAAGCAAGCCATACGAAATGGCCATTTAATATTTCATATATAATCTTTTATGTTCCTGTGTGTATACAAACACAAATTTGTATATAAATTTGGTGTCTAAGTAAAGAATTATTTTTTTCTAGAAAAATAATTAGATATTTTCAGAATATAGAAGAAAAGATATCATAGAAGTTTTAAGGAATTTGAAAATTTGTCATGTGTAAAATGTGCTCTGCTTGGCTCCAGAAAATGTTACTAGAAAGCAATGGATAAAAGTGATAAAGTTTTAATATAAGGAAAAGTTCTTCACAATCAAAGCCGTTTAATAGTGGGATGGACTGTCCCTGGAGATAATAGGCTACTCTTTACTAGGGGTCTTAGAAGGAAGACTAGCTCACTACTTTCTATATATATAAAGGAGATTCTCATTCAATTATCAGCTGGACTAAATAGACACAGAAGTCCCTTCCAGTTCTGAGAGTCTCTGGTTCTGGATTATGAGAGTCAAATGTAGAGTAGTGAGTTATAGGAGAAAATACAGAAGTGAAAAAGGAAAAAGGGGGAAAAAGCAGTTTAGCAAAACTGATCAACTCATTACCTTTATCTGACAGTAGATCTAATATTCCATGTCTGTAGTATCCACCCTCCCCAAAGAAAGGAAGGAGGCATCATTTCCTCATCAGAAGTCATGATATTATAGTACAAAAATAAGAATCTGGACTCAGGTGATCTGTGTTAGAATGTCGATTCCTCACTTGGTTGAAATGGGTTTAATCTTTTTAAGATTTTAACTTATCTTCTTGAGAAATGAGGATAATAATAGTTATATTACCTACCTCAGAAATTTGATTGAGATACATGCTTTGTAAACTTTAAACCATCAAATAAATGTGAGTTTTTATCATTCCATGCACTCAGAAATGACAGAAGGCTAAAACAAGAAGGTATATTGGTGATCATGTGTTCCAATTCCCCAAGATTTATTGTACAAATAAAAAAAAATGAAGCCAAGATTAAATGACATGTCCCAGGGTCATATAGGTAGTGAGAGGCAGAGCCAAAACTGAGTCCTAGATCTTTTTTATTCAAATTCTAGCACTTTCCCCACTACAACAGAGGTTCTTTAAATATGGTCCCCCAGATACTTTCAGGGGTTCAGGTGAGATCAAAACTTTTCATGATCATATTACAACTTTTAATTCTTAATAGGGTAAATATTGCCATGTTTAACTTACATAAATATAAGCTTTTGGCAGGCACGGAATGTGATAATTGTAATCCTTAGTAAATTATAAATTTAAAGGATCTTGAGACTAATAAATTTGAAGGCACTATGGCTCCTTCCATAAAGTGATCTTATTAATTTGCTTACTCTTAGGATTTTGAATATTAACTCAATATGAAGAGAAAGACATATACAGTATACATTTTAGTGTAATTTGTATAATAGTACCCTATGCATTATTTTGCATGGTGTAATAGAAAGAGCATTAGACTTGAAGTCAGTAGAGGCTTCAGTTTGAATCCTGCTTCTGACATTAGCTAGTTATTTGGTTCTGTATAAATCACTTAAATACACTGATTGATTCTATCCTCTGTAAAATGATAATAACAATATACAAAGTATGAAATCACAGGTTTATAAGGACAGGATGAGGTAAGGTGAAAAAGAAGGGGCTTACAAACTTAAACGGCTATATAATTGCCATCTATTATTACTATCAGTTACTCAGGTATGAAGTACTTTATGTTGGCGAATTTAAAGAGTAGATTACAATTCAGATTCATTATCCTTAATTCACCACATTCTTTCACAATACTGGTCATGTCATTGGCTATTTTCCTTCACCAAATTAAGTACTATTGAAGGTTTAGGAACAAGTACTTTGCTTTTCAAAACTCATCTGCCATTATTTACACATGCAATAGAGCATCCCAATTTGCGACCTGTATTGCTTCAGGGAACTTCACCGCTTGTACAAGGAAGAGGACAAAGAGAAGTCAAGAGTAAAATAAAAAGCATTTACTAGGTAATGAGTAGACAAATTAACTTACATTTACTGCTAATAGGTTGGTAGGGAAATTTTGTGAATGTTTCCCTTACCTCTGACAATGAAGTATCTTCTTACAAGGTTCTTTTTTTCAAGCAATGCAGACAAGTTCATTTATTCTATCTAATTTATGGAAATGTAGCTCCTAGAGACCAGAAGAGCAAATTATCTCTCTTCCTAACTGGATTCAACATGTAGAAAGACAAGTGAGGTTTTATCATGACCTGAGTGTGTGTGTGTGAGGGGCGTGGAGCTGAAGATTGTTTCTGAAAGACAGGTAAGCAAGGAGCAATGGTCTTATTTTCTTTTGCTTTTTTTTTTTCTTTCTTAACTTCATTTTCATGCCAAACGAAGAAGACGTAGAGAGGGAAGCTAGTTTTTTTCTTTCCCTATCTTTCACTAAGCTTCATGTGTGTTTGTGTGTGTGTGTGTGTGTGTGTGTGTGTGTGTGTGTGTGTGTTTAATGGAGTCCTTGATTTGGGTTTTCAGATCCCTAAAAGGGGATAAGAGGGAGTTGCAATCTTGCTGTGGGGGATTTTGTTGGCTGCCATTACCTGGGTGGGTAGCTTGTAACCTTGGCAGCTGTTGTATAAAGTGAAAGAGTTTCACATACCCTTGTCAGAGAGAATCTTTCTGGCCACCATACCTTGGTAGCTGGGAACAGTCAGTAAGTAAACACCTGTGAAGACCTGAGGTCCAGTATTGGTGGTAGAGAGCACCTGGATGGCTAGATATAGCCAGTGGAGATGTAATTCCCAGAATAGAGATGACATGCCAGTGAAATAAGAGATGCAACATCCAGAATAGAATGGTAATGTCACCACAGTATTACAGAAGTCCTGCATTGTTCTAGGTGATACTTGGCCTGGGCACATGTGTCCTGTATGTGAATACCTTTCATGTATATTCCTGGCCACATAGGTGTATAGCCTTCATTTGTATCCTTGGTCACATGTATTCTCTGAATGATGCTCCCCTCCACTGATAGCTGTGGGAGAATATACCACATGTATGCATGGGAATATCTTTTCTCTTAATTTCCTGTGTTGCTGGATTAAACACATTTTGTTTAGAACTACTGTGTATTATTGGTGGCTAGTAAGAGTAAAGGTAAACACATCAGCGGAGCCTTACTCATGATCTATGGTTTTAAGAGATTACTAACATACTGAGTACTTCTAAACTGTGTAATGATTTCTGAGAGAAAAATGTGTGAGAGTGGGTGCCCTTATAATAGCACACATACCCTTGTCCTGTCCTGGGCCTTGCTCCCTCTGGGAAATAACTATGCTCTAGCTAGAAACAGAATAAGTATTGAAAAGGGAGGAAAAGGACCAACTTTATCTAATACAAGGGCTTACTTGCATATAGTATGTATATACACATATACACATATATATGTATATATGTATGCATATATGTATATATGCATACATATATACATACATATACACTCCTATATATTCTTTATTCCCTAGGTTCTGAAGTTGTCTTCATAGTCATGAAGTTTTCTTTTTTCTACCATTTTCCAACATACAAGAACAAGGATTTAATGAGAAGGAAAAAAATCTGAATATAGAAATTTAAAACAGATAATTATTAAACTTTTAAATGGCACTGAAAAAATGTATATGTATCTGTGTGTATATATATATGTGTGTGTGTTTATATAAGTATATATGTAAAAATGTTTAGCTCTCTTCCTTGTACCATGACACTGAAAGATATATCAGTATATACAACAACATCATTGAGACTTTTCCTTGTATGTGTGAAGTCATGGAATGATAGATTTTCAGCTAGAATGAACCTTAGATGGCCAACTTCCTCATTTTAAAAAGTGGGGAAACTGATAGAGGCCCAGAAAGTTGATGTAATTTCTCCAGAGCTATTCAGTTAATAAGTAGTAGAGCAAGTATTTGAACCCAGGTTTTCTGCTTCCATGTCCAATGCCCTTTTCTCTGTAGCAAAGTTCTCTTGGATAAGGTCTGAATTTTTGTTTAGGGTTTCTAGATATAAATACATATTATATATAAATATATAACACCATGCATAGTGTGTGCATATATATGTGTATATATATGTATATATATGACACATACACATATATATGATACACACACATATGCATACATTTTATTGATGATTATCACAATGGTGGCTGTCAAGCCTCTAATAATGGGAACAAATGACATATATTTGATTTTTATATGTGGATGATAACAGATTTGGGTGAAGACAGATCTATCTTATGATAGATTTTTTTCTGTCTCTTTTCCCTTAATTTTGTAATGGAGAGATACTTTGGAATTAGGAAGAAAAAGGTCAAATCCTATCCCTGACACCTTTTGACTCTTGGTGAAATAGTTTAACCCCTCTATGCCTTAGGCAACTTCCAAAAAACTTATCTAAAAAGTAACAGACTGGATGCAATCAGAATTAGTGGGGGGACTTTCTACACAGTGGGAGCTCCTGACAATTAAAATTTTTAGCCCAGAGGAAATGACAGATCCTTCATATATTTGCATAAATTCTACTATGATTTCTCTATATAAATCTTGAATGAATCAGGTTTTAATACTACAAACCTTTTTAGTATTTATGAAATGTATATAACTAACTATAAAATAGTCCCCCCCAAAATGAATCTTTTTGTTTCTGTAGTTTTATTTACCCCCAAAAATGGCTCTTACTGAAAGCTTTATTAAAGTCTGTATCATGTTTTTATAACATGTGGGGACACCTGACAACCCTTGATTTCATGCTGCTTTTATTTAGTTTCTATTAACCACTCTGTCCCTTCAAGTCTGGGACTTTTTTTTCTTAAATCTCAATTCTTTATTCCTGTACTTGATTCATTTTCTTTTATTCTCATAGATTGTTACTCACTGTATTTCTGTCCCAGGGTCAGTTCTTTTTTTTTTTCCCTCCATTTCTCACTCACCTTCTTCCTGACTTTGTATACACTAGTGTCTTTTATCTTTGATATTCTATAGGAACATGGCTCATTACAAAGAACTGAGAAATATAAATTATATGAACAGAGAGTGACAGAATTACAACCAGAGCCTCCTTTTTTTCCCTGATAAAGTGATTGCTAGTATTGTTGTATTTTTACTAAAATGGAAAGAAAAATAGAACAGAAACTGCCATTATTTCAGTGAAAAACACACCTCTCTCTCTTGGCATTCTCATTCTTTCCTTTTTCTAAGGGTAGGTCCCAGACCTGTGATTTTATTAGAATAAGTAACTTGCAGATGGGGAAATTTCATCTACCAATGTAGGTCAACAAATTTCTCTGCTAGCTATAGAATTAGAGACCTGCCTAGAGTAATGAAAAGTTAAATGACTTGGCCAAGTTCACAAAGCCAATATATATCAGAGGTGAAACTTGAATCCAGTTCTTCCTAATTTCAAATCCATATCTCTACCAACAATGGCACAATGCCTCTCATCCTTTTCTTAGTTGTTTTTATTTAAGTGACCCTTCTGTGCGAGGATCAGAAAACATAATATATGATTAATCTCTATTCTGAAGTCCCATTTGAAAGGTGCTTGATTTGCATTAGCATTCATAATTACTTAATGACAAATCAGATATGCCTCGTTTCTAGTAAGTGTAGAAACATGTTGTCTGAAGGATGTAGTTTAATTAGTGTACTCCTAAAAACATGTCCCTCATGACCATTGTGTGTAATCATTATTTTCTGTATTTAGCTGTGAAATTCATATTTACTCAGCAGGCTAGAGCTTATTTTTGTTTTTTGGTTTCCAAAGCTATTTTGTACAGTCCTCTTAGGTTTTAGAGGAACAACAAAATATATTCAGGGCAGTTAGTAAATTAAAAAAGAAAAAAATTAAAACAGCTATTACTGTACTGAAGCAGATACATTAAAAAATACACAACCAACATCATATTACATCCATAAAACAGAGTAGGGGAAATAAATGAATAGAGAAACTAATTTTAATTCTTCACTGAATAACTTAGATGTAGGAAACACACATTCTCCTAGATCAATGAGATAACTTAGTTATTTTACTCTTGATTAGTGAATCTGAAAATGACCTTGTTCCAAGGACAACTACTGATTTTTCTTTCCCTTCTCTGCTGTGGTACTACTTAAGCTTAAAAAAAAAAAACAACACTCTTCAGGTATGCTTTACTTCAAGAAGACCCAATATACAACAATCCAAATTTAATAGATACATCTTTCATCAAAGCTCAATGCCAATATAGAGAACTGGATCCAATCATAACTGGGACAAATTCATTTGGGGACAGAGTGGACGGTAAGGGAGCTTTGATAGCAAGAGCACAGAAAAGAGTATAAATTTGTATGTAGAAAAATCCAAGGGGGAGCTGCTAGTTCTAGAAAATAATCCATCCCCTGGTTGCTTAGGGGTAAAAAGGAAGGTCACGTGAAAGATGGAGCCATGACAACAGGATCTTGAGAGAGTTGATTAGAGGGCAGGGAAACCACTAGAGGATGGCAAGATGAGATGTAGAGGCATCAGTCACCATGAGAAGCAAATACAACCTCCTAGCGTGGAAGTATGCCTCACCCCCAAGTTAGTGTTCTAGAGCAAAGCCCCATTTCCCTGTGATAATTAACTCTCTGCCAATGCTTCATAGTGACATGCAGTTAATTCTGGGAGCTGTTTGTAAGACTATGTCAGAGAAGTGAAAATGTTGGCAGGAGATGTCAAAGAAGCTGAGCATTCAGACACTTAGCCACCAGGTGAGGAAATTTTATGGTGCGATAAATCACAAAGCCTGAAGAGGCTTGGAGAGATTGCAGTCTACACTAGCAGACAAAGTCCTCACCCAGATGAAATCCTAGAATCCTGAAGTACAGAATTAATTAAAAGACAAGTATTTTGGTAGAGGAAAAGATAGTTCTTCATTTGATCAACATTTCTCTTAAATTTTATCTTAAACATTTCTAACACGGTTAAAGTATAAATTGGCTTAAAAATATTGAACATATGCAACTTTTCTGTATCTTATTTGTTGCTTCAAAATGAAACACATTTGGGTTCAAAAATGATTTCTTAACCCATTGTGTGTCAGGTGTTGTGAATACAAAGACAAAAATGACACAGACTCTCCTTTTAAGGATTTTAAATTGATTTTCAGATTGATCAATTGATCACTTGATTACTAATATCTTACTTCATTGGCACAAGATTTTGGTTGCTATAAAAGCTAACATTTTGAATTTTATCTCTTTGAATTTATCTCTTTGGCTATGATTTAAACCATAAAATACTGGATCAACATCACACTTTTAGTTTATTCCATCTCCTCCTCTTTCCTTAACTATGCCAACAACCCATGTCAGACACTACCTCCTATGAGTTTCTGTTGCACTGAAGTTTGAACTTCAATTTTGAAAGGGATCAACTGTTTTCTCCTAAATTTACATATTCTGACTCTTGTCTTTCCAAATCAGTTGTCAATTGCTTGAGAAAAAAGATTCTATCTTTTTCCTATACATTTCCTTACTTACTAACATGGATACTAAAATGTAGTAAGAGCTCAATTAGTGCTTGTTGCTTAGAAATAGTGGGAGCATTGCTGAACTATTTCTAAATATTTGGATGGTTGTCAAACTAAAGAATGCTTTGTTAATTTTAGCTTGGCCCCAGAGAGTTGAAATAGATCCTATTAGTGAAAGATTTAAAATGATAGCTTTCAGCTCAATATAGGGAAGAATTTCATAAGTTGTTCTTGTTGTTCAGTTGTCTCAGTCATGTCCTATTCTTTGTGTTTTTGTCATTTTCTTGGCAGAGAAACTGGAGTGGTTTGCCATTTCCTTCTCCAGCTCATTTTACAGATGAGAAATTGAGGCAAATGGCATTAAGTGATTGCCCAAGGTCACACAGCTAGTAAGTGTCTGAAGTTGGATTTGAACTCATGAAGATGTCTTCCTGATTTCTAAGCCCAAACCTTCATCTACAGCATGCCACCTAGTTGCCCTTTCTTAATAATTAGCTGTACAATATTCATATTGGCTTCCCTTTAAAACAGAGAATCTTTATCAGTAGAAAATGAGGAAAGATCCCGGTATATTAGGGTAAGCCTTGCATGGAGAACTTATTGAAGGACATGGGATAGAGTTGCAAAGAATGAATAGGCATGGGTAGACTTTGATCTGTATCCCACAAAAGAATATCCATTTAGATCACAGAAAACACTGAGAGGAGAGAAAGGGGGTACCTTTGGAAATGGTCATTTTAAGAAGTTTAGTCATAAAAGTCAGGAGAGATATAAGATGATAGTTGTGATGAGGAAAGGATCTCGTGAAGTCTTTTTTCCCCCCAGTATGGGTAAAGCATAAGAATGGTAGTAGGAAATAAGAAATGCATCAAATGACAAGGAAAGATTGAAAATAAATGATAGAAAGATGGCAGAGAAAACCCAGGAAGTTGCCTGACCTGTGCCCACTCTCCCTTAGCAAAATTGTTAAATCAATCCCTAAACCAGCCCTGCACAACCTACTATGGCGACAAGGAAGATCAAAACACACACTTACAAGAGGACAACAAAGTCAAAGCTCCTACATCCAAAGCCTTCAAGAAAAATATGAATTGGTCTCAGGCCATGGAGGAACTCAAAAAAGAATTTTAAAAATAAAGTAATACAGCTGGAGAAAAAAGTTGGAAAGAGAAATGAGAGTGATGCAAGAAAATCATAAAAAGAGTCAACAGGCTGGTAAATAAGGCACAAAATTACTGAAGAAAATAACAACTTAAAAACAGAATAAGCCAAATGGTAAAAGTGGTACAACAATCCAATGAGGAGAAGAATGCCTTGAAAAGTAGAACTGGCCAAGTGGAAAAAACGATATACAAAAATTCACTAAAGAGAAGAACTTAAAAATCAGAATTGGCTAAATAGAAAAGGAGGCCCAAAAAGTCACTGAAGAAAAGAACTCATTAAAAAAAGAATTGGCCAAATGGAAAAGGAGGTACAAAAGCTCATTGAGGAAAATAATTCCTTAAAAATTATAATTATGCAAGTGGAACTAATGACTCTATGGGACATCAAGAAACAAAAGCCAAAAGAATGAAAAAAATGATTATGTAAAATATCTTATTAGAAAAACAACGACCTAGAAAACAGGTCCAAGAATCATCTATTCAGTAAAACTGAGTATAATACTTCAGGGAAAAATGGATTTTCAATAAATTGAGGACTTTTAATCATAATGAAAAGATCAGAGCTGAATAGAAAATTTGACTTCCAAATACAAGACTCAAGAGGAGCAGAAAAAGGTAAACAGGAAAGGGAAATCATAAGGGAATTAATGTTAAACTGTTTACATCCCTACATGGGAAGATGATACTTGTAACTTATAAAAACTTTCTCATTATTAGGGCAGTTTGAAGGAGTACATATAGACAGAAGGCATAGGTGTGAGTTGAATATGATGGAATGATATATTTAAAAATAAAATTCAGGGATGAGAGAGGAATGTATTGAGAAAGGGAAAGGGAGAGCTAAAATGGGATAAATTATTTCCCATAAAAGAGTCAAGAAAGAGTTATTACAGTGGAAGGGAAGATGGAGGAGGTGGTAGGGAATGCTTAAACCTTACTCTCATTGGAATTGGATCAAACAGGTAATAACATACACACTCAATTGTGTAAAAAAAAATCTATCCTACCCTCCAAGAAAGTAGGAAGGGAAGAGGATAAGAGAAGGGGGGTGGTACTCAAAAAAGGGAGGGTACATTGGGGAGGCAACAGTCAGAAGCAAAACACTTTTGAGGAGGGACAGGGTGAGAGGATAAAGAGAATAGAATAAATGGGGAAATATGATGGAGGGAAATATTATTAGCAATCATATTTGTGAAAAAAATTAAAGCAAACTTCTCTGATAAAGACCTAATCTTTCAAATATATAGAGAAATGAATCAAATTTATAAAAATAAGTGCCATTCCCTAATTGATAAATGGTCAAAGGATATGAACAGGCAGTTTTCAGATGAAGAAATTAAAGCTATCTATAGTCATATAAAAAATGCTCTAAATCACTTTGGATTAGAGAAACGTAAATCTGAGGTACCACATCTCACATATCAGATTGGCTAATATGACAAAACAGGAAAAAATGATAATTGTTGGAGAAGATGTGGGAAAATTGGAGCACTAATGCGTTATTGGTGGAGTTGTGAAATTATACAACCATTTTGGAGAGCGATGTGGAACTATACCCAAAGGGCTATAAAACTGTTTACCCTTTAACCCAGCAATATCACTACTAGATCTGTATCCTAAATATATCATGAAAGAAATTAAAAAAAAGAAAACAACGCACCTGTATATAAATATTGATAGTAGCTCTTTTTCTGGTGGCAAAGAATTAGAAACTGAGGGGATGCCCATCAGTTGGGGGATGGCTGAAGAACCAATGGTATATGAATATAATGGAATATTACTATGCTATAAGAAATGATGAACAGATGTATTTCAGAAAAACCTATAAAAACTTAACATAAACTGAAGTTGAGTGAAGTGAGCAGAACCAGGGGAACATTGTACATGTTAACAGCAACGTTGTGTGATGATTAACTATAATAGACTTAACTTTTCTCAGCAATACAATGATCCAGGACAATTCCAAAAGACTCATGATAGAAAATGCTCTCCATATCTAGAGAAAAAACTGCGGAGTCTGGATGTAGATAAAAGCCTACTACTTTCACTTTTTTGTTGTTTTATTTTTTCTTTCTTGTGGTTTTTCCCATTTGTTCTCATTCTTCTTTTAGAAGATGACTAATGTGAAATATATTTAATATGATTGTACATGTATAACCTATATCAAATTAATTGCTTTCTTGAGGAGGGGTGTAGGGAGGGAGAGAGAAAAATGTGGACATCAAAATCTTATGAATGTGAATGTTGAAAACTATCTTTACATGTTGTTGGAAAAAATAAAATTCTGTTCAGTGGAGAAATAAATAAATAGGGAAATGTGTCAAATTTATAAAATTAAGATGTATTCCTCAATTGATGAATAGTAAAAGGATATGAAGAGGCAGTGTTCATTTAAAAATCCTCTACATCACAATTGTTTAGAGAAAAGCAAATTAAAACAACTTTATGGTACCTAGCACCCTTCAGAAAATGCTAAATGCTGAAAGTGATAAGGGGAAATAGGTACACTAATTGAATACTGGTCTAGTAGTGAACTGCTCAAACCCTTCTGGAGAACAATCTGGAAATATGCCCAAAAGACTTTAAAACTTTGGATACCCTTTGACCAGTCCCAGCACTAAGTCTACACCCCAAGGACATCAAAAGAAAGGGAAAAGGACCTATATTTACTAAAATATCTGTACCAGCTTTGTTTGTAATGGCAAAGAATTAGAAATTAAGGAAATGCTCATCAATTGGGAAATGACTGAACAAATTGTGGCATATGCTTTTGATAGAGTACTATTGTGCTTTAAAAACTTGAGGGGTGTGTTTTCAGAACAAAACAAAACAAAAATATTGCAAAACCTATATGGGCTGATGTGAAGTGAATTGAGAAAAATCAGGAGATCATTGTGCACAGTAACAATAATTCTGTAATGATGATCAACTTTGAAAAAGTTGTCTGCTTTGATTAATACAATGATCCAAGATAGTTCCAAAGAATTCATGATAAGATAAAAAAGCTACTTACCTCCCAAGAAAGAACTGATAAACACAGAGTACAAATTGAAATATAATTTTCTTGGTTACTTTACTTTTTTTGTTTTGTGATATGCCTAATATGGAAATATATTTTGCATAATTTCACATGTACAATCTATATCATATTGTTTTCCTTCTGGGTGGGTAAAAGGAAGAAAAATCAAAAACTCAAAATTTAACAAGAAAAAGTGTTAAAAATAAAGAAAAAATCAAAGTAGGAGAATAATAATAAAAAAAGAAAATAAATGATGGAGTGGAGATAAAAGAGGAGACAGTTTGTTGGAGGAGACAGAAAAGAATGGTATATCGATCAGTTGGAGAGATTATCTTTGGTAAGAGTAAGGCTACCCCATCATATGAGATAAAGGTGAAAAGGAAGATAGTGTCAGAACACATATGAGTGATATGAGATGAAGAAGAGGAATGAAGAGGGAGTTGTCAGGGAATGGGCTCATTTTTTTTTTTTTAAAATATGAAACAAGGCCCTCAAATGAAAGGGTAGAAGAAGGAGAACAATGGGAAATTTTAGAAGCGATGTAAAGGTTTAGAAGAACTGCTATGGAGAGTGGTGTAATGAATTGATAAGAGAAGAATAATAGGATTACCTAGTAGCTGTAAAGGCCCAGTTGAGGTTGAATATCATAAATGTATTATAGACTTAGAATGATTACGTGATTTTCTCCACCTTCATTCAGCAGCATCTATGCAAGAATGAATGGTAGAATGGTACAAATGGTACAAAGCTGAATCTTGGCAGTGTGTACTTGACAAAATAATAATGAAACTAGGGATTTAAGAGAAATGGACAGTGTGACATTGATTTAGTTCACCAATGGGGGAAGATGGGAAAAATAGGAGAAAATGGCTAGTGAAAGGGAGATATCCTGGGAGAGAATTGAGGGGTCAAGGAATTAAAGGTCATGCTGAGAAAGAGTAGGGTTTGATAAGGGAAGGCAGAGGGAGAGGTGAAAAATCAATGGATTATGGTCAGATTAGGGGATTTTGGAATTCTTATATATGGACATGGGTCATTTGTGGATGATAGCAAGATTAGCTGAATGAGCATCTTCATATGTGACTAGGTGGCGGAGAAATAGGTCATGGAAAGTGAGTAGGTTGAAGAGCTGAGTTGTTAGGATGTTTGAGAGATAGTTTATATGCATATAGAAGTCCACTAATATGAGGGCAGGAGGTGGGAAGGAGAGAAAAATTGTGAGCCATGTACCAAATTCATTAAGGATGAAAGGGGTGATAAGGAGGTCTGTAAACAACAGTGACCAAGATTTCAATTGTGTGGTAAATCTGAATAGTATGAACTATACCTGAAGAGAGTGATAGAGGTAGAAGAAGAACCTGGAAGTGGCTATGGGAAACAAGGAATAGTCCAACTCCTTTGCCTCAAGCAATGATCTGAGGCGTATGAGTTAAGGTACAGTCAGTTCTGGTAAGGGTGCTCAAGGAGGCTGTGTCATGAGGGGAACCCAGTCTCTAGTAATAACTATTAGATGAAAGGAGTGGGAAAGGAAAAGATTTATGAAAGGGAGTTTGTTGCCTATGGAATGACATTGTGCAGACTAGATGATTTCTCTAGTTTTCACTAATTCTCAAGAAAAATCCCAAAGAATTATGCACCAGATGTAGAATAATTGTAGCTACATCTGCAAGAAAAAAGGTAATAAAATAGTATTTCACCAAGGTAAAATCTTTATGAATTCATTTCAGAGTGTGCTACTCTTTAAATCCTTTAACACCATACCCTATTAACCCTCACTATCCCTCATCATGAGAGAAAACATATGCAAGGACATAAAGATGTAAGTAGAATTTAAAGGTATAGGAAAAATAAAAGTAGCAAATCATAACAAAAAGATGCATATGCTAAACTCCATCATATCCCATAGATAAATCAAGACTTTTTTCAGGGACAAAAATCCATACAGACTGGGGGAAGGGTGTGTGTGTGTGTGTGTGTGTGTGTGTGTGTGTGTGCAAGACAAAAGCAAATGTGTGGAGTACTTTTATTAGCATGATAACTGCTATCATCTCTTATAACAAGAGAATGTAAGAGGTAGAAGAAAGGAATGATTAAAACTGAAAAATAAAAACGAGTTCTCAGAACAATAGGGAGGAACAGTTCTGAAATGCATTCCCAAAAGGGACAAGTTGTATGTCTGCAATGGTAAAGGTAGATCTTCTGATGGACTTAATCTCAAGGAATTTATTATGATATAAGACCATCCTCTCAGAGAAAGGGAATCTAGGTAGTGCAATGGATAATTGCTGGATCTGGAGGCCAGAAAACTTGAATTCAAATCCAGGCTTGGATACTTTACTAGCTGTTGGACCTAGGTGAGTTACCTAACCCTCTTTGCCTCAGTATCCTGAACTATTAAATGGGGATAATAATTTCAAATAGGTATAATATCCTGACTTCCTGCAAGTCCTAGCTATAAGCCCGCCTTCTAAAAGAAGTCCTTTCCAATCCTTAGTTCTAGGGCCTCCTCTCTATTGTTCATTTCCATTTTTTTGTATGTTGTCTCCCTTCATTAGACTGAGAGCTCCTTGAGAACAGGGACTGTCTTTTCCTTTTTTTTTTTGTTTTGTATGTCCAATGCTTTGCATAGTTTCCCACACTTAATAAAAGGCACTTAAGAAATGTTTATTGACTGAATGACAACATTAAGTTAAATAAAATCAATTCAAGGCATAAACATCAAGGTATAGAATCTTAAATCTTAAAATTATGAAGGATCTCAGAGATCATCTACTTGACCCCATACCTGAACAAGGAATCCCTAGAAGACATTCTAGACAAGTTGCCACCCAACAATGTGGAACTCATTTTCTGAGACAGTTCATTCCACCTTGTCACAACTCTAATCTTTAAGATTTCCCCTCACCCCCCCATTAAGTTGAAATCTGACTTTCTAATATCTCTACCCATTACTCCTAGTTCTGTTTTCTGGAGACAAGTTTAAAAAATTGAATCATTATTCCATGTGAAATCCCTCCACATATTTGTTGATAGTTATCATGTCATTTCACTCTTCTCTTTTCAAAGTTAACATCCATAGTTCCTTCAACCAGTTTTCATATATAATGGCTTTAAACTCACTTATCACTGTTGGCACCTCCTTCTGCACACATTGTAGCTTGTCAATGTTCTTCCTAAGTAATAATGTTTAGAACTGAAACACAGTATTCCAGACATGATATGATTGGGGCAGAACTGATGAGACTATCACCATTCACAGTGTCAAGCTTCTTCTTATTTTTATTGTTGTTGTTCAGTCATTTCAGTTGTGTCCAATGCTTCATGACCTTATTTAGGATTTTCTTGGCAAAGACACTGGAGTGGTCTGTCACTTCCTTCTCCAGCTCAATTTACAGATGAGGAAACTGAGGCAAACAGTACTAAGTGATTTGCCAAGGATCACACAGCTAGTAAATGTCTCAGCCCAAATTTGAACTCATGAAGTTGACTCTTCTGGATTCTAAATCCGATGCTTTATCCAATGTGCCACCTAGCTGCCCTTCTTTTGATGTAGCCCAAGGGTGGGGAACTTATGGCCTTGAGGCCATGTGTGGCACTGTAGGGACTCAAGTGAGACACTTTGACTAAATCCAAACTTCACAAAACAAATAGGGCTGCACTTGAAGAACTAGAGGACCATATGTGGCCTTGAGGCCACAGGTTCCCCACCACTGCCTAAGAAAAAGATTTCTTTTTTTGGCTCCATGTCATAGTATTAATTAATTTTTGACATTTAGTCAGTAAAATTTTGAGGATTCTTTCGTTTGTTGACTTCTCTAACCACCACTTCCCACATCATCTTCACTTGAAGTTAACATTTTTAACCCAAAGGTAAGCCTTAATATTTATCCATTTAAAATGCAAATAATATTCAATGCGGCCCATTGTTCTAGCTTATTGATATCTTGGGCATCTTAAATTTGTTATCTGAAAGGTCATCTATCCCTAATTTGTTTTACTTATAAATGTATGAAATGTTGTATTTGTAATTTCATCAGCCATTGAAAAGAGTAGCTGAATAGGGCAGGACCAAAAAGAGATCATTATAGATCTCTACTAGAGATTTCTTTCCAAGTTGACATAGATCAATGGATTCCAGTGCAGTGACTCAAGTAAGTACGCATTGTATCCAACAATTCAGGGAATTAGCAATCTATCTAATTGATCTAGCAATTAACTACGTATCCATCTTATCAATAGAAATATCATTAAAGACTTTGTCTTTCTAAAATGCTGGCATACTGTGTCTACAACATTCTCCTCATCTATGAGTCTAATTTGATAGAGAAGGAAATAAGTTTAGCCTGAATCAGCTTGCTTTTTCTGAAGTGATGTTGGGCTTTGCCAAATCCTGTTTATTTCTTAAATATTCACAAACCATTCCTTTCACTTCAATTCAATTTTATCAAGAATGGAAATTAAAGTCACCAAAGTAATGTTTATAATTTTATGATTTTAAGAATATGAACTTTTCCTTCAGTTTAAAATCAGAACCACATTGATCTGCTTCTAACGATAGAATTTTTAGAATTTAGAATTTTTGAGTTAGAAGAGACCTTAAAAATTATCCAGTTTGACAGTCTATTTTTTTTTCTGGTTCAGAAATTTAAATCCATGGAGAAGTTAATTTTCCTAAGAGCACACACATAGAAAGTGACAGAGACAAGATTAAAACCTAGGTAGTCTGACTTCAAGGTATAGAAGTCTTTCTACTAAAGCATTATTTCTCTTTCTGTAACATTTTTTAGGTAGGCTGTCATCTCTCAAAGATTACAGGGGACAACACAGCAATCTCAGCTGCCGGTTCTTACAATTTCTGGGATAGATTTTGTCCACATATGATGATTTTAAATCATTGAGTGAATCTAGGTTCTTTCTAACCATCTCCTCAGTTATCACTGGTTTCAGCTGCCTGATAAAAATTTTGTTCTTAACAATCTGAACAATGATCTGAATGGTAAAGAAAAATAGCAATAAAAGAATTGAGTAATTTTTCCTTGTATTTTTCATTCCCTGCATTCTTCAGGCATTCTTCTTCTCATTGGATTTTTGTGCCTCTTTTTCCATTTGGCACAGTCTTTTTTTTTTAAGGCATTATTTCCTTCAGTACTTTTTGTGCTTCCTTTATGAGGCTGTTGACTCTTTTTTTCCACAACTTTCTTGGGTCACTCTCATTTCTCTTCCCATTTTTTCCTCTATCTCTCTTATATACCTCTGTGTGTGTGTGTGTGTGTGTGTGTGTGTGTGTGTATATATATATATATATACACACACACACACATATATACATACATACATACATATATACACACACATATATACATACATACGTATATACACACACATACATACATATATATACACACACATATACATACATACATACATTATATATATATATATATATATATATATATATATATATATATATAATGTATGTATATATACCACTGCTTCCTCTATCTTGGAAGCAGAGCCCTACTTTAGCAGAGTTCAAAGTCAAGAAGTAGACTGGGAAAATGAGCAAACCATATGAATATATATATATATATATATATATATATATATATATATATAATATTTTTTGTCTCAGTCCTTTGGAATTGTCATATCAATGTCTTGATAAGAGTCTTCTATAGCTGACAATCATTAAAATATCACTTTTATTATGCACAACATTTTCCTGGTTCTGCTCATTTCACTTTGCATCAGTTATTATAAGTCTTTCCAGATTTTTGTGAAATCATCCTTCTTATTTTTTACAGTACAATAGTATTCACTCACAACTGTATACAACAACTTGTTCAACCATTCCCCCAATAGATGAGAATCCCCTCAATTTTCAATTCTTTGCCATTTAAAAAGGGCTGCTATAAATATTTTTTTGTATAAATAGGTCTTTTTCCCTTTTATATGATCTCTTTGGGATACAGACATAATTTTATAGCTCTTTTGTAATTTTTCAAAATTGTTCTCCAGAATGTTTGGACTAATTCACAGTTCCACCAACCCAATGCATTAGTGTCCCAATTTTTCCATTTCCCCTCCAGCATTTTTCCTTTTCCTTTTCTGTCATGTTAAGCAATTTGATAGGTGTGAGATGGCATCTCAGAGTTGTTTTAATTTGAATTTCTCTAATCAGTAGTGATTTAGAGCATTTTTTTCCTTTTGACTATTATTAGTTTTGATTTCTTCTTCTGAAAACTTCCTTTTCCTAGCATTTGACCATTTATTAACTTGGGAATGGCTCTTATTTTTATGAATTTGGCTAAATTCCTTACATATTTGAGAAATGAGGACTTTATCATAGAAACTTGTTGCAAATCTCCCTCCTCCCCCAGTTTCTAGTTTTCCATCTAATTTTGGTTGTATTCATTTTGTTTTTCCAAAAGCTTTTTAATTTCATAGAATCAGAATTATCCATTTCATTTCCCATGATCCTTTCTATCTCTTATTTTGTCATAAACTCTTCCCTGATTTGTAGATCTGATAAATACATTTTCCAATGCTTTCCTAACTTAATTATGATATAATCCTTTATGTCTAAATCATTTACCCATTTTGACTTCATTGGTATAAGTTATGAGATTCTACATAAGTTACTTTACTTATTTAGTACCATGTAAATCAAATTACAAAAGAATTATTTTATGGAGTTAGGAAAAATCTTTAAATGCTTCTGGAAGAAGAAAAGGTAAAGAATATCAAAGTGATGAGTGAAAAAAAACTGGAGGAAGATAGTCTAGTAGTATCAGATTTCAAACTATATTACAAAGTGGAAATCATAAAAAGAAAGTGGAAAAAAATTGTACTTCAGTTTGCACTGAGTCCATTAGTTTTCTCTCTGGAGGTAGCATTTTTCATCATGAGTCTTTTAGAATTGTCTTGGATCATTGCATTAATCAGAGAAACCAAGTCTTTTATGGTCAATCAACCTTACACTATTACTATGACTTGGTACAATGGTTTCCTGGTTCTGCTCACTTCATTTTCTATCTGTTCATAAAAGTCTTCCCAGATTTTTCTGAAATCATCCTTCTCATCATTTTTTTAAAGAGAAAAACAGTATTCTATCACAACCACATGCCACATTTTCTTCAGCCACTTATTAATTAATGGATATCTACTCCATTTCCAATTTCTTGCTACTATAAAAAGAGCTGCTACAAACATTTTTTACATGTCCTTTTTCTTTTTCTTTGATCTCTTTGGGTATTGGTATTGGTAGTGGTATTACTGGGTCAAAGGTATGCACACTTTTATAGTCCATTAGGCATAGTTCCAAATTGTTCTCCAAAATGGTCAGACTGGTTCACAACTCCACCAACAGAGCGTTAGTGTCCCAATTTTTCCACATCCTTTCCAACATTTGTCATTTTCCTTTCCTGTCATGTGAGCTAATCTGATAGGTATGAGGTGCTACTTCAGAGTTGTTTTAATATAAATATTTCTTCTTCATATCGAATTCAACTTCATCCCCTTTGACCTAATCCATTGTTTTGACTAAGATAAACCTTCCCATGTGTTTATTCCAGTCCTAAGTACTATCCTACTCCCTATCTAAAAGTTGACGTTTACCTAAATTGGAAGGAAAAATTTTAAAAAAAACATAGTTCATTTTGTTTGTGATAGACATTTGGGTATAGAAATCTGAGGACATGAAGGTTACAGTAGTTGCTATTTTTGCCAATTACTTGTTATCTACAGCTTTTTTTTTTTAATATGCATGTGCCTCTATATGTTATTTAGCTTGATCAGATTCACATATCTAGAGAAATACTATTTTAAAATCTCTTTTGGATATATTACATTCCTAGCCAAAAACCCATCATTCTTAGAATTTAAACTGAAATCAAATCATGTTTTATGATGTTGTTTTCATAATCATCCCTTTGCTTCCAAAATTTGGCTTTCCCTTCTGATGGTCCCAGTCTCACTTGTCAGTAGTCATGCAAACATTTTCAATGCCACCAAAGCTGTAAGTTTCTTGATTATATTTATTAGCATTTCCTAGAGTCTTTCTGGATATATCATTTGTCTCTATGTGAATCAACAGAAGTTGGCCCTAGACATTAAATTTGACAACTCTTTGAAGTCTCTCTAGCCTGTCCTAAATATAGGTTGTGTTGAAATGATTGAAAATATCTTCTTATTGTTCAGGTCATCAATATATGGTACCTCTATTGGAGCTAACTCTGGCGTTTCATCATACCTTAGGGCATGAGAATTTTTTTTTCCTTCTCAGATGAACTATCTCCACCTATTGGAAAAAAAAATAATATTCAAGATAGTCTCTAAAGGTTCAATGATCTGTTTTTCTTCCTATCCTTCTTTGTCAGTTCTTCTGCCCTTGCCTAACATCCTGCCATTAGTTAACATTCTCCTCTCTCTGCACAGGTGGTTGTTGTTTTTGTTTTTGTTTTTTTTCTTTTCCTTTTCCCTTTGAAGCATGCCATTTCCCTTGATAATGTGTAGGGCAGGGAAGTAGGTTTTCTTCTCATCCTTTCGTCTTCTGTAGTAGGGAGACTGACCTGCATTTTGTGTACTTGTGGTTGTTGCTTAATTCCCCTTAACCATTATATTTGCTGAAACTGTGACACTCAATTTTCTGCCTTTTTAGTAGTTGGATGTTAGGGAGAACCCAGGACTAATCTATCTGTTTGATATATTCACTAAATACATTGATAAATTGGTTAGTCAGGAATCCTGAGAAGACTTTTAAGTCTAGAATATATGTGTGTATACATGCTCATGTATGTGCATGCATATAGTCTATATAAAAACTACGTAGCCTCTCTTTATGTACTCACGTATATGTGTAGGTATATGGATACATAAGAGAGTGTAGATACTTTTATATATTCATATTTTCAATATTTCAATAATATTAATAAAATATTGTTATTATTTATGTAAAATGTATATATGCATCTCATATATTTTATATATGTATGCATGTGTGTGTATATATGAGTGTGTGTGTGCATGTGTATACACATGCACATCTTCTGTAAAGGGCATGCTCTATATAGCTATATATATGTACATATGATTTATAGGGTTCTGTGGAGCAACATAAACAGTACTAGATTTGGAGTCAGGGCATGCTAAATTCCAATCTTGGCTCTGCTACTTTATTACCTGCATAACTTAAGTCACTAAATTGAGAAAAAATGATTATTTCTCTCATATTAATAAACAATTTTAAATCAAGACTAAGGTTTTCCCTTTCTATTTCCTCGTTCAGAAATCAGCGTCTGTAGGTTATTCAGCCAGTATCTGAAGGATATTGCTGATTGGTGAAATTGCCCAAATATTCCTTTTGGATGTTGGGTAGGACTCCATCCAACTATGAGACCTTATAAACAGAATCATCTAAGGAAGATGTTACCCTTAGGAAATAAGACCCTGTCTATCCTTGAAAACTTCCCTTAGAATTTAGTGTGATCCAGCTTATAAAAGGGAAAACTAATCAGCAAAGTCTAGGTAGAGATGCATTCTTTTGCCCACATTTCTGGAGGCAGTTGAGTCTCATTCACCTTCTCTGTAGGAAGAGTTGAAGATTTTTTTGCCCAACTCCTCATTAATGCATCTACCCCCACTCATTGATTATTAACCAATCAGAGTTGATTTTTATCTTCAGAGATATGTCCATTTCCACAGGCTTTTTAAACATTTAATATTCTCTAGAATGTGTCTTTGGTTTACAAGAAAAAGCCAGTGACCATTTAAAAACAAATTATCTGCTAGTCATAATTAATCAAATCATCAGTTATCCAGAAACTATGTCTTTCCAAGTTTTCATTCATCATGAAACTATTTGGTCTACATGTCCTCATTTATGAAAATTAAAGGATTAGACTAAATGACCTCTAAGGTCCCTTCCTGATCCATATCTCTGATCCTAGTAAATATTTTTTTTTTCCATTTTTCTTTGTAGTTGTCTTTGCATGTCATTGTGAGCTGACACTTCTTGTTCCAACACATTGGATCCTCTGCAGATCAGTTTACATAAAAGTGTAACTTGTCTGAAAAGGTTGTTGAGAGGGCCACAATTTTAACCATACTGTTGTTGAATCATTTTTTTTTAAATTGTGTTCAACTCTTTGTGACCACATTGGGGTTTTCTTGGTTAACATACTGTAGTAGTTTGTCCTGCTGAATTAAAAATGATGCTAGGAAACATTTTTGTTTTGGAAATGTCAAGCTGAAGTCAATAAACCATTCACCATTGACAATTTAAACAGAAGGGATTTATTTTACCTCTTTTGTATTGAATGTTGTCCATTTACTCAAATATATTAGAGATCTTTAAAAAATAACACAGTTGCGTGAACCTTGGTAAGTGGTCAACATTTTGTAGAGAGGTAACAGAGCAGAGGAGAAGGGCTGGATTTGGAGTTTAAAGATATGGATTCAAGTCCTAACAAAAGGCAACATGATGTGGTAGATAGAGAACAAAGACTTGAGTCTGGAAATCGTGAGTTCACATCCTGCTTCTGATGTCTTTGAGAAATATGACTCTGAAAAGTCACATTAACCCCTAGATGTCCTGGGCAACTTGAAAACTAACTTGTAAAGCACATACAAAACTGTATTGGGCAGTGGTGTTGCTTGCTGAGAGCTCTCTGCAGGGATGAAATCAAAGGTCTGTTAAAACCAAATGAAACAAAATGCTTTGCTGTGTATTTCTGAAGTTCAATGAGATAATGTAGACAAAGCACTTTGGAACCATAAAATGCTGTACAAATATGTTATAATGATTATTGATCCCCTCATCCACTTTTAATGTGTCAAGAAAAAAATTTAGTAGGATTTAGGGATAGAGAATAAAAGAAAATGTAAGATTCTATTTTAAAATAAAAATAAAACATAAATCTAGTCCAAAGAGTTCTCAAACTTATAGCATATTGCACAAAGTCAATTTAATATTTCTTTGACCTCAGAAATAATCTAATAGCTGGCTACATTCCTAATCAAGGGCATAATGCCCAACCCAGCAGAAAATGCCCAGAAATACATAATTAATTAACTCCATAGCTGAGTAAAAAAAAGTCATACACACAGGTATATCTATAACTATATCCATATCTATGTATCTATGTTTATATCTACATCTAAAATAGTACAAACCTTTCAAAAGAGTACAAACCCCAAAGAAACATAGTAGTACAATTAGCAAACATATAAAACTTTCCTTCCAAGATCCTTAGGTTAAGGGCTACGTAGAATGAAAAAAAAAAAGAATGTGGCACCGTAAGACAAGAACGAGAGGACATCTGTAGATTACCTGAAGACAAGAGTCAGAAAGACTTGGACAGACATGTATGAAAGTTCAAGGAGACTATATAAGATCCAGAGATTGAAGGACAGGTTGTGTGCATTGACCCTCATCAGCAAGCTGCCTGACATGACTGTATAATTTGTATAATGCCTTAACATAAGGTCAAAAACACAGCAGAGATTGGCAAAGTGTGATCTCCATAAGGTGAATTACTACTGTTTATCAATCATTTATCATTAAGCTTCTAATATGTGCCAAGTACTGCTCTAGTCTCTAATGATACAAAACAAAATTGAGAAAAAACCCTGCCCTCAATGAATATGCATTCTAGTGGGAAAGAAAACATGTACACAAGTATATATAGATGAAATATAAACAAAATAGATCTGCATATATATGTTACATTCATATTTCCATAATGTGCATTTATATGTGTGTATATGCACACTGTATAAGATGACTTTAATATAACAATAGCTGTTTTACTTGTCCTCTTGGCTCAAGTCTCTTTCCAATCTGTCCTCCGCACAGCTGACAAAGTCACTTCCTTGCTTAAGAATTTTTAATGGCTCCTCAGAGACTATTTTAATTAATACAAAGTTGGATTAAAGACACATACATTGTATATTTCCACATAGATACATATATGTACAGATGTATATGAGCACATAAATTGTGAATATGCACATGTCTGAATTGCATACTCAACTATAGGTTTATTATGCATGCATATCATAGTACATGTAATATACATATGTTTGCATATACATACATGTTTCTGCTTTTCTCTGTCTCTTGTTCTCACTTTCTTGCCCTCTTCCCTATCCCTCTCTTTTTCTGTCTGTCTCTGTTTTGGTTTGTTTCTCTCTGCCTCTGGGTCTCTCTGTCTCTGTATCTTTCTTTCTCTTTCTCTCTATATAAGTGATAGCAAACAGGAGGCTTCCTGATTGTCTGCAGATACTAGATATTGGATACAAGGCAAATAAATCAACCCGGTGTGCTTAAGTAGACAAATGCCTAATTCTGGTTGGAGGTATCCAGGGATACCTCCCAGGTTAGTCCCAGGATACTGAATGAATATACTTTTCTCTTTTTGGTCTACAAGAATAAAGAAAGGAAGAAAAGAAGGAAGAAAGAAATGAAAGAAGGAAGGGAGTGTTGAGGTTTATGGGTGCTGGGACCCCCAAATCACAACACACGTGTCCGGTCTGAACAAATTGAACCCAAGCTTTCTTTCAGCTAAAGACAAGGTTTATTAGAACACCCATCATTTTAGCTGCTTCTACCTTTTCCCTGTAACCTCCATAAAGGAGATTCAGGGGTGTAGAGGGAAAGCAATATGTAAGCCTCAGGGAACCAAAAGGCACCTGCAGTTTCCCCAATTCCCTAGTGCTGAGAGAATTGAGAGGATTGGGTCTACACTTTCAGATATGGAGTCCAAAGGTATACCCACGTCCATGGCCTCGAACAGAACCATTGGACCAAGAGCCTGAGAATGGCAGGCCAAGTTCTAGACAGCTTCGTAACTGTCTGCCAAAAAAGCACCTCCAAGCCTTCTTGGTGCTTGGAGAGCAACCCCAACTGCAGGGCAAGAAAGAAGGTGGGGAGGCTTACATACCTTCCAGTCTTGGCTGGAGAAGAACTTGGGGTTAGGCAGCTTCTCTGTATGGGCCACCAAAATATTGAGGTTTAGAGGATTAGAAGTACAGGGACCCCAAAATATTAAGAGCAAGAGACGCAGGTTCCACTTGAAAGAATTCAACCCAAGCCTTCTTTCAGTCAGAGACAAGGCTTATTAAAGATCTGCCATATCAGTCAGACTCTTAAAGAATCTGAACATTTGTGTGCTATTGGCTAGATTGTAAAAATTTGAGCCTTTAGCTAGACTCTTCCAAATCTTAGCACCTTAATGGAGACAAGATCCACTTTATATGCAGAAAGACTGTGGGAGGGATCTAGGAAGGATATTGATGGGAGTGACTGGGAGGCCTAGAATGGAGTCTAGGTAGGGTCAAGGATGGGAAGTAGCCAGTGGCCATTGGGAGGTAATAGACAATGGAGGGATGGGCTAATTTAAGGTTAACAGAGAACTGGGAAATTGGGTAGAGGTGATAATGAAAGGCTAGTTGATAGTCTTATAGCCTCAGGGGACTGTCAGAGACTTCCTTTGATCAAGAGGGAGAATTCAAGGAGAATCCCTTAGACAAATGGGACCCAAATTCCTTTTTGGGGTGAGGGGCAAAGGTCTCAGCTTGGGCCTGTACCCTATCAGAAGGAAGGGGGAATATGATATAGGACCGGAAAAAAACAATTTTGTATATGTTATACATATAACTTCATAATAAGTACATTGCCTTTATAGAAAAAATGTAAGCCCCTTGAGGGCAAGGACTACCTCACTTTTGTCTTTATATCTCCAGCACTCTGTAATGCAACTATATAATGTGGCCATATAACAGGTTTATTGATAACACATTCTTGTTGATTGAATGTTATCAGATCTCAGAGTCTTCTCAATTTTTGGAAAGCTCTTGAGAATTTTTCTTCATCATATTTGTAGCTTTTCCTGAGAGGTTTCAATTTTTGGCTTGCCAAAAAAATAAGTGCTATTTGGTGTCTTTTGTTTTTAGGTGACAGTCATTTCTAAATAAGCCTCTCCCTCACTTATCTTCTTGCTGTGGTTTTCCTTATAATGAAGGGGAAGAAGGAAGAAGTTCTGGAAAACCAAGGATACATTAACCTTGGTATCTTTTGCAAAATAACACACCCATACCCCTTTCCCCCATCCCTACCTTCCAGGCAATTAAAAAAACGCCCAATGAGAAAAGCCCTTTTTTTCATTTTCACTTTTCTGTTAAACCTCTCCTCTCTTATTCATCTACTGAAAATATTATCTTGTTTCTAAAATCTTGGTTTATTTTCCCATGGAAATCTGAAAAACTCACAATGCAAGATGTATAGGAATAAGCTTAGGTATTTTGAAGTTTATTGTAGAAGAGCCTTCTAGGAAAACAACTCTTATCCTCTCCAATAAGCCCTATAGACATTCAAAAGCTGTCAGTTTGATTTATTTTTGTTCTTTGACAGACTTACTAGAGCAGGAAGGGAACAGCAGAGGGTCCCTTTTGAAAGGCTGTGGAAGACTTCCTGGTAGAAGATCCCTGAGAGGAGGTATATTACTTATAAGTGTATATGCTGAAGAGCAAACAAAGAAACGGGGTGAGACCCAAGAAATTTTCTTATACCTGAATTTCAGATTTCTTTCTTGGAACACTGATTAATATTTAAGAATTTGGTTGTGGATTAAAATATGAAACAATTAAATTCATGTGACTTTTAAGATGACAGGATAATGAGGAAAGTGTTTATAGCACAAATGTGCATATTTTGAATTAAGGAGATAAAATAAAATATGATGCATTCCAAGCGATAATGTGAAAGAATAATCTGTACTACTGTAAGTTTTATCATAAACTATTAATAAATAAACATTATTATTCACATGTGATATTTTTATTTCATTTTATTGTCCTTCATAATTTTAATTACATTGCAATTAATGTATTTTAGCATATTCAAAGTGAATGTAATATTGCATATTGTATTCCATTTTTACTGGCCTCTATATTTCTTCTTAAAGAACCCAGACTCTGGAATCAGAAGGCCTGGATTCCAGTCCAGGCTCTGCAATTTATTATCTAGTTCAAGGGTTCCACAAAGATGAATATCCTCTTAATAGAATTTCTGACATTGTATGACTAAATTAGTGAGTTAATGAATCAATGAATAAGTGAATGAAAATGTGTTTATTAAGTAAGTACTTACTCTGTGCAAAGAACTGTGCTAAGTATTGTGAATACAGGTAGAAAAGCAAGATAATCCTTTTTCTCAAGAAGCTCAGATATATTATGGGGAGACCATACATACAGGAGGTTTCAGCTACAAGTCATATGGAAAGACCTGGTATTTCTTAGGGTATTACAGCAAAGCAGATGATAATACATCTTCTTCAATGTCATTTTCATGTATACAAATCATAAAAGTTTTTGATGTTGAAACAATTGATGAAACCAAGAACTTTGGTGCTCAGAACTATCTCTTCTGGATTTTCATCAGCTGTGGCTAGTTATAAATCATGGCTATATGAGTGTAGTGAAATATGGAGTATTACCCTGGAGAGCTGAAGAGATTCTCTTCTCTACTTCTATCAGTTTGATCCAATATCCCTGTTTGCATTATTAGGCATTTTTAACTAGCCCACAGCACCATTTAACCACTTAAATTCTGTTAGCTTTTATGAAAGGATATTTACTTTAAGATACGTCAAGAAGAAACACACAAATATATCCCTAATAATCTCCTCTTTGCCATGTAGGCCTGCATGGAGAGTTCTAGCTCAATTTTCATATGTATCAAGTGGGGATAAAAGTGTTTGTGGAGAAGGCACCAGCCATCCCCACCAACTTTCAACCAACTGCCACCCACAGAACAGGGAAATTAGCCTAACTGAAATAGCAAGGCATTCTAAAGGAAAGCTAGGAGGAAACATGCAGCAAATAAGTCGCATTGACCACCATTCCCCCCTCATACCTTAAGGGAGATTTCCCAGGGATCTGACCTCGAGAGCCTTTAGAATAGCATTGATCAACTTCTAGTTCAGCCTCCAAAGCTACCATTGAAAGGAGAAATCATTATGAAGGTGTCCACATTCCTCATCACCACCACAACTGTTGACTAACTGTTACCAACAGGTGGATAAGCATAAGATCTCTGGGTATGAAAGCAGTCCCCAGACCACTGGTCTTGCTTCCAGAGCAACCCTCATAGCCATTACCTGGGGATGTAATTACTGTGGAAAAGAAACTAGCTATATCCTTTATCTGTTAAACAACTGTAACTCACAGGGTAGGCAAGCCAGCTTAGGTGAAGCAGCAATGCATCCTGCAGGAAAGATAAGAGCCAGTGGGTGTTGGGGAAGTCAAGCCACCAACATCATTTCCACCTTTTGACCAGCAACTCCCCTTAACTCTTCTAAATATAATTTGTCTCCAGCCCAGTGACCTCAGTCATCATTCTGGGAATCAATACATGTAGAGATGCATCCCGGTAATTACTTCTGTTGACACCATAGCCACAGATTCTACAGACCCAGAAAAGAAAGTTCTAGTCACCAAATTTTTTGGCACTTCAAATGGTTTAAAATCAGAAATTGATATGAGTTTATCAGTGGAAATAACATTAAAGAAGAAGCATTGGTTCAGATTCTTATAATCTAGCTACTGCTCAGATTTTTACAGTCTAGCCAATAGCTCACAGATGCTCAGATTCCTTAAACCTCAAGACTCTGGATAATATAGCAGATCTTTAATAAACCTTGTTTTTGGCTGAAAGAAGGTTTGGGTCAAATTCTTTTGGACAGGACCCATGTGTTGTGATTTTGGGATTCCAGCACCCCTCACCTCTAGATCTCATCAAGGGGACTTGATCAATCAATCAAAATCTTGAGTATGAAGATAAGAATAGTAGCAGAATGCAAGCTCTTGGAGACAAAAGCCAATTTTTAGGGAAACATTTTTTACAACAAACTCCAGCCAATGGGTGTCTTCTTTCAATAGTCATTGAATGGAAACCAAAGAAGTTCATTATTATGAAAACCTCATCATCTCCCCAGATCTCATCAAACTTAATACTCCACCTCACTTCTACCCTCTGTCCTTCTGATTGGAGGGTAGAGCCCTCAACTCCAAAACCTCCATTTAAGGGGGAGCTCAGCTCAGAGCATCTCATTTATCACATGGTTGCACTGTTCTGCAATTTCTCTGACTTCTCCTCCATGCCCCAGAGTCAGGTACCTTTCCTGTGCTCTCCCAACACTTCTTCCTTTGAACTTCCCTTTTGTATATTATCTTTTCCTATTGGGTTATAGAGGTTGCATTAGATGATGTCTAACATCTTTTCTCTCTCTAAGCCCAGGAATCTGAGGTTCTGTGTCTAGTGTCATTCTACTCTGTCCCTTCAAACACCTTATGGCTCTGGAACATTTAGGTCAGTTAAGGAATCATTTAGAAAATTGGATTTGATAAACATCACTTCTAGACCTGTTGTATGTTAAGTATTATTTTAGGTACAAAGGGTATAAAACAGAAAACTATATAGCCCCTGCCTTCTAGGATCTTGCATGCTACTTGGATGATACCGAATATACTCATCCATGTAAATAAAAGGTAATTTAATGAATGAGATAGCACTGACTTTTGGGGGAACAAGGGAGTGATTTCATGAAGGATGTAGTATTTTCCCACCTTGCTGAAATTGTAATGAAGACCAGTTAAGTTTACTCATGATGGCAAACTGATCTCTAACCTCTTTAAGCTGTATTTTAATACATTAGTCAATCAAACCAGCAGATATAAAGACAACAATAAACATTCCCTTCCACCAAGAATCATACATTCTTTTAAGGAGACAACACGTCCAAATAAAAGTATATGCAAAATAATGTATTCAAAATATATACAAGATATAAGATAATGAGAGGAGGAATCACTAATACCAAATGGATCAGAGAAGGAATAATGAAGAAAGGTGGCATGTGAGTGCAAGTTTGAAGGAAATTAGGAATTCTAAGAGGTTCAGATGCAGTAAGTCTACATTCTAGATATGGGGAAGTAACTAGAGTCCAAGCAAAGAGAGGAGAGTTAAAGGGTCTCTGTGAAAAGCATTGAAATGTCATCTACCCACAGAAGGAATAAGACTTGGCCACATGGCTAACTCATTTAGGTCTATTACATCTGCTAGAAAACAAACCATAGTATATGATCCATTGACACCAACTTAAGAATATTCTATTTGTTGAAATCCTGTGGTCTAAGGGCAAGCTGCCAAAAGGTCAAATTAGGTTATTGTGTTAAGCAAGAGTAGAGAGAGGCTACATTGTACTAGAGGCTTCTCTATCAAAAGGTATATACTATATATTAATGTATATATACTAATATACTAATATAACATATACTAATAATAGTACTAATATGTGCTAATACCAACATATATTAATATACTAATACTAATGTATGTATATGCTAATATGTACTAATATATGCTAATATAATATATACTAATAATAATACTAATATGTACTAATATATACTAATATACTAATGCTAATGTATATACTATATACTAATACTATATAAAATATGCTAATGTATATCAATGGAAACCATGCTTTCAAGGCCAAAAGTACCACTTGAAGGAAGGAGGTATTCTTTAACACTATTGATGACTACCTTGTCCCTATTGCCTGTGGAGAATGCTCTGGTACTATTATTTCCATGCCTATATCCAATTATTACCAATGAAGGTAACCCTGTAATTCACCTGACATTCCCCTTCCAAAGCTGCCCCCCATACAACCCAAATACATGCTGTAGGGCAAGGACAAGTTTAAGCATTATAGTCACCTCCAACTGTGGGTCAATTGTTGTCAAGTCAATCATTTTCACAAATGCTTCATAGCATGTTTAAAAGCCATCTAAATTTCTGAGTAGACAACACAAATGATGTGTTTGTATATCTTTACCGAGACACAATACACACTGATTTTATATTTATTTACTTAAATTTATGAAAATACCCCCTTGTTTGGATGTTGCTCTTCTATACTTCAAATTAATGGCACAGAAGTACTGAAATGTAATAGATATCCCAAACAGAAAGAGGGACACACACAGATATGGAAATCTATTAAAGTTCCTTCTTTATTGAAAAATGTGTATTTTGTGCTTGAATTTAGACATTATGTAATGAATGGAATATGTATGTATGTATGTGAGTGCATATGATGTAAATTTTGGAACTATTTAAAAAACAATAACATATACAATGTTAAACATGACTATAAGAAAAACCATCATGAGGGAAGAAATAATTGTGGAAAAGAAACCTACCTTCTTTATTACCACCACAAACTGCTGACCAGCTGCCACCAACAAGCAGATAAGCACAAGATTCTTAACAATATCTCAACCCTCTCACCTTTTCCCCAAAACCACCAGCCTCAGTTGTATCATTCATGGAAGTAACTCATGCAGAAAAGGGGCCAGCCAACTTCATCAAATTCCACCCATCTGCCCTCCACAGGGCAGGCAATTCTGTCTAACTAGAGCAGCAAGGCAACCTGAGGGGGATACAGCAGGCAGCAGGTGCCAAGAAAGTCAACCCTCTACTTCCATCCTGACCACCATCTCACCTCAGGTCCTGATGAAAACATCCTCACACAATGAGCCCAAGAGGCTTGGAATAGCATTGTTTCTGCTCATTCCCTGCAGCCATCATCCTGGGTAGGTACAGCCTGCCAACTGGTTCTACAGGTGGTCCAGTTGCCACTCCTGAAGATCCAGAGGAAAATTCCCTTACCACCAAAGTTCTAGGCACTGTTATGTAGTTCACAGCAGAGGCTGATGTGATGTTCTCAGTGAAAATGACATTGAAGAAGGGACAGGTCCCTTTGCTTTGAAACAGCCCACCAAGGAGCAGGGGACCACTCCTTCTGACTTGCAGCGGAAGCTTTCCATATATGTTGTTATTCTTATTAGAATATGAGCTTCTTGAGAACAGGGCCTGTCTTACTTTTCTATTTGTATTCTCAGCACCTAGGACAGTGCAATAAACATAATTAAGCATGAAATTTAAAAAAAAGCGTTAATATCTTGTTTGCCACCACACTCTAAGGACCATGAGATATTTCTGACTTGTAGCTAAAACCTTCTGTATATGTTCTCTTCCTCATTAGAATGTGAGCTCTGTGAAAGCGGGGACTATCTTACCTTTTTATTTGAATTACCACTATTTAGCACACTATTTTACACATAATAAATTATTTATTTATCCATTCATAATTTAGCTCAGTTCCCACATTGCATCTACCTCATCAAATTCATATTCTGATACATCATCACTGCCTAATGAGTTGGGCTGGGGTCCTGAGGGTCACTCCCCCAAAAATGTTCTTTAATCCTTAGGGAATTTTATGTAGTACTGTAAAATATAGGAATGCCAGGACACTGGAGGACCATCCCAAAGACTTAACAAAATCACTAGGTTGTAAGTTTGATCCCACACCCTGCAACACACTGTGTCTCACATAATGGTGTGGGTGAAGGAGTCAGTCGCAAAGATTACCAAGAGTGACTGAGAGAAAAGAAGAGGGGTGCCTAAGGTGACAGGCCTTTTTAAAATATCTTCCCAACCAGCCAAGGAGCCTTCTCTTCAACATGTCATTAGTTGAGGTTGGAACTAATTACAGAATGTCTACAAATGCTCCACAATCTCTCTAAGGCACTTCCCCTACACATTATTTCCACTATCCCAGAAGTAAGACTTAAACTTCTCGATATGCAAAAATGTTGTCCCAGGCATTCTCTACATTTACAACTTACATTATCATTTGCGCTTACATTAAATAAGTGGGCAGGTAGGTGGTATGGTGGGCCTGGGGTCTGGAAAACCTGATTTCAAAACAAATCTCAGATACTTCCTGAAGGTGTGGTTTGAGGGTCACTTGACCATATTTGCCTCAGTTTCCTCATCTGTAAAATGAGCTGGAGAAGGGAATGGCAAACCACTTTAGTATCTTTGCCAGGAAAACCCCAAATGGGGTCACAAAGAGTCAGACATGACTGAAGAATGACTCAACAGCAAGAAGTTAAATGAATTCACTTGGTATATAAATAAAAGTTGAGTAACCAATTCATCATCAAAATCTTCCTGGACTAATCAAGTGTTTTCTTGGAATAAATAAAGCGACCCTTTGATCAATATCTTAATCGTTTCTTAATTGAGAAAGATGGGTCATAGTATCAGTAAGTTCTAAAGTTTAGTGTAGAGAAAACTGCCCTTAAGTGACACAATTACCAAATTGCTTGGGTGGTGGGGTAGACAATGATATAATTTCATTTATTTATTTATTTATTTTTAGTTTTCAACAGTCACTTCCATAAGATTTTGAATTTCCCATTTTCTTCCCATCTCTTCCCTCCCCCCTCACAAGATGGCATGTAAATAGATATAGGCTCAACACATACATTCATATTAAACCTATTTTCACATTAGTCAAGTTGTAAAGAAGAATTAGAACCAATAGGAGAAACCATGAGAAAGAAGAAACAAAAAGAGAGAGCAAATAATATGCTTTGATCTGCATAGTTCTTTTTCTGAATGTGGACAGTATTTTCCACCATGAGTCTTTTGGAGTTGTCTTAGATACTTGCATAGCTAAGAAGAAATGAGTCTTTCAAATTTAGTCATTGCACAATGTGATTGTTACTGTGTACAATGTTCTCCTGGTTCTGCTCACTTCACTTAGCATCAGTCCATATAAGTGTTTCCAGGTTTTTTTGAAGTCTGCCTGTTCACCATTTCTTATAGCACAATAATATTCCATTACATTCATATGCCACAACTTGTTCAGCAATTCTCCAATTGATGGGCATCCCCTCAATTTCTAATTCTTTGCCACCACAAAAAGAGTTGCTATAAATATTTTTGTACATATGGGTGGCAATGATATAAATTAACAAGAATTATTTGTTGTTCAACAATTTGGTTACCACCCTCAATTAAATTCATTGAGAAAGGCCTTATTTTTTGCCCATTTTCTTCAATGTAAAAGCCTTGAAAGGGTTTTAGTTTGGAGAAAATATCTCTTAATATTTTCAGTGATGAGAAAGGAAGTTTTAAGAAATACTTCCACAGATCTTTATAGTGTTGTGTGTTGACCTTGGTAGGTGATTCAGATATACTGATGATTTACATGGATTTCTTTTGTATCTTAGAATTTTGCTAAAGTTATTGTTTCAATTAATTTTTATTTAACTACCTAGATTTTTTTTTCAAAATAAACCATACAAATAGGATGGAGAGAAATACACAAGTAGTAATCATAACTGAATGTGAACGGAATGAACTCTCTCATTAAATGGAAGCAGATAGCAGAGTGAATCAAAAACCAGAATATGTTGCTTACAAAAAATACATCTAAAGCAAAGAATCATACACAGAGTAAAGGTAAGGGGCTGGAGGAGAGTCTATTATGTTTCAGCTGAAGTTAAAAAAAAAAAACAGAGGTAGCAATCCTGATCTAAAAGTAAAAGCAATTAATTAAAAGAGATAATGAAGGAAACTGTCTTGCTGTAAGGTACCCTAAACAATGAAGCAATCCAATTAGAAAAGAAAGGGATAGTCTGCTTATCACACCAATGGGGAGGGGAAGAATTCATGACCAAATAAGAGATAAGAGACAGAGAATTACAAAATGTAGAATAGATAATTTTGATCATATTAAATTAAAAAGTTTTTGTACAAAGAACAAAACAACAACAACAACAAAGGCAACCATGATTTGAAAGAGAGCAGAAAGCTGGGAAACACTCTTTACAGAAAGTGTCTCTGATAAAGGCCTCATTTCTCAAATATATAGAGAACTGAGTCAAATGTGTGAGAATACAAGCCATTCTCCAATTGATAAATAGTCAAAGGATATAAACAGGTACTTTTCAGTTGAAGAAATCAAAGATATCCAAAGGCATATGAAGAAGTACTCTAAATCACTTTTGATTAGGGAAATGCAAAATTAAAACAATTCTGAACTACCACCTCACAGCAATCAGATTGGCTAATATGACAATAAAAGGAAAATGATAAATGTTGGAGAGGATGTGAGACAATTGGGACACTAACACCCTATTGGTGGAGTTGAGAACTGATCCAACCATTCTGGAGAGCATTTTGGAACTATCCCAAAGGGCAATCCAATTGTGCATACCCTTTGATCTAACAATACCACTACTAGCTCTGTAATCTGAAAGAGATCATTAAAAAGGGAAAAGGACTTACATGCGAAAAATATTTAAAGCCGCCCTTTTTATGGTGGCAAAATATTGGAAATTAAGGACATGCCCATCAATTAAGGAATGGCTAAACAACTTGTGCTATATAAATGTAGTGGAATACTATTTTGCAATAATAAATGGTGAACAGGCAGATTCCAGAAAAACTTGGAAAAACTTTTAGGAATTGATGCAAAGTGAATGAGCAGAATGAGGAAAACACTGTATACAGTATCAGCAACATTTTGTGATGATCAACTATGAATGATTCTGCTCTTCTCAGCAAGCTGTGGATCCAAGAGAAGTACAAAGGACTTAAAAATGAAAATGCTATCCACATCCATATAAAAACTGACGGACTCTGAATACAGATCGAAGCATAATTTTTTCACTTACTTTATTATTTTTCATTATTATTTTTGTATTATCTATTTCTTCTTTAAGAACTGTAACTAATATGGAAATATATTTTTACATGATAGCACATGTATAAACTCCATGAAACTGCCTACCATTTTCAGCAGGGAAAAGAGAGAAAAATTTAGAACTCAAAATCTTGTAAAAATGAATGATAAAAATTTTCTTGATATTGTGGGAAAAATAAAATGTTATTTTAAAAAAAATAAAACATGCTATTATTTGTTTCCTGTCTGTCTACCTTTGTTCCTTCATTTTCGTTTGTTTCACTGCAAGAACTAGAACTTCTAGTACTATGTTAAATAGTGATTGTAATAGCAGTCAACATTGCTTTTCCCCCGACCTTGTTGGAAAGGCCTCTAGTTTGTTCTTAGTCTCATGTTGGCTATTGGTTTTAGATAGATAATACTTATCACCTAAAGAAAAGACTCATTTATTTTCTGTTTTCTAGTGTTTTCATAGGGGATTTGCAAAATGTCAGTGCACCAAAGCTATCTGATTTAGGGTGAAATCTGTTGCCTTCTTGGCCTGAGCCAAAGTTCATAAACCCACTTGGGTCTGGGTAAAACAACTATAGGCTGCCTTATTTGAGGTCTAGTAAACTGCTATTGTCTCTAACTCCTGTCAGATACATGGAAGACTTTTCAGGTTCAGAGTGACAGAACTGCAGGGTCCCCATTGGTCTGGGCCCCTGGCCTGAATATGGTAGGGGGTTGAATCTGAGACTTTGCTTTGGGCTAAGAGTCTGTAGTGGCTGCTCAGTTCTTTTCTTGCTCCTTGTACAGTGCACATCCTCAGGCCTGAAACTGTTCCTTATTTAATTAAATAAAGCTAGGGTTTATATATTTGGTTTCCTAGCAGATAAACCACTAATTTTGGCAAAGTTTTCATTTGATTATGGGAAACATCCCACCTCAAACACACACTAGATCCAGGATAAGTTATAATGAGTTATATTTAATCTTATCCTTTCAGAGATAGTTTCAGAGAAAGTGCTAAACTACGTAGAGGTAAAGAGAATCTCCTCATCTGGCACTTCCCTATACCAATGAATAACAAATCCAGTACTGTCCCTATACCTATTATTATTCCTGTGCCAGCTGGAAGGATCAGACCTTTTCCTGGCTAGCAGAGTTGAGGTCTCTCTTTGCTTCCACAGAGGAGCACTCATGGTAATGGTGGATATTTCTAAGCCCTCATTGCTTTAATATATTTGCCATTATCAAGACAAAATATTTTATGGAAACTTAAAGGGATATTCCTTTACTAAAAGCATGGCATAAGCTTTTGATTTCATTTAGCACTGTCTTGGAAGGAAAGATAAAGCCACATTCTTATATTAGATGAGGTGACTAAATTTGTATGTTTTATTATATACATATTGGAGTTTGAAAGACAGAAAAAAAAATCATTTGTATTGCCAGGTATTCATTCTCAAAATGCCTATTGAGACTTCCAAATTTTGTTTTTAAATCTCTTTCCTAGTGGTTGCTCTTGTGTATTGGTACACCTCTTATTTTGTCAAGCATTTATTAAGCCCATACTATGTGCTGGGCACTGTGCCACTTGGAGCAATACAAATGTAACAGGGTGTTTGGACCTTTCTCATTGGCCTTTAGTCCAGAATCACACATGGCTAGAAGCAGGTCCCCAAGTTCCCACATGCTAAAGCCAGGAAAGACTACTCTGAGCTTCCATGAGTTGGCCTATAAGCCAATTCAATTTCACTGCATAAAAATGAAATATGACACAATTGCCAATATTAGGAACCAAAGACCCACTGAATGAGTCTGGTATCTTTTGACTGTGCATCATCTTTGCTATCTTGAGATGCCCCTAAGTTCTGGATATGATTTCAACTAGGACACTGGGGACTAGGGAAATTACTTGTATTTTACTGACATAGATACTCCAAATCAATTTCTCCTTTTCCACCTGTGTTTGAGAGAAAATACTACCCTACTCCATCAACATGGGAATTCTATGCCCTCATTTCTGAAAACTTTTGATTTAGAGACACATAGACTATGCAAAAAAAAAAAATCCACCCCTCTCTGCCATTCTCTATTCTTAAATCCCCATCCATCTCAACTCTATCATCTTTTAGCCATTGTCCTGATCTGCTTTTTACCATGGAGCTATGTTTATGTTTCTGGGTTTTGGTTTTTTTTTTTTGGCTTTTTTTTTTTATTTCTACTGCTTTTTTCACTTTGCCACAATTTTTCTTAGTTTTTTCACCTGGCTCAAGGAATTTAGCACCATCATTTTCTTCTCCACTCTTGAGAAGTTCAACATAAACATGAATGTCCCCTCAAATACCCTGTCTTCCCAGTTCATTAACCTCCTCAACTCGTATGACTCTTCCTTTGTCACACACAGGAATAATCAGACACTTAATTTTACTATTGCCTGTAATTATTCTACCTCAATGATACAGAATTTTAAAACACACATTGATCCTCATGTCCTTCCATTTCTCCCTCTGTCTCACTCTTCTTAAACCTATTTTTTATCCTCACTTTCACCTCAAGTAACTCCATCCCTGTCTGCTCTCCAATTCTATCATACTTTCTGTGATCTCATTTTCTTCCTTTTGAAGTCTTAACTTTATAGCTATCCAGTAGAAACAAATATGACTTTCTACCCCAGATTCTTTGCTCCATTTTCCTTTCAAAATTCAAGCAAAAAAATAAAAAAAAACAACCAAACCCCAAGCAAACAAAAGTCCTCTTTTACTTCCACCATCTTCTTTTTCCTTCCCTATACACATTGCTGAAGCATGCTATATGCTCTTGCTTATTTAATTCACTTTTAAAAATTACCTAATCATGACTGTTGCACAGGAAGCCTTTCATCCTCTTGCCTGACCTCCCCACCCCATTTGACCTTTTGGTTGTATTTTTCACAGTTATTTTACAAACTTTTTCTCTTGAAGCCTATTACACCCTCTGACCCCTCCCCCTTAACTCCAACTATACAGAGAAAGTTGAGGTAAGTCATTGAAAGTGCTCTTTATTTAAAACATTTTTTCTTATTCTGAACTTAATCCTGGGGCCTCTTCCACCTCTAAATCTTATGAACTTCTATATGCTTTCTCCTTCCATATTATATAAATAGACTGTAGCTTATTGCAGCCAAGATTAAGAAAAGATCTTAGTCTGAAAATTACACTCAATTAATTTAATGGAGGGAAAAAAAATGTAATTCTGGATCTCATTTGATGAAGGATAGGGTGCTAAAGTAGGAAAGAAGTAAACCCTGAGAGGAAATAATCAGGCCATGTAAGGGTTCATGACTGAAAAGGAGAGATGATTACCAGTTATATCTCTAGAAGTAACATTGGATTTTGGCTTGGTCTCAATGAACTGAGATCTTAATAACAGAAAACAGTACAAACACTGCTGTTGTTTTCAAAACAAAAAAAAATCAATTGGGAATAACATTGGACTTTTGCTTTGTCTTAAAAGGAAGAACTAGTATAGAAGTTGCCTTGAGGTAGATCTTGGCTACATATTAAGGAAAACCTTTTGAACAATTGGACCTGTTCCCAGATGGAATGGGATAGCTCATGAGTTAATAAATTTCCTGTCACTAAAGATCTCCAAGTTGAAGTGAGAGGAGCACTTTCTAGGGATACTATAGAGGAGATCAATGTTCAAAATGTGGATTGTACTAGGTAAACTTTTAAATCTTTCCCATCTAAAATTCTATGAGTTTATTTTAAAAATGTATATGTATTCCTATCCAGTGCAGGCACTGAGCTATTAATGTATTACACAGAACTGGACTAAGGACAAAAGGGAAATAGAACTGTATCTATCTAACAACTATACAGAAAAGCCACGGGTTGGCAGACAAGACCTGAGTTTGAATCCCATCTCTGATACTAGCTGTGTGAGTATAGATAAGTCAATATAGTTTCTCCAAGCCTCAGTTTCCTTAATTGGAAAAAGACAATAATAATAGGCATAAACAATGTAGTTATAATAATTATACCCATCATTTATATAGTGCTTTAAATTTTGCAAAGTTTTTTACACAACATGTGAAAGTAGACTTACAAGAAGTAGAAAGGGCCTATCATGTGTACTGAGGCTCCACATTGGTGAGGGCTTGTCCTTATGTGACTTACAAGAAGAAGAAGAATAGAAGTCTCTAGCCACTTCTTTCCCTACCCTTTTCCAAAGGAGACTTTCATTCCGGTCAGGATGGGAAGCTGGAAGTTGGGGCTGAAGATTTCTACTTTGCTCTCCTTAGTGAGAGGGAGTATTGGGCTAGAAGTAACTTGCTCCTTTAAGTATTATTCATCTAGTTAGATGGGTCCCATCTAATTTTTGATAACTTTGTCATTTGGGGGATTAGGGGAATCTTAAGCTCTATATACAACCTCTATATTCCTACCTAATACTAGATCCACATTAAAAATGAATGGCAAATAACAAAGAAATCCATTTATCAAATAAAAACAGAAATCAGAGAAGGTATATAAAGGGATAACATATAACAGACAACACAGAGTGAAGGAGTATTCCCATTGGGAGCAAGGTAAATCAGCTCAACGAAGAGAGAAGGTCATGGATCTCACCCAAATGAAAACTCTCTGAAATCTCTAGAGTAGCAATCTGAGAACAGTGACATGATGGAGACTGCTCTCTCCTCTCATGTCTTTCTGGAGTCTTTTCTCTCTGCAACATGAAGTGTGGTTGGCCTCTTCCATTTTCTCTCTTAAAATTGGAAGACAGGAACACCTGAAACAACTATCCTTTGAAGGTCCTGAAGAAGACTCAAACTTGAGGAATCCCCAAAGGGGACAGACTAAAATTTGAAGCTCTTTCCTCTGTCAGAGCAGGGTCTTTGTTTCCACCAATAAAGAGAGGGTACCATTACAATAGGCTTTGGGACAGGGTGATAGATAGATAGATAGATAGATAGATAGATAGATAGATAGATAAATAGATAAATACACATAGATATAGATATATACACAAACATACATATACATATATATATATAAATAAAATCTAATTTGAACTTCATAACAATTCTTTAAGATAGCAGCTATTATTATTCTCACTCTTCAAAAGAAAAAAAAAATAAGGCTTATAGAGATGAAGTGACCAGGGTAGTAGAGCTGGTTGGTCTGGGGTAGGAAGATTCAAAGTCAGGTCTTTTTGCTTCCAAATAAAGAGATCTCTTCATGTGACATATTATTTATGTAAATCACTTTTCAAACCTTAATAATTATCAGACAACATTTTAAAGGGATACCTCATTGCACTTCTGTAACTATGAGATGGCAGCTAACTCTTTACCTTTCTTACTTTTGTAAGTTTTTTTAGTCCTAATTTTGTTCCATCTGTCTCTTGGACTCTTCAGTACAAGAACTCTTGGAGTTCTTGAGTCCTATGTAGAATTTATATATATATATATATATATATCAGTGTACAGGGGATCCATGAATAAGTAAGTTCTCCCTTCACTCAAGTGGAAGAGTAAAGAAGATTCCATGTATCTGGTTTCCTATTATAATTATACATGGCCCCATAAGCTCTAGGAAACCCAGAGGCTCTTCCCTTTTCCCCTTATGTTGCAGTCCTCTTGAGTGACACCCTTTGTACTCATATAACCTTTTGCATTGGACCAATTCTGGTATAGTCCTTAAAAATAGATCTGGGGCCATCCTGGAAATTATTATAAAATACTATTTATAAAATCTCCTTTTTTATAATTCCACAGCTAAGGAAACATTATGTTGTTTTCTCTCTTAAATTTACTTTAGGTTAACTCTGATTTGTATCATGAACTCTGCCTGATTTCTTTTTGGACCTGGTCACTTATTTTTTTTTAACATCATAGTGTCTTTTTACTTATGTCATAAGGAGTGATAGAAAGTAATGTTATGGGATATAAAAGCAATACATCTAAAATTACAGGAAATTATAGGACAGTGTCACATAAGCAGCCCTGGAATCACCCAGTGCTATTTCATTCTCTAAAGAATATTGATGGTCCTCATTGTTCTCTTTGCAGTAGTTTCCAAAGTAAGCCTTCAAACCTATCAACTGGCTGTAAAAGAGGATAATTTCTGAAGCATTAGGCTAAATGACAGCAGAATTCCTATAGAATGCTTATGGAATCATGCATTATAGTTTTGTGAATACCCAAAGAATTCATCATGATTAACATGGTTGGAAGAAGTACCAAAGAAATAAGAATGATTGGCCACTTATTATAAAGTGTTGCAATAAGTGGCCTATCATTATTAATTCAGTTGGAACCTTGGTGGCATTAATCATAACTAATTCACTTGGTATCATTATTGTAGATGTAACATAGAGTATTCTATTGCAATTTAGATATTTATCTAATGAATCATTAATTTGTCATTATCATTTCAGAATATTAGCCAATTCATTCACAGAAATACTACATATTTCTGTGATTTTTCCCCCCATTACATTCAGAATAAAACAATTAACTCATATGCTAATAAAAAACACAAATCACTCTACTAAAGGAGGAGAATAATATTTGGTAAAACCACAAAGGGCACAGGGTCACCTCAAAGAATGTTCCCTAGGAATATTCAGACATTCAGCCAGCAGGTAGACACTGCCCAAGCAGAGCTCTTGGTAGAGATTTTTAAGGAATAAAATGTGGAAGAACAGCAGGATAAGCCTGTTTGTCATCCTCTTTGGCTCTATGCTCTTCCAAACACATATGTATGCATACTCATATATGTATTTGTAAAATGCAAAATATATGTTTATGTGTATCATATACATATAACATACATATGTATATGTATATACACATATATTTCTATTACTTCTTAGGCCTTAGGAATCATTGCAAGTGTTGGAATGGGACCAGGTAGATCCTATACATAATGGAAAATACGTGTTTTAAGTTAAAGGTAGCCTGTGCCAAGCGAAATCACAAGAGGTAAGAAGTAAAAGGATGAATCTGGGGATTTTGTTATTATATATTGATGGCTATATATTTGTAACACTTAATTTTTCTTCCAAGTCTCATACATGTTCACTCTAAAACTGCATGTTTTCTTCATGGAGCAGAATGTATTTGAATTGAAGGAAATGGTAAGTAAAATCTCTGAGAAGAAAATGATAGATTTCTAGGATCTCCATCAACTCTTTCATTGAGCTGTATGAATGATCACTTCTATAAGATGCAATGAGAGACATCTGGTGACCTAAAAATAATTTATCTGGTATGTATGACAACCTAATTCCAATAAACTGTTTCATTCACTCATGTTCAACAATATGAACAGGATTTCAAAAAATCTTTTAACCTGATTCATAGGCAAAATACAACAGATGTAACTATCATTAAAGGGCTCCTAAGGGGGTGGGGAAAGATTATTTATCAAAAATTAGCTTACAGCTTTAGGTGAGAGATGTATTCCTTTCTTTCAATGATTATATGTCTTTGACTCCACAAGGTCCCTAAGCTGTGCAAATAGGAAGTGTGTGCCTTATTCCAAATAGATAGTTCTTCCTTCACATTGTTCATACATATGTTTGCCTTTCAAAGTCATAGAAGGTGAATAGATTGCTGGGATCAGAGTTCCAGAATCCAGAAAGATTGCAGCAGCAGAGGTAAATGAGAATTTTTATTTGAGAACTGCTCCTCCATTCTCTTCATAGAATCACAGGATTTCCCAGTCAGATCATTAGTATTTAGTGCCCATTATGAACAGAGTATTGCCACCGATGTCAGGGTAAATGCAAAGGTTAAAATCTGCCATTATGTAATTTATAATCTATTAGGAATTTTAGAACCAGCAAATGAAAGAATAAATGAATAATGGAATGAATGGATTAAAAAGAGCAATTTAAAGTAACTATTATGTGGTGGACCCTGTGCTAAGTGAAAGAGATGAGGAGATAACAAATAAATGAATGAAACAGTCCCTGCCTGAAGGAACTAAATTTTTATAGAGGATATTAAACATAGAGGGGAGTAGTAGTTAGGGAGTTTTGCTTCTTCTTTTTTTGCCTTTTGTTTTCATGTTTGTTTGTTTGTTCTTGGTTGCTTGATTTTTGGGTTATTTTTTGTTTTGTTTTGTTCTTGGTCTGGGAATGTCATACAAATGGTGCGTGGAAACATAAGGAAATTGATTGAAAATTTCCTTCCAGAAGCAATGATAATATTGATTGGATTGCTGTTCCCAGAGCATGAGGTAGGAAGCAGGGAGGGAGGAGGGGTATGTGCACAGCAGAAGGATAAACAGTAAGATTTCCTGTGATGTCTGTGTTGGATGGATGTGAGATATGGACTGGGACCTTGCTGGTCATGAGGGTGAGCTAAATGGTATGACAATGACGATGACAAAAACAACAACAAAATTTATATAGGGCTTACTATGTGACAGGTATTGTTCAAAATCGTTTAAAATTATTATCTCATTTGATCCTTACAACTGGGAAGTAAGTATGTATTGTTTTCATTTTATAGGTAAGAAAACAGAAGTTCAGTGTCCTGCCCGAGGTCATAGAGATAGCAAGCTTCTGAACCCAGATTTGAACTGTGGTCTTCCTGATTCTAGCCCTGGCATTCTATCAATTTAGCCACCTAATTGCCCCTTTGAACTTGCATTCAGAAAGACTTGGTTCAAATCCAGCTTGACCCTCAATGACAGTATAAAATGAGGATGTTGGACTCAGTGGCCTCTGCCTCCTAGCTCTAAATTTATGATCCTATGGAAAAATACCTAAAATTTAATGAAGATAAACACAAAGCCTTCTTCTTGTTTTTTTTTTTTAACTATCCACACAAGTACAAGGAAAGAAGGTATAGATAACTGTTCATGTGAAAAAGACCTAGTTATTTCGATGGACTGCAAACTCATTATGTAGGAATAATGTAACATGGTACCTAAAAAAAAAAATCATGGGTTTGGGCTGCTTTAACTAATACAAGTACAATATCCAGAAAGAGGTAAGTGATATTCTGGCCCTTGTTAGACCACATCTGAAATATTCTTTTTAGTTCATTTTAGGAAGTTCATTGACAAACAGGAGATGATCCATAGTAGAGAAGATTGTGTAATAAGCAATTCAATAGAAAGAACACTAAAGTTGGTCCAATGGGACATGAGTTAAAATCCTGACTACCTGTGGCATTTCACTATTTTTATGTTGTTTTCAGGAGCATTTCTAGGATCTACAATCAAAGCGTTGATGGCTAATTGAGCTTTGTCCTAAGTGCTTCACAGGTGTGTGAACTTGGGAAAACTACTTCATTTCTCTGTCTCAGTTTCTTCGACTACAAAATCCAGATTTTCTAACTCCCTTTTCAGTGTTGTTTGAAGTACTGACCTTTAACACTTCATGACCCCATTTGGGGTTTTCTTGGCAAAGATGCTAGAGTAGTTTGTCATTTCCTTTTCCAGCTCATTTTGCAGCTGAGCAAACTGAGGCAAATAGGATTAAGTGACTTGCCCAGAGTCACACAGCTACTAAATATTTAAGGCCAGGTTTGAACTCAGGAAGATGAGTCTTACTGACTCCAGGTCCAGCATTCTATCCTCTGTATCATCCCGCTGCCCCTGCCCTGTTCTAATTGGTTTTATTGTTGCCTTCTTCAGCTTAATCAATATATTCTGTTTAGATGATGCCATCTAATATTCTCATAAGTCAGAACCTTTTGAGAGTATGGCTTACCATAAATTCCTTACATGAATCAACTGCATTACTGTACTAGCACAGATTTATATGCTGTGGATTCCTCCCCCTATCTCCCTCAACATGGATTAAGAGTCAGAATGCCTGGAGATGTAAGGTTTGTTTGTTTGTTTTCTACCGTGAATCTTTTGAAAATTATAAGAAGAAAAATCACCAGAGTTTATATCAGAAGTGAAAAGTATGACTTGACCAACCTTTCAGACACCATCAGAAAGATATACCTTTGTATATGGTGGTGATGTAGAGGCAGAAAAATGGTAATCCCTCAGTTAAAGTGAATTCTTCAGATGCAATATTAGATGGGATAGATCTTCTGAGTCTAATCTCTAATGGAGCAACTATGATTTTCCTTCAGGAATTTTGATCCCTTTTCTTGCCACAAGAAGCAAATAACCTTTAAACTCCATCATAAGATCTTTATGTAGAATATTTAATATACTTAAGAATGAGTCAATAATTTGCTTTGAAAACTTTTTTATGAGGTAAACATAGTTGTAAATGCAAAACCCACCTTCCTAACAGCGATCATTTGAAAGATATTTTACTACAAATAAATCAAATCTGGTCATCACTGAAATTTTCATATTTATTTTCCTGGTACTTCATATATCAAATCCCTTACACAAATGAAAATCACAACCAGATCTCAATTTTAATTAGAGAAAACCCTTTTGTCTAGTGTCTGACCATAACCCCTTCTAAAAACATATTCTCTCATAGCAAAGTTTAATGACCTACTAGTGCATTCCAAGCACTGAAGAATTTGTCTTTTTCAGCTGCTTAGGATTTGAGAGACCTCATTAAAATGGAATATGTTTTTATAAACACACATTGAAGTAAAAGAGACCCTCTGTTCCTTAGAAATGAAGCTTCAGCTACAAAGAAAGAATAGATTTGGTGTACTTGTATGAACAACTTGAACAAGTAATAAAAAGAAAAGCAAGAGCATTCCTCCTTCCCTCTTCCAGTTCCCTTCTATGTAATAACTCCCCGTGGCTGGCTTGGAAATCTCTCCTGAGATGGATCTTGTCTGACACTAGCTACCAGTGTGTACTGCTCTGTGGAAATGAATCTTAATTTGTGATTGTGCTGACAATTTGGATTTTTGCCAAGGTTTGAAAGAAATAAACACACAGACAATAGAGAAAGGAGGATAAACACAACCAGCAAGGAAGCCCATCATTTTAGAGAGGAAGGATGCTTCACCAAAGTTAGGATTTTCAGAACCCTGATGTGGAGGCTTTATAATTCTTCCAGGGCAATACTAAGTGTGGACAATAAAAGACCAATACTCACCACCTACTCTCATATCCCAGAGGAATATTAACTATTTGATTCTCCATTAATGGAATCCACTTGCCTTCCATAAGAATTGGTGCTTAACTTGTTTCTGCAAGTGAGTAGAAACAAACATACAGCTATGTGCTTTAGTTTTGCAGGTGTTTGGAATCATGTTTGTTAGCTGGTCAAATTGATTTATTTAGGGTTGACCAAATTCCTTGGATGTAAGTAGAGTGATTTGTGGGCTTTGTTGGTTAGTGTTTCTCATAGTCAGTTGGTGACTTTCAGAAAGGCTCAATGATCAGCCCTTCTCTAAGGGATATTCAAAAAGGAGGAGGATACTTCTGCCTGGGAATACATGTTTAGCAAAACCTTCAGTAAGTTCCCCCTGACTCTCTCTCGGGCCTAGATCTTTAGTCTTCACAGTAGAAGTATAAGCAGAAGGAATAATAAACTGAAAGTTTTCAACCTTAGATGAGCAATCACTGGAGTGCATGTCCTATTCAGTGAATGAGCCAAGGTTAATTTCCCCAAATGGAATATCAGACTGGTAACAGTTCTTTCAATAACATCGAATGGGATTTCTAATTCAAGATTTTTTAAAAAGTCAATCAAGTTTTGGGGGACTTTCATGAGGCCAATCTTAACAAATGCAAACAAAAATCATCAAAAGATCCCTTCTACCATAATTTCATATCCCTAAATCTAAATAATAATTAGAATAGATCTGGACGTAGTACACCAAATTAAAATGTGATTATATTGTTCTTATCAACCTTAATGAATAATCTTACATGCACTCCTCTATATTTCAATGATTTATAATTCCTGCAACATAAGCATTACCACCATTGATTCAGATCACACCTTCCTCCCTTCCCTACTCATGGTCTCCCTCCACCCCATACCTTCACAGACAATCCTTATATGCCCTGGGGCTGAAAAATTCAGCACCCTAGAGGCAATCTAATGATAGAACTTTTAGAATTTAGTTAGTTTGTCTCTCAGGCAACATACTTTACTGGACCCATACTCAAAATCCTATTAGTTTGTTCTGACAGGATAGAGTTTGCACTCTGTTGGAATAGCATTTGATAATCCCCTCCGTAATTCCTACAATTCTACTTACTCAGGTTTCAAATGCTACTGAACTTCAGTTCCTTATCCCTCAGGAGACATAAAGAAAGACACACTGACTTTTCTGCCCCTACCCGTGCCCCCTCATTAATATCAATATACTCCCACCATCTCATTTTCTTTTTGAAATCTAAGCATATATTCTCTTCTGCCCTTTTGTATGTTCCCAAATCATTGTATTGCTCTGGTCCTCCAAACATTTTACCAAGTGTTGGTATGAGGATCATTTTTAACCTTAATCCAGAATTATTTTCCTATATTCTATTTTTTTTTTACATGTCTTGGTTTCTCCAAATGATTGGTCTAATTAAAAAACAAAACAAATAAAAAACAACTTCATGAAGTCTTGTCTGATTAACCTAGCCCTCAAAGATCACTCCTTTCTCTGAAGTCACAGACACTTAGTATCATGGGATCATAGATCTAGACTACAGTTTCTCCTCCTTCTCCTCTTCTTCTTCCTCCTCCTCCTCTTCCTCCTCCTCCTCCTCCTCCTCCTCCTTCTTCTTCTTCTTCTTCTTCTTCTTCTTCTTCTTCTTCTTCTTCCTCTTCTTTCTCTTTCTCTCTCTCTTTCTCTCTCTGCTCCGTCCCTCTCTCTCTCTCTCTGTCATCAAATATGAGCTTCTTTATTTAGCTTTTGCAGCTCTTCTGAACTTGGTACCAATTACTACAATGTTATTATATGTTACTTCCCTTCCCAAACACTTCGGTCCAAACAAACTAGGATTCTTATTTTTCACCATACTCTATCACCTATCTTTTTGCATTTGTATTGGTCATTCTTCATTGCTGTGAAGTATTTCCAACTCCTACTTCAGTCTATTAAACCCCATTCCATTTCTTTCTAAACTGTTCAAGCAATACCTTTTACACAGAACCTTTCCTGATCACCCCCGTTGTTAGTATCCTTCTCCCATTATTTATTTTGTATGCATTTGGGACCATAAATTTAAAGCAGGAAAGGAACTAAGGGACCATCCTGTCCAATTGACTCATTTTATAGATAAGGAAACTGAGGCCCAGACAGGTTAAATGACTTCTGCAAATTCATACGCATAATACATACTTTTGGTGACTGTCTACCCTGAAGGAGGTTAAACTCTTGATAGTAAGGTTTTGTTTCATTTTTGTCTTCATACAGAAGTGAAAAGTGAGAAGGAAATGAGAATAAATTTACAATCATTGTCCACTTTCCAGCCTTTGCCTACTTTTCTTCTTCAAGTGGCATGTAGTTACCATGGGGCAGTATGGCGTGGTGGAAAGAGCATCAAACATAGAGTAACAGGACCTGACTTCAAATGCCAATTGTGCCATTTACTATTTGTGACCTTGAGTGAGTTACTTTCCTTCTCTGGGCCTCAATTCCTCATTTTTTGAAAAAAAAAAAAGAATGGGGGATGGACTAACTGACCTATAAGATCCCTTCCACTACTTTTTCACTCCCTCAGTTCCTGGTGTATTGAAAATATACCTCTAAAGATAACTAACAAATGGGAATCTGCAAAAATGAATTAATCAATAACATGCATTTTAATGTTAGAAAATAATTCATTTAACAAATACAGTATTTTTCCAAGATTTGCCTTGGCAGTTTTTGTCTGGACAGCTTGCCTTTGCCCTCTTCCTTGGTTTTTGTTTTGTTTTTCCTCCAGGGATATATTTGGAATTGAAAGTTATGAAATGTTTCCTAAATTATCAGTGTATATATCCAGATCAAAGATGTATGTAGATTTAAAGGGAGAAGGGGCATTTGAATCCAATCCAAAGAGCATTTATTAAATGCCTACTATGTATAAGAGGGGAAGAAAAAGAAAATTTGAAAAAGAGAGGGAAAGACACAAAGTGTATAGGTACAGAATACTGTATATAGAAATACAGTATGTTTGGTATTAAACAAAAGTAGGAAATTAGATTGGAATCAATTTCAAAGGAATTGTATCCATCTAGAGAAAAGAAAGATGCCTGAAATAAAGTCACCTTCTGAAGAAATGGACCAGTGAATACACTGGGAGAGAAGTAAGTTTTATTTATCATCAGTAGATTTTGACATTGGTCATGAATTTCTATGGCAGGTGGAATAAGCCATGTGCCCTAGGTTTGTTTTTGTTTTTCCACTGAAAACACTATTTATAATACACAGCAGTGACTGGGAACAGGTTAGACATAGGTTATGTTTAAAAGAGAAAAAGTTACAGTCATGGCTTTCTTTGAAAAATAAAAAGGTTTGAGGTCACTGCCTGCTGGAAACATTAATACCAACTTTTGATTCCCATCTCCCCATGAAACTCCTTCATTCCAATTTCTCTGTCTACTTTGATTTCTACCCTCTCAACAACCTTGGTTTTATACCCAAATCCCACAGAAGGGCTTATATAAAGCTTTTCTTGCCCTGATCAGTCATGTTAAACATGTATAGATATGTACATAGATATTTGCCTCTTTGGATATATAGATATGTGCATATTTGTATCTCTATATGTACTTGTATATACTTTTAGAGAGGGGCAAGGATATCTTCAGCTGACCAAAAGAGAAAAAAAATCATTACCATAAAGACATTAATGTAAAACTCATTAATACTCTGCCAACCTCTGCTACCTATCTTTATCTCCACACATACTCAATCAAGGCAATATTATAGTGCCATCCTATGGAAAGCGCTAAAAGAACTTATCCTTAGTCGTCAATTATTGAGCCCCACAATGCTGGATACTCAGTTAACACTCAAATATTCCTCAACTGATAAATGCAAGGTCTTGCAAGCCCCCAAGGGCTGTAGAATATTTTGATCAGACATAGTTTATGCCTTGAAGCAGTTGGTCAAAAAACAAAAACAAAGCCTACAAATAGAAGTAAACAAACAGATTGAATCAAAGAATACACAGACAGAATATAGACAAATTTGAATATAGAGACAGACTGTCAGAAGAAGCCAGGGCTCTATATTCTCTCTTGACTAAGGAAAATGCAGCAATTCCTCTTTACTTCTTTTAACTAGGGGTCCCCTTATGCCTAGAAAATGCATCCCTTCCTCACCTGCCTTACCTTATAGATTCTCTGACTTCCTTCTTGACTCAACTGAAGCAGCACCTTCTCCATTATATTACTACATTATATTAGAATATAAGTTCTTTGTGGGGTGGAAACTATTTCTCCTCACCTTTTCTTTTTCCCTCTCTTTCTCTCCTCATCCTTTTTTCCCTTAATATCCTTTTCCCTATCCCTATTTTATCCCTCTACTTTCTTCCCCTCCCCCTCTCCCATCCCCCTTTTTCTCTCACTCTTTCACTACCCCCTCCTTCTTTCCATCTCCCGTCTCATCTTTGTATTCCTAGCACCTAGCATAGTGCCTGGCACATGGTAGATGTTCAGTTGTTTGTTGACTGACTTATGTTACATTGTTTGGGGATAATTAGAAATTATAGCTTGGAATTTTTAAAAATGTTTAGCAAAGTTCAAAAGAACAGGAGATATGTGGTAGGGTGGCAAGAGAGAAGGCAACGTGTTCTGGCTCAATGAAACAACTCTAGTAAAGGCTGAGAGGAGGAAGTGGGAGGTGGAACATGGATGATAGGTGAGAACAGCTATAGTTGATTACCTTGAAGCCCCCTAAACAGGATTGCATAATTGAGCAATGGGGAACCCCTGGAAGGGTTTAAAGAGAGGTGAGGCATGCTTAGTTCACTCTCATATGAGCATGTGTAAAATGATTTAAAATAAAACCACACTCTTGGGTTCAGAACACCCACACATACACCTCACTAAGCAGCTAATTTTACTTTGGAATCTAATGAAAACACTTCAGTGAAACATTTTGATGTATCTCCGTACATCATTTCAGCGCACACCGTTGCTGTTAAAGAATCAGCCACTTTTATTCCTTTTCAAGGACACAAAATTGAGGCTGGGAAAAGTGAAGAGGTTTTTCAAAGACTCATAGAAAAAAGTAGGGTATTCTGGTAGTGCAATTCACATGTTCACATGTTCTACAAGATGAAAATGACCTTTTTTTGTGAGGCAGTTGGGGTTAAGTGACTCGCCCAGGGTCACACAGCTAGTAAGTATCAAGTGATCAAGTGTCTGATGCTGGATTTGAATTCAGAGCTTTCAGACTCCAGAGCCAGTACTCTATCCATTATGCCATGTAGCTGCCCCCCCAAATGCCATTTCTTTTGTGTAGCAGACTGTTCAGCTTAGTTTAGTGTCAGCAATTTTATGGAAATTAACAACTCTTATTCCTTAAATTGTATCAAAAATTTATCTGATCATGGTGAGCCATCTCCTTCCTCATTAGCTGAAGAAAATTACAATTTTTATTAAAACAGCAAACCTTTTCTCATTAACCTTTTTTTTTTAAATTAGAAGCCCCCAAATTTTTTGTGTACCCAGAAACCTAAGTAATCATCTTGCCCAATTCCTTCACTTCCCAGGTGCAGAATCTGAGGTCTCATGCAGGGAAATGACTTTTCCAAGGTTACAGTGGAATAGTAAGGATTTAAAACTCAATATTCTAACCCAAAGTCCATCCCTGTTTTATTTATTCCATGATAAATATGATACTGCTTCTTACATTTTGTTTTCCCGGGTCAGCTAGGTGGTGCAGTAGACAGAGCACTGGTGCTGAAGTCAGGAGGACCTGAATTCAAATCCCTCCTCAGACCAAACACTTGATACTTACTAGCTGTGTGACCCTGGGCGAGTCACTTAACCCCAACTGCCTAAAAAATACTTTTGTTTTCCCAATTCTATGGAATAAATTTTTTCCCCTACAGATCCATTTGTCTTACTTATCGAGTTTTATATTGATTCATACATGTAAATTTTCCAGATAATTACCTCTTCTAAGTGATGAGTTAAGAAAAAAATAATAATTAAAAGAGAAAACCTTCTTGAGACACACAGTACATGCTTCCCTACCTTATTAATCAGTAAGTTTGACTTTTTCTTCATGACTTAATATCATAATTATGAATGTCAGTTGTAATGTACTAGATTGTACAGCAGATAGAGTGCCAGGCATGGAGTAAGGAAGACATCTTTCTGACTTCAAATCTCACCTCAAACACTTATTAACTATGTGACTCTTTAGCAAGTCACTTAACCCTGTTTGCCTCAGTTTCTTCTTCTGAAAAATGAGCTGGAGAAGGAAATGGCAAATCACTTCACTATCTTCACCAAGAAAAGCCCAAACAGGGTCATGAAGAGTTGGATATGCCTGAAATGACTGAATAACAACAAACTATAATCATAAAGTGATGCTTCCTCCAAAAGCTATAGAGATAACTTAGTGTTTTATGTACAGCTCCCTCTAACTGCCCATATACTATGTCCAATCTGCTATTTGTTGCAGTTGAAAAGTACTGAAGGAAGCTAAAAGAATTATAAAACTATGTCTTTGGAAATGGCCTTAAAAATTAAGAGTGATTCCATGAATAACATGCATGGGTTTTCTGATAAATATTTTCTAAATTGTTTGAGGCCTTTTTTTCTTACTTACAGATTCTAAAAAATCATATCATACAATTACTGATTTAAAGACAAAAGGGAACTTAAAGATTATCTAATTCAACCCTTTCATTTTCTGGATGAAAAAACTTAAGTGAGGTTACATGATTTGCCCATCATGTGGTGAGTTCCTCCCATATCTCTCATCCTGAGGAAGAACCCACATCAACTTTGCTTAACTTTACCACTGATTAGCTGTGGCAGAATGATTAATTGGGGCACAGTGTATGTCTGAACAGATGGAACAGAGGCACAGTTCAAGTGCAAAACCCAGAAATGTTGATTGGGCAAGTATAGCACATGCACATGCTAGAAAGAGTAGAACCTAGTTTAGCTGCTCCAAAGATTGGGGGTTTGGGGAGTGGTTTATATGGTTTTACAGCAAAGGGAGGCAGGAGAATAAGAGAAATGCAGAATAACTGGAACCAGGATGTTTGCACAAGTTTTCTCTTTTTTGGGGTGGTATGAATGAGTTTGAGCTGGATCCATGGCTGTTGGCATAGCAGAGGTATTCCATGTTCGCCCAATAAACACTGCAAAGTATTACTTCTATATTAAACTTCAATAACACTCATTCTATCTCCTAACTGACTGATTTTGATTCCTAGGTTATTTCAGCCTCTGAAAGGAGCTCAACCAAATCAAGGTGATTAGTAAATTTATTATTCATTCCATTTCCACACCACCATATCCCCAATGGATTCCTTAACACCCTCCATGCCCTTTTCAGATCACTTATATGTATTATCTTCTGCTTTTAGAAAGTGAGTTACCTGAAAGTAAGAACTGTCTTTTGTTTTGCTTGTATTTTTATTCCAATTCTTAGCACAGTGCCTGGAATATAGTAAACACTTAATATTTAGTAACTTGACTTGTAAGTGTCAGAATTAGGATTTTACCCAAATCTGCATCCGTAACTTTATATACTGCATATACTGCTCTTACAAGTAAATCTGAAAGATGTTTGGTGTCCATTTTGACTTTATTTCTTCTTTTCAAACTAATTATAATAGCTTACATTTATAAAGCATCTTAAGGTTCAAAATTGACTCTTCTCATAACAACCCTGGGAACAAAAAGGCACTTGATAACTTCCAGTATTTCAATTGTGACCTAGTTCAGAAAGGCTTGAAGCTTTAGAGTGATATAGAAAACCTTGGATGCTCGCTTGACCTTCCTTAACCTTAGTGATGTCTGAGGTGTGTTGGGAGTGCTGTGTGGAGGAAGGGAGGGAGGGACAAATCACGGTTATATTAGAGAGGATTGGCTACTGAGTCAGAGAGAGCTCGGGTGCCCTCAAAGGAGTAACTATACCCTTTGGCTAACTTCCTTCTTATCTTTTTCTATATCTAGAAAATATAGCACATAACTATCCTTTTATCTTTTGGAATTCCCATGACAGATGGGGTAAAATATCCACTATTTGCATGTGACAGCGGAGTGGGAGTTTAGATAGATAAGCTTTATGCCAGATGTGTGTCTGCTTCTTCTGCTTTATGTTTCTTTCCCTGAACCTATGTGACTAACCATTAATCCTAAAATGGACATTTACAATCCTGCCAGTTCAAAAGGTTGGGAGCTCCTAGGTTCCTTATTCAATGCTGAACTACACTGTGAGAGGTAACCCTTACAGATACCATAGTCCTGCTTGGAAGAAATGACTACCACTAGGAGGAGGAACCTATCTCTGGTCTGTTTTCTGGAAGACATGGACCTTGAACGAGAAAGTACAAAGGCAAATTGAAGATGAAATTCTAATTTAACAGTCCCACAAAAGGCTTCATGTTATGAACTTTAAAGGTTAGTACTGGGACAGCTAGGTGGCGCAGTCGATAGACCACCAGCCCTGAATTCAGGAGGACCTGAGTTCAAATCCTCAGACACATAACACTTACTAGCTATGTGACCCTGGGCAAGTCACTTAACCCCATTGCGTAGCCAAAAAAAAAAAAATTTAAAAAAGGTAAATACTGTAGTAGTTAAGTTACTAGTAAAAGCACAGTTTTGTGAGTTTTTGTAATGCTTTTATTTGAATAAATAATTATTTGTATTGTATCTGGCCTCCCATGTAAGATATTCAATGTACGTTGTAGATTACCTACAGGATGGATCCTTTTGGGGGATGCCCTAGAGATGAGCCAAACCAAGCTTTAAATGATTTTCCCTAAACTCTGGAGAAAAAGAGTGAAAAAAAAAGCCATGAGCAATGAGAAAATAAGTTGGACCCTTCTGTTTAGAGTCTATATTCCTATAGGACCGGACCAACCCAACTATATAGGACCAAAGCTTAAAGCTTTTTAAAATGAATAAAGACTGCCCCATCCCCCCTGGAGCAAGTAGTAGCTGTGTGTTGTTATAAACAATAAAGAAAACAGAGGTTCTGAACAGTTAAATGACTTGTTTAATGTTATACACCTAATCAGTGCCTGAGACAGGATTTCAGCTCAGGTCTTTTGATTCTATGTCCTACTGCTTTATACTCAAGGTCATCCTGACAAATCACTGGAATTTGCTAGGCTGTAAGTTCCATAAAATAAACTCATTAATAAAAGATATCCCTTGTATTCTGACTTTTAATTTTAGCATAAAGCTGAAAAAATCATGCTATATTATCATATATCCCAACATAAAATGGAGGGCTCCTTAAAAGTAGTGACTTTGAAACTTTATTTAACCTCCATGATTCCTCTTTCAATTTTTCACCAACTGCTTAATGATGTTGATTGGGCATGGAAAAGACAAAGAGTGGGATGTTCCAAGGCCTTAAAGCATGATAGTGATATCAAATGAATTTTTACGATGGGGCCAGACTCTAGGTTTGATCTCCAGAAGGCCTAACCAAGTCAAGTAGGTGCGAAATGGCTGAAATGTATGTATGGAGTCTATTTCTGCACATTAACATTTGCTAAAGCTTGGGGCTTCTGAAAGATACTTTGATGTGCAAAAGCTGACATATTCAAGAAGCATTTACTTAAGCTAAGATTTTTTTTCTTATGGTGATGAGAACAGGAGGGCTAAGGAAATGACCCCATACTTTTCAAGGTGTCTCTTAATTGCTTCACCCTCTATAACTCTGAAACTGTTCTTTCCTTATAATTACAACGTGCAACCTAACTCTTTAAATTCCCAAAGTAGATGAGAGAAATGTTCATGTTTCGTCTTTTAAACTAGACCTCTATTAGCAAAATCCAATATATTAGAGGCAATGGACATTTTATTCTTCAACCGATATTGCTCATTTTCCATACCTCTTAGGTACAGAATGAAAGAGAATCCCAGGAGGCAATTTACCAAAGAAGAGAGTTTTGGTGAGTTTTTGTTGCCTTGTTTGTTTCATTGATCTTTTTTCAAAAAAATGTTCTTTATCTGAAAAGTCTTACTCTTTTAAATTATGAATTTGGGTACTTCCTATACAGAGACTTTCTTAAAATGAGAGCATTCACTTTTAGGAGGAAGAGGGGTTAAGAAAAGAACATGAAATGTAATGTTGTTAAGAAAAATGAAATAAGAGATTCATCCAAGAGGATGTGGCTTTGCACTCCTTCAGTTTAGTTCTTCTTGTTAATAACTCTTTGCACAAAAGTGTGACAGCTCTAACTGCCTTCCAATGAGTCAGGTTTTTAAAGAGAATTGAATGAATATCTCTTACAAAGCACCTGTAACAAGTGAACCTTTTCAAATGTAAAATTTTGCCTATTCCAGCATTATAGATAATTCAATCTGATGCATTATTTTCTTGAATTACATTAATAGGAAATTTATTTTTTTTGCCCACTTATACAAGACTCAATTTAAACTAAAAGGAAACATTTGTTTCCCCGCATAAGTTAAGCTAAAGAAGCATCTGAGTCAATAGAACTTGGGTGAACTGGTAAAGGTAGCAATATAATTTGGGCAAGAGATGATAGTACTGCTCTTCTAAAAAGCAATATAATCAGAAACTCGAAGATGGTAATGGAAATGTCCTCATATAAAGCACTAGTGACATCAGGAAAGTGAAACCTTTGCATTTTGATTCAAGGATATCGAATGGTCCAGACTCTTCATGTATTCTCCATTATTTTTCTTTTTCCTTTTGTCTTTGGAAGGGGTAGTAGAGAAATTATAATGCTCTTTAGAATATTCAGATACTGAGAAAATATCTTCCTTCCCCCCCATCCTATAGCTGTTATTATGTGAAAAAGATTCTCCTAGTAATTCACTAGCCTTGGGAAACCAAATAATAATGTCTAGATAACTATTCTAGAGTTTGCAAATTCTTGTGGCCATTCTGCTTTTATATTTATGGTTCAACATTGAATAAGAACATTCATTAGTAAAAGCATCTCCATTTTACTGACAAAAAAGGAGATAACCTTGCCTTCCGCCATTCAGATATTTATTATAGTTTCTTATTACTGTTTCTTGCCAGTCTTATATTTTGTTTCATTTTAACTTTCCAATCTGTGTTTTGCTGTGCTTTGCTCATTTTCACACCTACAATGATCTCAAAAAACCTTTAGAGTTAATAAGAAAAGCCCAAGATGATTAAAAACAGAATTAGATATCTTAATGCTTCAACTTCTAGTATTTTTCACATTTTCTTAAATCTTTCTTGGATGGTGTGCAATGCTAATTGCTATATAACTTGCTATGGTTCTTATATTAACGGCAGGAAAAGGAATAATCAGTCATTCTCACAATCACTGAGATGTTCTATGTTCCTTTCTCACATTCAAGCCTTTTGAAAATGCAATACCCTACATTTTAGCTCCCAGTCTTATGTCCAGAAATGCCCAAACTTAGCTGGGAACTGTTACCCTAACAGATTGTTTCATGCAGTGATAACTGTTATTAGGAACACACCACAAATCAGAGGAGTATGGTACGGGGAGTGCCATGTTCATGAACACACAATAAAGATAAAGCGATAACAAAAGATGAATCTCAGAAGCCTGAATGGATCATGGCTATCCTGATGGCTACTCAGACTAATGGGAAGAGTCCTAAACTGGGAGAAGGGGAGGTTGGGTAAAATGAGGTATTACAATGAAATCATTTCAAGCTGGAAAGATACGTCAGCAATTGATGCAGGCTGATTAGACAAGGAAGGAAAAGGGACAGCATGACAAAAAATAGTTAATATGAAAAATAAACCTGTGGAAGCAGCTCCTGACATCAAATGAATTCTTGGAAAGACAAAATGCACAGTTAAGAAATAATAAGAGAACCATACCAGTTGTTCAGTAGTTTTTCAGTCATGTCCAAATCTTCATATCTCCATTTGGTGTTTTCTTGGCAAAGATTGTAGAGTGGTTTGCCATTTCCTTCTCTAACTCATTTTATAGATGAAGAAACTGAGGCAGACAGGGTTAAGTGACTTGCCAAAGATCACACAGCTAGTAAGTGTCTGAAGCCACATTTGAACTCAGAAAGCTGGGTCTTCCTGACTCTAGGCCCTGTACTCCATACACTGTGCCACCTAGCTGCCCCTATGAGAACTCTACCAGCTAGAAGCTAATAAGGGAAAATTGTAGAGTACAGACTAAGATGAATAAAGAAGAGAGAGAGAGAAACTAAGATGAATCATAAAATCATATCTACCTATATACACACACATACATATATATGCATACATAAAAATACACTTACACAAACACATATACACACATACACACATATATGTGTATATATACAACATATATATACACACATACACACATACATATACACAGATCACTTTGAAATGACATAAAACACTGTGTGTTGACGTATTTTTAACCAACTTGGTGATTTCATTGTTGCAGGAAACTCATCATGACAAACTCCCTCTAAATAAAGTATATCAACATTTTAGCTACAATTAATAATCTTAGACATTTGCTTGGGCATTGAGAGGTTAAGTGACTTTCCTAGTATCACACAATCAGTATGTGTGAGAAGGGAGATTTGAATTCAGATCTTCCTCATTGAGGCCAGCTCTCTTTCCACTGTGCTTCACTGTTTCTCATGCATTAATTCCTATAAAACTTCTAAGAAAACCAAAAAGAAAAGACAAGACAGGGCAAGGTTATATGGGAGACTCACTTACTTCTTGGTTAATGTGCATGGTGAAGGATGATCTGAGGTTTCTCCTTTTCTCAAATATCAAGCCGCTACTTTATTAGTTAGGACAGATAGAAGGTACGTTGATGGAAATTTGCATTTCCTTAGTTATTGCCCTATTCTACATGTGCCCAGCAGCTTTTGTAAAGGACACAGTTTAATAACACTTCCAAAATAAATGGTTTAAACAAACTTACCATTTAAGGTCCTTGAAATGATAGCTTAACATTTTGAACCTTAAGCCACTGACACTGGGCTGTGCACAAAGCATGTTACAGAGCACTGAGTATAGGACATTAAAGAAGTTAATGACTTCATCTATAGAAGTGAACATGCTAATAAGGCAAATAAGGTTATTAGGGAAGAAGCTCACCTTTGATAGTTGTTTTACTTATATTGAACCTGTACCTAGCCAGAAGTGTGAAGCTAAGCTCTTTAAACACACTCTCACCCTGATGCAAAGAAGTTTTGTTTTCAAGTTCACCTTTGTAATAACTGCATCCAGGAGAAGGGACAGTAATGACTGCAGTTTTAAGAACTGCTGTGAGAATATACAAATGAATTTTCAGTGATAAGGGGAAAAAAAGGGAAGCATTGCTCTGAATTTTTTGTAATTGCATTATTTACTAATTTCATATTTGCAAAATGAAGTGTTAGGGTTGAGAAAAAATAAAAAAGTATCATAATCAAGAGGAAATATCATTTGCAAGAAATGGGATGTCGATAGTGACTCTGAGGTATCCCTCAAATATTGACATTATACAACACAAAAATTAAATTAAGGACTTTCAGCATAATGAATTGTCACAGGGTTGGATATGCTGCATTAGAAATTTTTACATGCTGAAAATACCTTCAATGTTTTACTGAATATATTGATTTATGCACCACTTATCCACACAGATGGATTCTTTTAACTTGCCTACTTCAGGACCCAAGTGGCTCATAGAAGTGATTTTTTAAAAAAAAATGCTTCTTTGGGATAAGTCTTTCCATACAGGTAGCAATAAAAATTTGATTTTGTTCAGGAGGAATTTTAACACAAAACTACTGCAGGTACAGAAGCTCATCTGACAAGGCCAAGTGAGTAGAATCTCCTTTAGGTCAGAGAGTGTTTCACTCTTTTCTTTGTATTCCCAGTACTTAGTAGGTCCTTAATAAATATTATTGGCTTATTGATTCAATTTGACAGTGTCAAGAACTGAAATAAATCAAAGCCAAGAGTTGAGGAATAAAATATCTTTAATGGAGATAACAGAGTACCAAACTGCCACCCTGTTGGATATCCCAAGAGTGCAGAGCACAATGGATTTCCCAACTAAGAGACCTATGTAAAATTATTTGTACTTTGGTGTGGAGAGAAGGTAGAATAAGGTACCAAAGCCTGGTCATGAGATCCCAGCCACCCTTGTTAATCTAATCATGGAAAACCATTTCATTCTGGCTATTTTGCTCTACAACCCATGAATCCCAGTGGAAGGAGGCAAGGACATCAAAAGCTTAGATCCAGCTTGAGCTGGGTTCTTTACAAGGCAAAATCTCAGTGGGTACTTAGAGTATGGTTCAGCTTAACCTAATGACATTATCTTAAGGGTCAGAATGTAAGGACTCTGCTGGAATTCATGTCATTGCTAAAGTGACTAAGGGATAGTGTCTGTTAATATGATATTTGGTAGTAACAGTTTTCTGTCAACAGTCACAGATATAAGTCAAAATAAGACCTAAGGCCTTCAATAAGCCAAGCCATTTCCAGTCATGCTTCACACTAAACCCCAGTCAGTTCTCAACATCATTTCTTCTGCCACTGCTTTCTCCATACCAAAGATAACATCCAGGCTGATCTATGCCTTTCAGCTCTAAAACTCCTTCCCTGAAATGCATACTGCCCTAAATTAGTAAGTGTCTTTTAGGCTGTACTATATCTAGCTGGCCCCATTCATTCTGTAGCTCATTCATTTTCTTACAGGAATAAGAATCCCCTCCTACTACATTATGAATATTACTCCCTTTCCACTCTTGAACCATAATTAAATTAACATTCCCATTGCTACTGGAAAGAGTGTTGCTCTCCTATGGCTCCATTCAGCATCTCTCTAACTTTTCAGAGCAAAGCACCTCACTTTTATAGGGACTTTTTGAATTTCTTTCTCCAGGCTTAGCACAGTATAAGAATAAACATAGTAAGAATTTAGTTAATGCTTTTTCTTTCATAAAGTTATTCATAATAACTCTTGAAAAATTCATGGTACAAGATCCTTTCTTCTTCCCTTGACCTTCACTAGATTCTCTGTACCCAAACTTGTCTTAAAGGTTGGCATTGATCTGATACATTGGTTTCTCCCTTTCCTATTAAGGACCAAAATCTCCATTAACTTTGGCTTAGGTTCTTCTCTTGGCACTTTCTCTCTTTCTCTATAGCAAACTTTGAGATTATAAAGAAAGATCATTTGACCTACATTATAAAAGCAGATAGTATATTACAAGGGATAGTCAAGTGAACAAGCATTTATAAAATGCTTCCTATATGCCATGTACTGTGCTAAGTGCTGAGTGTATGGTCCCTGTTCTCAAGCTTGCAATCCAATGGGGAGACTATATGTATGCATATACGTGTACACACACACACACACACACACACACAAAATCTCATTGAGAAAAGACAAAATTAAGGAAAATTGAGAAATGCTTCTTAAAGAAGATAGGATTTTACCTGAGACTTACATACAGATATAAGGAAGGACAAAGATTTAGGTATGAGGAACAGCCAATGAAAATGGCCAGAATTGGGAGATTGGTTATTGTATGGGAGGAAAAGCATGGAAGCCAGTGTCCTTGGACCACAGAGTGTGTGTAGGACAGTAAGGTAAAAAAAGCATTAAAATCTAAGCAAAAGATTTTGTATTTGATCCCAGGGTTCATTGGGAGCCACTGAAGTTTATTGAATGAGTGAGTGACATAGTCATACCTGTGTTTTGGGAAGAACAATTTAATAGCCTAGTGAATGATGGATTGGAGGGGGGAGAGATATGAGACAAGGAGCCGACTAGCAGGATTTTGCAATAGACTAATCATGAGGTGATGGGAGCTGGCACCAGGGTGGTAACAGTGTCAGAAAAGGAAAATGGATGTATATACAAGAGATGTTATGAAGGTAGAAATGACAGAACTTGGCAACTGATTGAATATGTGAAGCAAATGTGAGGAGCCAAGAATGACACCTGTGTTGTGAGACTGGGTTAATAAAAGAAAGGATGATGGCAATCTCAACAATTATAAGGAAGTTAGAAAAATGAAAAGGTTTTGGGGAAAGGATAGAGTTCAGTTTTTAATATAGCACAATTAAGGTGTCTATTTGACATCTAGAATATCTAGTAGGCAGAAGAAGATGGGTGTCAGGTGAGTGGTGAGGGCTGGACAAATAGATGTTAGAATAATCTCCATGCAGATGATAATTGAAACCACAGGAGTCGATGAGCAAAACCATGGGAGTTAATAATCAACACCATAGGAGCTGATGAAATCACCAAGAGAAATTATAAAGGAGGAGAGAAGAGTTCCAGGCCCTTGAATGACAGATCTACATTTTGTCTGTGAGTTTATGGTCTAATTATTTGCTTCTAAATATACTCTGCCAGAGCTTGTGCCCCAGTATTTTAGCCTTGAAGAACTCAGTATCACCTCCATACCCAGGACACCTTAGTTTTCTGTAGAGCTTCATCCATGAGCTTACCCAAAATACATAGGTCCATAAGATTCCATGCAGATATGATGATGAACCTGGTGTACAACCAAAATACTGTTTGGGAAACAAAGTTAACGTTCCTGCTAAGCCAAACTAGGTTCCTATCATTGTTAATTTCCATTTTACTTCACTAAAGTATAAAAGACCCTAGGTGGCACAGTGGATAGAACACTAGGTATGGAATCAGAAAGAACTGAGTTCAAATTTGGTTTAAGACACTTACTAGCCATGTGACCCTGGGAAAGTCACATAACTATGTTTGCCTCAGTTTCCTTTATGAAATGAACTGGAGAAGGAAATGGCAAACCATTCCAGTATCTTTGCCAAGAAAACCCCAAATGGGGTTACAAAGAGTCAGGCATGATTGAAACCAACTGAACAACAACAACATAAAAGAGCTATGATGAGAATCCATTAGTTGTTAATTTAAAATACTTTAGACAGTGATCCCTGAACTACATTGATATCTTTCTAACAACTTCCTAATCTCTGCAAACTGTTGGCAAGAACCACAGGGAACCAACTAGTTATTAAGCCCGCCATTCTTTTTTTTTTTCTCTCTCTCTCTCTCTCACACTTTTCTTACCTGCAAGCACTTAGAGGAATACCAGTGTGGGGTGTGTGTGTATTTGTGTGTGTGTGTGTGTGTGTGTGTGTGTGTGTGTGTGTGTGTGAGAGAGAGAGAGAGAGAGAGAGAGAGAGAGAGAGAGAGAGAGCATGAGCGCATACACACACACACAAGGCATTTCCTTCATAAGAATTTACAAGGTAATCTCATGAGCTGAACTGTTTTATTATCTCTATGTCATATCAGACAGTCACACAAATATTGAACATGCTTTATGTACTAGAGAGCTAGTGGCAATCTACACAGGCATGCATCAGAAATCAAAAGCTTATTACCATTTCTAAACTGTTAGAATCACAACTTAAATATTTCAGCCCTCAACACCACTCCCTTGGTAATTTCTTTAGCTTTCCAAGAGGCTCTATAACAACTTGAAAAATAAACATTCAAAACCCCTGTAACAATTGGGTTTCTTATAGCACTTCTAGTTCCTTGTGTTCAGCATTGGCAGATATTTTATGCTGGCTTTGAACAATGTGCTTCTATCTTCCCAGTCTTCCTTGAAGTAGTTGTTTTACTATGGGTCTCTTTGCTTTGAGGTTAATTCATATCCTTATTTTTAAAATATTATGCATTTGTGGAATATAATGCTAACATTCCAAGGTAAATATATGTCAAGAGAGTGAAAGTATGAGGATAGATGGAGGATACAAGATTTTGAAGAACAAATTGCTTCAGTAAGAGATAAAAGAGACATAGGATAGGCCATGAATATACTGGGAAAATAAAATAAAGGGCTTGGTGGTAAGTACAAGACGTTTAATGATAGTATAGCTAATCTGACGAGACTCTCCCATAAATACATTGGGTACACAGTTGCACAGGTTAGCCCTCTACCAGTAGGAGAGAGCAAGGCACATATGGTGGAACACACATGTAAGCCATAAGTGCAGATCCATGTGGTCAAGAAACAAGCCTGGAAGACAGAAGAAAATGTAAGATGTAAGAAAGATGTAAGAAAATTGTGAAGTGGGCCACTCATACATCTGATGTTAATGAGGTGCCACTACCCTCTGTGTTATGCATTAATATGGAGATTCAGTTGCTCTTTTCTAGGCACTATTTCTCTGGTTTCTATTGAGTGTTTTACCTAGACTCTTGGTCAGTGTACTGACATTTTCTCAGAGAATTTTATCAACGGATAGGGAACTAGCATTCTCTCTGTCTCTTGTTGAGAACAACAGTTCTAATGCTGGAGAAAGAAAAGACAAACCACTCCAGTATCTCTGCCAAGAAAATCTCAAATGGAGTCATGAAGAGTTGGACATGACTGAAAAACAACTGAACAACAAAAATAGTTCTAATAATGATCAACTAAAGTTACCACTCCAGCCAGTAGAATACTCAAACATAAGATTAAATATTCTTTTCAAGTATCTTATGTCTGGTGCTTTTTCTAAGTCTCTGGGGAGGTTGTGGGGGGATGAGAGTAGTGGCTTAGGATTGGAAAATTCCTTGCAACTTCCATTGATTTTCTAGATTGTAAGCTGTATCTCCAAAACCTCTTTTGAGGCCCCTACCCCAAACTCAAGGGAGCTATGAGGAGGCTGGCACATTGAAACTCGCTTGCTTCCAAGACCATCTTTGATTGGCATGTAAAATAGTTCAAATAAAACTGGGGCAAGAACAACAGTAACAGCAACAAAATCGATACACCTGGGCCACATTCCTCTCTTTATTACAAATATCTACCAGCAACAAAAACTGCCGATCCTCTTTTCTTTACCTCTACTCTGCACTGAAGTACTGTCTCCCTATATGATGATGTTAATAATGATCTTACTTTTTTCTAGTGCCTTAAGATTTATGAGACACCTGCTCTTGGTCAATGCTTATTATCAAAGTAAGAAGGACCCCAAATTAATCTATAAGACAGTGTGTGGGGGGAGGGGAGGGATCAAAGCAAGTTCACACTGTTGGGTGGATAATGTTTTAGTTAATGTGGATTGATTTTAACTAAACTTGTACCAGTCAAAAATGCTATCACATGTTTAATATTTTTGTTATAATTATTAATTCAAGAAAATTGGAAAATATTTTGTAAGTTTTGGAAATTAAATATATAGGCATACCTTCTGTTATAGAACAGAGAACAAGTCATTTCTGAAAAGATGCCTACTAAGAACATTTCTCTTTCTCTTCCCCCTCCAACTCCTCCTTCTCTCTCCCATCTTCTCTACTCCCATTCCTTCTTCCTCCCTGGCACTGGTTCTTTCTGTCTCTGTCTGTAGGTAGGTAGGTAGCAAGCTAGATACATACAAACATGCAGGTGTGCATTTTTACATATGTACATAGGTTCAAATATGTAATTCTATCTGTGTAGAAACTCCAGATATGGGAACATCTTCCATTCCTATAGATCATCAATTTGTGTATAACTTGTAGTCTTAGAAATTTGCCTGGATCACTAAGGTCAAATGTCTTGCCAGTAAGTGTCACAAAGATGATATATGTTCCAGGAAGGACTTGAATTCAGATCTACTACCACTATCTCTCAAAATTCTATATATTGAATGAGAATTATAGAATATTAGAGGTAGATAGGACCTTAGGTTCATTTAGCCCAACCATGAAATTTTACAAATGAGGAAAGTGAGGCTCAGAGAAATGAAGTAACTTGCCGAATTACTGAGTTCATTAAAGCGAAAACTATAGACTAGAACCTAAATTTAACTCCCAATCTTTCAAGTTGTTTCAATTTCACTATAGTCATTTCTGATCCAAAATTTTCATCTTAGATGTGAATAAACTGAAGACCAGAGGGATCAAGTTACTTGCCTGAAATAATTCAGCTGGTTAGTGGCAAGAACCATAGTAGAAACAGAACTTTTTTTGGGTGGGGTAAAGATTTATTTACATGGTAATACTTGACTTGTCTCTCTTCTGCAGCTTTTGTTACATTCTATATTAATAACTCACACTTAGGTAGCACTTTACAATTTATAAAATGTTTTCTTCCTATTTTACAAAATGATATAAATGTTATTATCTCCATCATAGAGAAAGAAAGAAAAAAAGTAAAGCCAGAGAGGCATAATAAATTAGCCATTGATCCACACCTAGCAAGTTTGGGAGCATTTCAAATGAATTGGGGTACATTCAGACCTGAAGCTTAATGCTCTTTCCACTCATCTGTGTTCTATGTATATTTATGTGTTTACATATGTCTCCCTCATTTGATTGAAAGCTCTTTGAAAGATGAAACAATATATGCATTAATTTTTCATATCACTCAGGTCACCTAGTCCAATAACTGTTGACGTGGAAAAAACAAACAAATCCAAAAGGATAGGCAACTAAATGGCTCAGTGCATAAAGTAAAGGATTTCAAGTCAGGAAGACATGAGTTTGGATTCTGCCCCAACCACTGACTGTGTGACCCTGTGTCATTTAGCCTCTTTCAGCTTCAATTTCCTCATCTGTAAAATTGAAATAACACCTACCTCATAGATGGATTAAATGAGATAATTGTAGGTAAAGTATCTTGTAAACTCTAAAGTGCTACCTATATAAATACTTGTGAGATGAACAAGCCATGGCACTAATTAATTATACTAAGATAACATCTGTTCTTTATCCCCATGGTACTTTATTTTGTAACTCTGTTATGGAATGTCACTTACTTTGCCTAAACTATGATATGTTTTATATTTGTCTTATTCTTCCCCCACACTGTCACTAGATTATAAACTCCTTAACACAGGAACCATGCCCTTTGATCTCAATGCTGGATAGATTTTTCCATAAATTTTCTTCGATTAAAAAATATACTTTCAGTACAGAAAAAGGAAGACTTTAGGTAAAATTTGATTCAACTCCATCACTATTTTTTTTTCATTTTGAAATTGGCAGTATGTGAGTGAAGAAAACTTGAAGACTCATTTTCATCACTCTGATTTGGAAATGGAAATGTATATTTGTAATTGAACCTAATGGACAAGTCTTTGACTTTTACTGTTGTGCGTGCTTTTGATAGATTGATGAAAACCTGTCAGAATAATGAGCATCCTCTGTGATACACTTCCAAAGCAAATCGTGAGCTATGCACTCAGACCTACAAATAGTCAGCTGAGTTGTGCACCAGGAAAATCGACTCAAATAGCATGCACAAACTAATAGGGATTTATCACCTGTTTTTGTAACCAACTACACTAATTTAATTACATGGAATGTAAGTAAGGAGACGTAAAATAATTTAAAATCATCCCCGTTCGCTGGTCATGTCTCTGACTGCCAAGTGGCCATTAATAATTGCTACCTCTTGGGTGAGATGAAATGGACTATTCCTTCACAATTTATGCTTTCAGATTTATTTTTCCCTGCTCTTCGAGGATAACAGCTTTGAGCCCCAAAGACTAGAAACATTAAATTAAAGCTGCAGTTATGGATGCATCCATGAATTAGCAGATATGCATTCAATTCCTTCCTCTTTCACAGCTTTAAGGCATTTCATGGTGTCATAATCTCTCTGTAAATGAAGATATACTATGAAATATTGCTATCTGCTTATTGACGAGCCACGTAATCATTTAGCCACAATTAGAAAAGATGTACTTGGTGCCTGCTTCAAATTCATTTACAATGATCTATTATTGATGAGTAATATCCTATTGCCCTGGCAAGGCAAGGTACTTTTCATATACAGTTAGCAATCGTTACATAAAATGACTGTCCATTGCATTCTACTAGTAATACACGTTCGTTTTAGCAAATATTCTTCATATTGCAGATTTTAAAATATAAGATAAGGTAGATTCATAACTGCTTTTCTTGCCTCTCCTTTCCCTATTTATGTCTGGTCTCCATGCCCAAACTATCTTAAATGCTGCTTAATTTTCTTTTACCCACAGTGCAATCTTCTAAAAATATTGTTTGTATCATGTTAACCACTCTACTCTTCTTCCCACTCAAAGATATTTACTGACTCCTCATTCCATATGAATGAAGTTAAATCCTATTTAATCTGGCATTTAATGCCTCTGACAGTCTGGTAAGTGTGGTATCTATATTTTTAATAAACTCATTGGTTCTTGGCCCTATCCTTTTCAAAATGTAACCAATGATGGCAGGATAAATGAAGTTAGTTTAGTATGAAATGCTTTTTACTGGTTCTTAAGGAAAAAATGTTTGCCTTTATAAGTGGTTAAGAACTATCCATTTTAAAATCTCATCTAGAACGTTGCTAACTACTAACTACTACTAACATTGCTAACATCTAACTACCTCTTTTTGAAAATTGGGATAGAATTTTTTTTCAGTTCTCATTCTTTAAAACCTCTCACTGTCTCCAAGATCCCTCAAAATCTCCAAGAAAGAGTGAACACCTGGGGCTGTAATTCACCTGTAAAAGTATTTTTAAAAATGTACTTAGATCTGAAGAGTGATTGATGCAAAAGAAAGATGATGTCAGCACTTAGGAGGCTAGACAAGCTAAAAGAAACCAGAAAGAAAGAGAAAAGTGGTTAGATAGCAAGAGAAAATAATAATAATAATAAAAGCAACAATAAATATTTCTATAGCACTATGTGTCAGTCACTTTATTAAGCACTTTACAAATATCTCATTTGATCCTCACAACAACCCTGCAAGGTAGGTGTTATTGTTATTCCCATTTCATGGATGATGAAACTGAGGCAATCAAAGGTTAAGTGATTTGACCAGCATCACACTGACATTAAGTTTTTGAGGCAGTATTTGAACTTAGATTCTACTCTGGTAGTTCTCTCAGGAACTACTCTGCGTTGCTCTGCTTGACTTGTACTCTTCTTCCTAGGCTCTCATCTCACCATACTAGCCTATTTGGGCATATGCTATATAATTGGGGCGGCCCAATAGCATATGCCCAAATTAAATAGTGATATAGGGGTCTAGAAGAAGAGGTCAAGAAGAGTTCAAAAAAAATGCCTCAAAGAGATCAAAGAATCAAGAGAACACTATATATGTAAGAGTCTTGAAATTTATTAATCATGCAGTTATTAATGGTTTACATTGGTACAATTTCAGAGTGGGGGGTGGGAAGGGAGGTCAAAAGCCAGAACACAAAAGATTAAAGGGAAACAACGTGGTATAGTCAATAGACAGCTTCAGGGTTAGAAAGATCTGGTTTCAAGTCTAATCCTTGACATGAAATGGCTATGTGATGCTAGAAAAATAATTTAACTTCTCAATGCCTCTAGGCAATTCTTTTAGACTATAACCTGCAGAGAAACTGACAGTTTACATTGATAGAGAAAATTATTCATGAGTATTGCAAACACCTATGGCATAACAAGTTCATTTTTTTTCTTTTAAAGGATGAAACGAGTGGTAAGGAAATGGAAGAAGCATTTGTTGACTACATTTGAAATATTTGCCAGCAGAAGAAATAAAATGTTTATCCAAACACTTATTTATTTACTTAACAATAGAGAATATCTATATATTTTTTCAAAGAATAGAGAGGAAATACTCAGTGATGTAGATCAAAAATATTATTTTATTCCCTATAATAGGCTTTACCACATTTTAAAGATTCTAATGTTCTTGAAATGCAAACCAAGCTTTAACCAATCTCTATCTATCTATATCTATCTATCTATCTATCTATCATAAAGGAGCAAAACAAAAAGATATCTATGAAATCTTTTTCTTTGATGCCTCATTGTGGCATGAAAGTTGGATTTTCAAGCCTATGAGGTGAAACATAAGTTCTGAAAGCCTCTGTCAAGCTCTTAGTCCCTCAAGTCCCACCATTGACCATCCTTATGTTTCAGGACCAAACTATGTAAGGGCTAAAAGGTTCATTGTCAGCAGATTGGCCCATGTGATGCATACCTTGGCCATGCAATCTGAGAAACAAGGAAAATTGCAAAATGTCCTTCAGTCTTCTGCAACCCCTTCTTTCAGGAATGGCAGCAGAATAGTATAAAAGGAGGCAGGGGACAAGAGAATCAAAGTATAACACTGTTTATTATTATTAATTTGACTCTAGGTTCTAAATGTGCATTCTGTCTTCAATGACAAATGAATAAACATATTTATGAAGGAGTGGAGTGCTAGCGGTGTTAACATTTTGGGTCTTCATGAAACTAGGAGATATGAGGAAGTTGTAGCTAAATGAAATAATGGCTCATAGTTTCTTCTTGGAGAATCAAATAAAAGGTTTGGTGGAGTTGATTTCATTATTTGACCAAAGGCAACAAGAAACATCATTTCATGGAACATTTGGTAGTTCCACTTTGCGCAATTCATAATAATCATAAGCAAAAAAGAAAACTACAAAGCTAAATGCAGCTTCTAATCTAACCCATCAACCATTTCCATGTGCCAAGTTTTCTCTTCAGTGCTAGGAATACAAAGGCAAAGAGCAAATAGCTCCTGCCTTCATGGGAGGACATAATGTGGAAACATGTTTGTAAAGATGTGATTATTTGAGGAAGTGAGAGCTAACAAAGTGGAGAATAAGTAAAGGTTTTCCTAGGGGATGGTTGTTTTAAGGGTTGTTTTAAGGTTAGGAGGGAACATACCCTAGCTATGAGAAATAACTCTTTGCAAAGTCGCGGAGACAGAAGCAAGAGAGAAAAGTTCAGAGAAAAGCAAGTAGATCAGGTAGACTGGAAGATGGAATAAGTGAAAAAGAATAAAGAGGCCAAACAATTGGTCAGAAGATTACAGGGGTCTCTTTGCTAGCCTGAGGCAGAGCTCGCTCTGGTTTGCAGTTTTGGTTGGCACTGCCAAGGAGAGGAGGAACACTAGTATGCCAGAAGTTATGGCTGCAGTGTAGCAGTTCCAGTGCAGAAAAGAATGCTCGTGGTCATTCATAAACCAGGACACAGGCCAAGAGAGCAGTAAACACCTTCCCTTAGATCATACCATCTTGGAAGAACTTACTGGGTCTTCAGAAGTACCTTTGAAAACAGCTGCACAAAGCTCTTGAAGCTTGGGATAGGGGGACCTCCACTATGGAAGCAGAGCCCTGCATTAACAAAGAATTAAAAGTGAAGAAATAGGCTGGCAAAATGAGAAAACAACAGAAAAAAATTATGATGATAGAAAGTTACTATGGTGACAAGGAAGAAGATGACAAAGTCAAAGCTCCTACATCCAAAGCCTCCAAGAAAAATATGAATTAGTCTCAGCCCATGGAAGAGCTCAAAAAGGATGTGAAAAGCAAATAAGAGGAGTAAAGGGAAAAAATGGGAAAAGAAATGAGAGTGATGCAAGAAAATCATGAAAAATGAATCAACAGCTTGCTCAAAGAGACCTAAAAAAAATACTGAAGGAAACAACACCTTAAAAAAAAAAAGATCAGGCCAAATGATAAAAAAAAAAGAGGTACAAAAAGCCAATGAGGAGAAGAATGCCTTAAAAAGCAGAATTGGCAAATTTAAGAAAAAAAAAAGTACAAAAATTCACTGAAGAAAAACCACTCCTTAAAATGTAGAATTGTCCAAATGGAAAAGAAGGTACAAAAGCGCACTGGGAAAAAAAATAAAACAATAATCCCTGAAAAATTAAAATTGAGCAAATGGAAGTTAACGACTTTATGAAAAATCAAGAACAGTACAACAAAACTAAAAGTAAGAAAAAAATACCAATGTGAAATATCTCATTGGAAAAACAACTGTCCTGGAAATTAGATCCAGGGGTGACAATTTTAAAATTATTGGACTACCTGAAAGCTATGATCAGAAAAAGGGGCCTAGACACATCTTATAAGAAATTTTGAAGGAAAATTATCCTGATATTCTAGAACCAGGGAGTAAAGAAGAAATTGAAAGAATTAACCAATCACCTCCTGAAAGAGATCCCAAAATGAAAACTCCCGAGAGCATTATAGCCACATTCCAGAGCTCCCAGATCAAGGTGAAAATATCGCAAGCATCCAGAAAGAAACAATCCAAGATTCATAGAGCCACAGTCAGAATAACAAGATTTAAAAGCTTCTACATTAAAAGATTCAAAGGTTTGTGATACGATATTCCAGAGGGCGAAAGGAGCTAGAATTACAACCAAGAATCACCTACCTAGCAAAACTGAGCATAATCCTTCAGGGGAAAAAAATGGACAATCAATGAAATATGGGATTTTCAAGCTTTCTTAAAGAAAAGACTAGAGCTGAATAGAAAATTTGACTTTCAAATACAAGATTCAAGAGAAGCAGAAAAGAAGTAAACAGGAAATGGAAATCACAAGGGACTTAATAAGGTTAAACTGTTTACATTTCTACATGGGAAGATCATATTTGTAACTCATAAGAATTTTCTCATTAAGGTAGTTAGAGTGCACATAGACAAAGGGCATAGGTGTGAGTTGAATATGAAAGAATGATATCTTTAAAAAATTAAGGGGTAAGAGAGGAATGTACTTGGAGAAAAGGAAAGGGAGAGATAGAATGAAATAAATTATTTCACATAATAGTGGCCAAAAAAAGCTTTTACAGTGGAGAGGAAGAGGGGGAATGTGAAGGGGAGTGAAAGAACCTTATTCTCATCAGAATTTGCTCAAAGAGGGAATATACAAACTCAATTGGGTATAGAAATCTATCTTACCTTACAGGAAAGTAGGAAGGGAAGGGGATAAGAGAAGGGGGGATGATAGAAGGGAAGACAGATTAAAAAGGGAGTAGTCAGAAGCAAAACACTTTTGAAGAAGGACAGAGTGAAAGAAGAGAGAAAATAGAATAAATGAAGAGGAAAGGATGAGAGAAAATTGGGTGTCTCCTAATATCTTCATAAGGGAAATACAGTTAGCAACAATAACTGTGAAAAAAATGAAGCAAGTTTGTCTGATAAAGCCGTCATTTCACAGACATAGAGAGAACTGAGCCAAATTTATAAAAACAAGATCCATTATCCAATTGATAAATGATTAAAAGATATGAGCAGTTTTCAGATGTAATAATCAAAGCTATCTATAGGTATATGAAAAAAAATGTTCCAACTCACTATTGATTGAAGAAATGCAAATCAAAATAATTCTGAGGTGTTATCTCATATCTATTAGATTGGCTAATAGGACAGAAAAGGAAAATGACAAATGGTGGAGTGGATGTGGAAAAAATGGGACGTTAATACACTGTTGGTCAAGTTGTGAACTGATTCAACCATTCTGCAGAGCAATTTTGACTATGGCTAAAGGACTACAAAACCATGCATGCCCTTTGAACTAGTAATACCATTTCTAGATCTGTATCTAAAAATAGATAAAAGCAAAAGGGAAAAGGACCTATATGTACAAAAATGTTAGCAGTTCTTTTCAGGTGGCAAAGAATTGGAAATTGAGAAGAAGCCTATCAATTAGGGAGTGGCTGAACAAATTGTGGGATGTGATTATGATGAAGCACTATTTTGCTATAACAAATGATGAGCAGGATGCTCTCAGAAAAACCTGGAAAGACTTTAATGAGCTGATGTAAAGTGAAATGTGCTCTGTACTAGTTACAGCTATGTTGTAAGTTATTAGTAGCAATACAGTGACCCATGGCAATTGTGAAGGCCTTATGATACTATCCATTCCCAGAGAAAAAACTGATGGTGTTTTAATAGAGATTGAAGCATACTTTTTTTTTAAACTTTATTTTTCTTGAAGTGTTTTTTTGTCTATATTTTCTTTTACACCATGGCTAATATGGGAATATTTTGCATGGCTACACATGTACAACCTATATTGAATTGCTTGTCTTCTCAATGAGGGGCTTGCGTGGGGAGAGAGGGAAAGAATGCGGAACTCAAAGTTTTGAAAACAAATGCTAAATGTTTTTACCTGTAACTGCGGGAAAATAAAATACTAAGTTTTTAAAAAATAGAAAAAATAATAACATGAAAAGATATTCAGCAAACATACAGCTTTAGCTCAATTGGCTATATACAATAACTCTTCCCCCCCCCATATTTGCCAAGGTAGAAGACCCAGTCAGAATGGCATTTTGATTCAGTTAACATTGGGAAGTCCAGAAAGTTTGAACCTTGTTCACTGAGCTTTTATACCTGTGTCAATGAGGAAGTTACATTAACAATTTAAGCCTTAGTTTCCTGTACCAATTAAGTTTTAAGAATAATTTCACCACCTTTTTTTTTTAAGAAAAAAAAAACTAGCCAATGTAATGGGGGTTTTACATTTTTTTTCTTTTGGTTGCTTCCACAATAAGTAATAAAAAGTACAATGGGCTTCCTGAAGGGCTCAATGCATTCCCTGTGATTGGGGATCTTTAAGCAAAAGTTATACAACTAATTAATGATTTTGTTGTGATGAAAAATCTTTCTTTTAATCCATGAAAATTGCCAGTAAGTTCCCTGCCAAATGTCAATACTAAATTATTTTGTTTTTCTGTTTATGTGCCAAAATATATTTACAGAGGGTGAAGAGGCAAAGACATGCTATAAGGAATTAAAGAAGATGCTACAGACCAAGTCAACATATATATTAACATGTGATCTCAATTCTTAGGTAAGCAATGGAAAAATGGTGAAAAAATATGTTGGGAAATACAGTTCAGGATCAAGAAACAAGGGTCTAAAGAATAATGAATTACTCATAAACCATTTAGCTGTTTATCAAGAATATTAACCTCTAGAAGAAGCAGAAGAGTATGGACATAGCAAACACAAAACAACACCATAAAAAAGTGAAATTTGTTTATCTTAACAGAGAAGAAATTATTGGTTAGCAATGAGTAAATCATTTCAGAATCAGCAATCTATGTCTGATCAACAATTGATTGCTGATAATGCAAGGATCTAAGACAACTCCAAAGGTCTCATGATGGAAAGTGCTATCCACATCCAAAGAACTATGAAGTTTGAATGCAGATCGAAGCATACTATTTACTATTTTTTCTCCTGTTTTGTTTTGTTTCCTCTCTAAGTTGGTTTCTCCTATTGGTTCTAATTCTTCCTTACAACATCACTAATGTGAAAATATATTTAATAGGAACTTATATGTATAGCCTATATCAGATTGTATACTATCTTGGGGATGGAGGGGGGAGGAGAGGGGGAGAAAATTTTAAAACTCAAAAGCTTATGGGAATGATTGTTCCTAAATCAAAATAAATCAATTAAAAAACAGGTTAAAAAAAACAACTGATTGCTGAGAATAAAGGATAAAATCAATACGAAGTTAGAAGGCTAAAGGTAGGGAAAAGGATAAACATAAAATCAGTTACAACAGCTTCAGTCTGACCTATTCAAACAAGCTATTGATGTGAAACAATTGGAGGAAGATAAAAGAAATGACATCAGTAAGAATCATTACCATTCCCTATGGAATTTAACAAAAATTGTCGTCTCGAGGAAAGTGAAAGACTCCAGAAACTTCCTCAACCATGAAAAACTTTATTTGCTTGCCTAACAAATGCAGCAAATAAGCAAAACACCAGTTTAGAATATAAAGTATTTTGCAAAATTTTATGGAAGAAGAGAATGGATGATTATGATAATATCTAACAAAAAAAAAGAAGACAAATAAAGAGGAAGTTGAGTCTGCAGGTCACTTGATGTAAAAAACTATCCGATATTGTCAAAAACATCTTATAAATGCCTATAGAAGGAAAACAAGATATCAGGAAAAGGTAACATGTCTATAAAGCTTTTTATAATAAACTATTTTTTTTATCATCCATGATAGTAGAACCTGGGAATTGGACTTTAAAATGTAGTTCTAAATGTATTGTAAGAATGAGCAGAATGACACTAAAAAAGGGGAAGACTGTAAAAGTAGCTGAACCAAAAATAGAAAAAAAATCTGTCCTAGAAGTGACAGTATTCTGAAACAAAATAAGTACCAATTTCCTATATTGCTAAAAGAAAGAAGTGTACCAAAATGGTTATAAAAAGAACCGGGAAACATCTCCACAAACTTTCATTATCAAAAGAGAGATCAAGAATTGGGCATACAATTAAAAAACCTGACTGGGATCGGTCATATCCATAGAGCTTAATCTGGGAAGAGACAAAACTTGTCACCTTCACCCTCGAATTCAATTAGGTTGATGTCCACCTTAAAGTATAATAGAAAAATGTGTACAATAGTAGTAGATGACAGAAGAACCAAGGAATAAAAATGGAAGCCATAATGCTGGGAATGCAAGAGAAATGATAAAAAACACAAAACGTCCAAGAGGGAAAGACAGTCTATAAATCTATCTCCCAAGAAAATAAAAATAACATTCATTAAAAAAAGAAAAAATGTAGATAAAAAATAAAGATCATAAACTGACTAAAAATTATCTTGCACACGAAAATTAATCAATACCACTAATGAAAATGAATTTTAAAAAAATTTTTCTTGGAGATCAGGTAAAATGTAAGAAATACCAGAACTGTTTGAAAGAGAGGTAAATTTTTCAAAGTCAATATTAGGAGTGAAATTTGATTAGCAAATACGTGTGTGTGTGTGTGTGTGTGTGTGTGTGTGTATCTTAAAGCTGACTAAATTGAAAAAAAAGAAATAGAATTATAGGAAACGTTGAAGACAATAGACATTGTTTCCAAAGTAGGAGAGACTGAATAAAAGTATGAGAGATTTATAATTTTTCTAACTGAAAGAAAATATGTCAGAAGATATACGAAAGACAATATCTTTGGAAAAAAATATGAATTTTATGCAAAGTCAAAGTTCTTAACTTTAAAGGCAAGAAGGGCTAGAACCATGAAAGGGGGTCAAGTGAAAGGCGAGTCTTGTTCTAGAATAGGAAATGAAACTGCCCTTAAAGAATATTTTCTCATGAGGAAGTGTCATGGTATATGTCTGGCAGAGGTAGAGGTTGTATAATGGATTTCATCTGGGGACATAATAATAGATTGTGTTTTCTGAGAAAAGGCAGCACTTCCCAGGACTGCAATGTTCCTAAAGAGAGAGATATGTTGGTCCTTGTGGGCTTTATCATACCCAAGATTGTTTGGGAGATATAGACAGAGGTGAGTAATGGTAGATTATAGAGTAAGGTCAGACATTAATATAAGTGATATAGAGTAACTCTGTTCTTATTTCTTTGCTTCCTTCATGAACAGATATTTCTAGGAGTGAGACTGCAAAAGACCTAATCAAAATCTGAAGTAGCTAAACTAAATTAAATTGAAACTATAACAGAGAGAATGGGATGATAGTTTCATACACTAACATAAAAAAGGGATAGAGCTCAAATTACTTCAGAAATTCTACCTCTCATGAGGAACACAGAGATAATGAAGAATGAACACGTTAAAATAGAACTAGTGTATTGGAGAATAGAATGCAGAGTGGACTTCTGGGGTGCAGAAACAAGGAGGAAGACAAGGTATATAAAGTTATCTTGGCACCACAAAAAACGTTACCTAAGCAAATATGTTTGGGGAGAGAGAATTTTAAACCACATACTTAACCGAAAGAAAAAAAAATGAGAGGGTTAAAACAGGGATATACCTAAATAAAGTGGATGGATGCATATATAATTAGAAGGAACTTAAAAAAAATAAACTCAAGGAAATTGTTATAGCAGACGTAAATAAAATCTACATGGGAAAAACCTGTGGAGATAGAACAGTAACAAATTAGTATGTGCAAAACAAATTTCAAGGACAAAGTACTGACCTTAAAAGGGGATGGATAAAAATCAATATAAAAGAACTAAATGGAAGAAAACACAAATCTAGATATATGAGATAGATTTAATAAATCAATAAAGGGAAAGAGCATGTTATAATGGGTAAGCAAAGAAAAACTCAAATTTTCCTGCATACAAGAAGTATGTAGAAACATTACTAGCAAATAAAAACACATACAGAATGAATATGAATTTAGCATGAATCAAATTATCCCCCACCAAAACAAGTTTTCAAAGTAAGCTATTAAAAAAGAAAAATAGAAATTCCCAATAAGAAGAAAGAGAAATAGGGAAACCAATAGCTTGCAGATACAATAAAACAGAAACAATACAATTTAATATAAATGCATCAAAAAGCATCTAATTTCATAAAATAATATGTGAGAAATTATGGGATGTTAATATTCGTGAGGGCTGGTTAAATAATAAGATACATCAAAAGGATATAAAGAACTCAACACATTTTTGGGAAAGTTAGATTTGAAAGACTTTTTTCATTTTCAGAATAAGAACAATAAACAATATAAATATTTCTCTGCTTTACTTAATACCTTTACAAAAATTTGCCATGAATTAGAGCAAAGAGTAATTGTGAATAGATTTCCAAATGTAAAAATAATAAAAGTATGCTTTATCAAATATTTCATTTTATATGTACTTTACAAGTATTTAGTATTCATTAATATCAAATCAATATAGGATATAGAAGTGAGATATTTGGATTTATATGAAAACTATTTTAAACGATATTCTGAAGAAGTGAGTCAGAGAACAAATCTTAAAGCACAACAGCTGTGTGAAAGAGAACAATAACAATGAGGGAACTTCACAAAATTTGGAGGATGCAGCTCAAAGTTCTCAGGGGAAGAATAAATCTCTGAAAATATAGTAACAAAATGGGGCGGGGGAAGCTTAATGAACTGAATATGTAATAAAAAATGGAGAAGATAATGCCTGAGTTTCATCTTAAAGGAAGACAGGGATGCTACGTGAAAGAAAAGGAGGATGGAAGGATGGAGTGCATTTCAGGTATGATGAGAAAGCCAGAACAAAAGTCCATATCCATAATAGCACTTTTTGTGGTGACAAGGGACTGGGGGACAAAGTGGCTCTTCGTCAATCTGGTTATAGCTAAACAAACTGTATTAGTTGAATGTAATGGAATATTAGGAAAGGCAGTATTTTACTATGATTTTAAATACTGTCATCTGTCTGGCAATTCTGTCTGTCTATAAGTAAAAGAATTTCACAATCTCCAAAGAACTAAAATTTTGGGTGATCCACATAATGTGGCAGCATACTGAAGCACATTACTGGACGATATGTGCACCAGAAGTGGTATAAATGACGTCCTTTGGAGTATGTGATCTCAAATGGATCAAGGGAAAACAAATGGTTAGACCAGATGCTATTCTGGTACCCAGAAAGTATCAAAGAACTGGAAGGCCTTCTAAGGAGGATATGAAGAAAGTACTAGCTAGTATGAGAAGACATGGAGAGGTTGTCGTATGCATATTTGGAAGATATACCCAGATCTTTGACATCAGGGAAGCAAAGAGCCAACTGAGCAAATGATTTCTTATGATTAGCTTTTTCAGATACTTTTGATTCTAGTATGTCTAAAATGAAACACTTTAAAATCAAAGATCTGTCACCAAGAATAGAGGTATATGGGATCATTTTGATTGTACGAAGATAAATGGTACAGTGAAGAGAGTGCTAGACCTGCAGTCAGAAAGACCTAAGTTAAAAATCTGGCCACAGACAGTGATTTGCTGTGTGATATGGACAAGTCACAATCTCTGTCTTCTCCAATTTCTTCAACTGCAAAATGGGGATAATAATAGCACCTATTTGTTAGGATAAAATGAGATTCTCACTTTCCTTCCTCTTCCTTCCTTCCTTCCTTCCTTCCTTCCTTGCTTCCTTCCTTCCTTCCTTCCTTCCTTCCTTCCTTCCTTCCTTCCTTCCTCCCTTCCTGTCTCCCTCCTTTCTTCTTTCTTTTTTACTCCAACTAGTAAGAATGGTCTTAACTATAAGTTGGTGCTTTGCTCATGCATCCCGGTATCTGCCCTCAGACTTCAACGTAGGGAGAAGTCTAAAAATGTAAGAAAAATCCTTGAAATTGTTCAAGAATATGCACAATGCACCCAAAATGAGATTGGCATCTTTTCATTGAATGATTAGGGATTACTACTTGAAGTACAGTACTTAAACTGTTTGAAAGCTTCTGCCATTACAGAGAGCTACACTGGAATCATCTGTATGCATGATATTGTGTACACATAAATGGCTTATTAACCTCACGCGACAATCAGGTCTCATTCTACAGAAGAAGGCAGGGGGGGGGGGACAACCAATAATAGGGCTATAAAGTTTCTAGGTAAATCACCTACTCATTTCTGCTGTGCCCACAGCACACTACATTTATAATGACTGCAAACAGCACTTACACAAAAGATGAGTTATCTCCAGCACTAGGTCAGGATAGCCTGCTTTTAAAATTTGACTTTCTAACTTGCTTCACTCACAACAGCTACAGCATTATTGACAACCCCATCATGAAAGAACCTGCTATTCTTTGCTAGGATGCATTTTGGAAAGAAGTGATAGGCAATCTCCCAAATCTCTCCTTCCTCTAGCTTTCATGCCCCTTAAGAAAAAAGAAAATTGTGGAACTGACTAACCAAACAATCTAACCATGTTTCTAGGGATTTAAAATAGACGAATTTCACCTATGAGTCAGTTCATAGGTGGGTCTCCATAACAGTGGAGAACTGCAAGAATGGCAGTTTAGGATTCTGCTTGATGAGTTAAAGACAGGTTTCTGTGAGTCATTTTTACTTGGAAGTGGGCAGAGAGAGATGAGTTTCTCTACACCTTTCTCCTACTTTCCTCCATGCCCTTCCCCATTAACCATATTATCAAAGAGAATAGATCAGTGAAAAACAGGAACAGAGTACCATATTGACTATGAACAGATACTAGAATATAGAAAACCAAGGAAGGAGGCCATTTAAGGAACATGACCTCTTGCACCATATAAGAATTCTGACTTGATTCAAGGACGTCCATGCCATAAAATAACAAGAATTGAAATTATTCAAATGTTACATATGTATAATACACACACACACACACACACACACACACACACACACATATACACACACACACTTGTCTCACTATGTGTATACTCCAAATTTTAGCCATATCCTCCTGTGGACCTGTTCGTATTTTTTGAAGAATTTTGCTATAGGTATTTTATAAATCAAATGAGAAAGATTGTGGAAAAAATTAAAAAATAAGAATAATCCAAGAAAAAAAAGAAAATTATGAAAAGAAAGTCAACCAATTAGAAAAGGAGATCTATAATATTAAGGATGAGAAAATGATTCCTTGAAAATCAGAATTGGGCAAGGGGAAGCCAATAAAGTTATGTGACCAAGAAATAATAAAACAAAATATAAAGAATGAACAAATGAAAGAGAATGTGAAACATCTCATAAGAAAAACAATCTGGAGAACAGACCAAGAAGACAAAATGAAAGAATAATCAGATTATCTTAAAGCTAAAATAAAAAAAAACTTGATACAAAAATACAAGAAATAATTATAGAAAATTATTCTGAAGCATTAGAACAAGAGAGGAAAGTAGAAATAGAAAAAAAAATCCACCAATCACCACCTGAAAAGAGATCTTACAAGGAAAACCTACAGGAATATCATAGTCAGAACCAGGAGAACATTGTACTCAGTAATAACCACATTATGAGATGACTGACTTTGATAGACTTGACTCTTCACAGCAACTCAAGAATCTAAGACAACTCCAAAAGATTCATGATAGAAATTGCTATACACACCCAGGGAAAGAAATATGAATGCAGATTGAAGCATCCTATTTTCTCTCTTTTTGTTTTGTTGTTTTGTTTTGTAGCTTCATGCCTGTAGTTCTTCCCATTAGTTCTAATTGTTCTTTACATCATGACTAATGGGAAAATATACTTAACATGAATATACACGTAGAACCTATATTGGATTGTATGCCATCTCAGGGTGTGGGAAGAAATGGGAGGGGGAAGAAAATTTAAAACTCAAAATCTTATGAAAGTAAATGTTGAAAACTAAAAATAAATTTTTCAAAGAAGGAATATCATAGTCAAATTCCAAAACCCTCAGCTCAAGTATAAAATATTATTAGAAATAACAAAAAAAGCTAAATATTGCAGCACCACAATCAGCATCACGCAAGACCTTGTAGTGATGACACTAAACGACCACAGGTCTTGGAACACTCTATATTGAGGAGCAGAGCAAAAGAACTGGGGTTGCAGCCAAAAATATCATACCCAGAAAAGTTAAGCATAATTCTGAATGAAATAAAAATGGATATTTAATGAATTGTCAGACTTTTGGGATTTTGTTTTTTAAAAAAAAAACTGAACTTAATAGAAGATTTGACATACAAGAGCCAAGAGAAATATAAGCTATATATCAAACAGTAATTACAAGGCACTCAGTAAGGACAGACCATTTACTTTTTATATGAGAGAATTTAAAATATATGTCTAAGATAACAATCAGGAATTGCGTAGTCTGAAGAAATACTGGGGTAGACCTGAGAATGATTTGATTCAAAAAAAATAAAATCATCCAGAAACAGGTAAAAAGTAATTATCTTGTGCAAATGAGGTGCAAGAAGAAGGACTGATCCAAAGGAACTAGATGGCAGAAAAGGGCTGGTAGTTCTGGAACACTACTTTCACTGGGAATGGGTTTAAGAGGGAAATAAATGTATACATACATACATATATATATGTATATACATATATATATGTATGTATATGTATAAAAATCTTCTAAATTCAGAAATAAATAAAAGGCTAAGCAGATGTGAAGGAGAGGATAAGGGAAGGATTTTTAGAGGGGAGAGTGAGGGAATAAGATGATAGGCTGTATCAAAGGATGTTTAGGTGAATGGAAATGGGAGGGCTAGAGAGGGATCCTTGGGAGGAGGTAGATTAAGTAATAGGAGGACAAGGTAGTGGGTAGAAATAAAGTAGGGGATTCAGGAGGGATAGGAAGTAAATATGATAAATAAAATAAAGATCAGGAATAGAATTTGTCAGGAAAAAAGAACAGGGGTGGTAATCATGATCTCGGACAATATTAGGGCTAAAATAAATTCAATCAAAAGAGAAAAATAGGAAAACTACACTATATGTCAGCCCTATTGAGCAATGTTGTTTTGGACTATCTAAAACAACTAGATTCTATAAGGTCAGAATGTTGCTGTGGTATAAGAAATGATTTGTTGGTAGAATTTGAAAAATATGGAAAGATTCAGACTTACAAAGGAAGAGGTTATCCTCCTTCAAAGAAGCAGAGAACAAATTAGTATGATATGTTCTTACATAGATGCAAACGAATGTGTATGTTTATCTATGATTATGATTATAGATTACTAAGTAGATCTTTGTATATGTAATTGTATGTATGGAGGTGTATATGTATGGGTGTATATGTGTATATATGTATGCATATATATATATATGGATATGTGTATGTGTGTATATATAAATATATGATTAATTGTAGCCTTCTTATAGCAGAGAACAAAAGAAAATTTACAAGGAAGCAAAGAAAAGATGGACAGTTCTGAACGCAATGCATAGTATTCATAATATAGTCTTTCTTGAATTGGAAATTTATTGCTATATATTTTGAATCCTTTCCTATTTTCTGCTATATACATATGGTGTTTTTTTTCTTTTATTTTTTATTTAAATTACAATATTTAAGTTTATAATGTTTATTTTTCTTTTCTTATTGTGTATTTAAAGTTTATATTTAGTTTAAAATTATATATGTGTGTGTGTGTATATACACACACATACATACATATATAGTTATTGTGTATATATATATATATATATATATATATATATATATATATTATTTATTTATTTATTTATATGTTTATTTATTTATTTATTCAAAATACCTGTCTCCCCTCCACCATGCCAGGGTACAAAGGATATTTTTGTTCCATCTATTCTTACTGTAACACCTAAGTAAATACCTTTGCTAAAAGATAACTGAGATTACTGAATGTTGTTAGTGGGAAGTACATTGCTTGGGGCTGGTGCAGAACAGTTCTAAAAACCTAGCTCCTTAGGCTTACATTAAAACCTTGGGAGGAAGTAGTTGACCAATCTTCTAGGTATTTATATCAAACAGCAAATATAAATATAAGTTAGAAGAGGACTGGCCCAATAAAAGGTACTACATATACATTCTAAGTAAGTGGGAAAAGAAATTGTGATTTATTGGATAAAGAGCCATCTTTGAAGTCAGGAAGTCATCATTCATCATTTGTTGTTCATTTGTCTCAGTTGTGTCTGAATCTTCATGACCCCATCTATTGTTTTCTTGGTAAAGATTCGTTAGGGTTTGCCATTTCATTCTCCAGCTCATTTTATAGATGAGGAAACAGGCAAACAGGGTTAAGTGACTTGTCCAGAGTCACATAGCTAGTAAGTATCTGAGGCTGGATTTGAATTCAGGAAGATAAGTTTTCCTGACTCCACGTCCAGCATTCTATCCACTGGGACAAGTCAGGATGATCCAAGTTCAAATACAGTCTCTGTCACATATTGGGTTTGTGACCTTGGGCAAATCCTTCAAACTTTTAGTGCCATGAAGAACTCTCTAAACCTATTAGATTGCTCCTCTACTTTAGTTTAGGAAATTATTTCATTTGATGTCCCATAAAATTACAGGTATAAAGAAAAATGTCATTACTTATTATTACCAAAACCTCTCCCTCTAACTATTCTACATTTTTTAGCTTTATTTTTCTTCTCACATAATTTCCTTTACCTAGAATGATTCCATCTCCACCCAGTAAAATGTTTCAAATATCAGTTCATTCATTTATTCAACAATCATATTTATCAAGCACCTACTGTGCACAGAAGTGTTGACTAGATATGAGGTTTAAAAAAGATAGTCCCTGTGGAATTTGCAGTGTAGTAGGGAAAACAGAAGCATGTACAGATAACTATAATATGAAATCTTACATGCCTGTTATAAAATTGTAAAACAAATTATATAGGGTCTGAGAGGGGAGGTCATTACTGACAGATGACTCATATCTGACTTCATAGGACAGAGAACATGTGAGTTAAGCTTTAAGAGGGCTTAATAAAAACTGAAATAGCTGAAGATCAGGAGAGAACTAGGGAAGAAATCAAATCATGGATGCAGGAAAAAAATAATACATTGAATGGCTAGAGGATAATCCAGGTTAGCTAGAGAATATAGAACATCCTATGGATTTATTTGAGATAATGCTGGAAAGGTAGGGTGATACCAACCTTTGTGGAAGGCTCAAATGCCAGAGGAAAATAAACTTAATAGGTAATAAGGACTCATTAAAGATATTCAAACAGAACAGTAGCAAGACCAGATTTATGCATGGGGAAGATTAATCAGGCAGCAGAATGAAGGAAAGTTTGAAGGAAGAAATGTTCAGAGTCAATACAACTTGTCAGGAGAATACTTCAATTGTTCTTTTTTTTTTCCCCTGAAGCTATTGATATAATTATGATTTTAATAGAGTCATTTAGACTTATAGTTTTTCTAATATTTAACCAAACAGCATTCCTGATATAAATCCTAACTGGACAGAATGTATAATATTTGTAATATTGTGTGATAGTCAAATTAGTTAGATGACAGTGGATAGAGTAGAGTTCAAATCCAGCCTCAGACACTTACAAGCTCCATGACCCTGAGCAAGTGACTTAACCCTGTTTGTCTCAGTTCCCCTATTTGTAAAATGAGCTGGGGAAGGAGATGGCAAACCGCTTTAGTATCTGTGCCAAGAAAATCCCAAGTGATATCACAAAGAGTTGAATGCTACTAAAACAACAGAAAAAAATAACAACAGTTTCTTTGCTAATATTTATTTCTTTGCTATGTCTTTCTCTGACTTGGGAATTAAGACTATATTTTTTAATAGAAGAAAAATTGTTAGAAGTTTGTCTTTCCTTGTTTTGGCAAATTATATATGTAATATTGGAATTCATCATACTTTGAATTTATAATAAAATGTGCTTTAAGTCCTTATGGTCTAACTATTTTGGTTATTATGCACTAAGGAGTTCAATTTGGAATTACTGAATATCTTTTCCTGAGGTTTTATTTTTTATTTCTTATTCATTTAACTTGGGCAAGATTTGGGCAATAATTTGTAAATATGCATTCATTTCATTTAAGTTATCAGTTTTCTGGAATATGATTTGACAAAAAAAATCTATTTCTTCTTCATTTGTTTTGAATTCTCTTATTTTCTTTATATTGGCAATTTCATTTTGCCCTGTTTATCATATGAGCCAACATTGTATCTATTTCCTTAAAAAGAGTTTAAAGCATTACATATTAATTTAATAAAGATTTTCTGTTTTAATTGTTTTTCTTTTTTAATATCAGAATTTGTTTTACCCAAATTGTTTTGCCTTTTTTGCTACTTTTTTTAGTTGCATATTTGGTTCATTGATCTGTTTTGTTGATAAAAAGTGTTTAGTTATGTACATTTTCCCAAAGGATTACATTGGCTTCATCCAAAAACTTGTGGTACATTTTGTTATCATCATATTCTTTTATATGATTATGTGTTATTCCAATGATTTCTTATCAATCCACATTTTTTAATATTAAATCTTTAGTTTCCATTTAAGTTTGAATTATTTGTTGAAAATTATAATTAAAATTTTTCATATTGTCATCAAATTATGTATTTAATATTTCTGATTTTCTACATGAATTCAGATTTTTATGCCCTACCACATGACCGATATTTCCATGTATAGCTTAGTTAAATACATATTTCTTTCTGTTTCTCTTCAGTAATCTTCAAGTAACTATCATTCTAACTTTTCTGAAGTTCTATTAGAGTTCTTAACATTTTTTCTTATCTTTTTGTTAAATTTATTTAGTTTTAAAAGGAGCAAATTGAGAGTGCCAACTATTATACTTTTACATTCTGTCTCTCCCTGTAAATTGATGAGCTTTTGTATTTATATGCTTTTCTATTTGGGGTGTGTGTGTGTGTGTGTGTGTGTGTGTGTGTGTGTGTGTAGATCTATCTAGGTATATTGATGTGTATGTATATTCATACATGCAAACATGTGCATAAAAACAACATAACACATGGTATATGCAGGATAAATAAGAAATATTCACCTGAAGAAGGTACCAAAATTGAGATTAGGAAGACTTACTGCAGAAGATGGAATCAATAGATCAATAAACATTTATTAAGTGTCTATTACGTGCTGGGCATTTTGCTAAGTGCAAACTGGGAATACAAGAAGAGGCAAAAGACAGTCCCTGCCCTCAGAGAGCTTACTTACAATGTAATGGGGGAAATAACTCAAAAACAAATCTATGCAAAGCAAACTGTATACAGGATAAATAGAAAATAATTAACAGGAGGAAGGCATTAGAATTTGGGAGGAATTCGGGAAAGCTTCCTGTAGAAAATGAGATTTTAAATGAGACTTGAAGGAAACCAGGCAGGTCAGTAGTCAGAGCAGAGGCAGGAGAGTTTTCCAGGAATGGAGAACTAGCAGAGAAAATGGCCAGAGTTGAGAGATGAGAGTGTCTTTTTTTGTGGAACGGCAAAGAGGCCAGTGTTACTGGATCAAAGAGTTCATGTTGTGTAGTAAAGGTGTAAGAAGATTGAAAAGCAGGAAGGGAACTAAGTTATGAGGGGTTTTGAATGCCGAACAGCATTTTGTATTTGATCTTAGAGGCAATAAAAAGTCACTGGAATTTATTGAGTGGGGAGAGGGGTTGACATGACTGCACCTGTGCTTTAGGAAAAACATTTTAATGGGTAAATGGAGTATGGATTGGAGTAGGGAGAGAATTAATGCAGGCAGAACCCTCAGCAGGCATTAATTCAGATGTGTTGTGATGAGTGGTGGCAGTGTCAGAAGAGAAAAAGATGAACATAGGAGAAATTTTGCAAAAGTGAAATCAACAGGCCTTGGGAACAGCTTAGGTATGGAGGGTGTGAGATGTTTAGGACTGTAGGAAGACTCCTAGGTTGTGAACCTGAGAGACTGAGGAGGATGGATTTCATCTGGGACTTGAAGAAAGCCACTCTTTAGTCTCTGGCTGTCTATGTAACAGATCATAGAAAGCTAGAAGGAAGCTCAAAGGCCATCCAGTCTTCCACCATTTCTAACTTCTACAGCAGGATTTATTTCACACTCTGCTGATTTGTGATTCAAAAGAATCTAACTTTACAATAAGATCATAAGATCTAGAGCTTGCAGGGACTTTAGAGTTCATGCAGTCCAACCCCCTAATTTTATAGATGAAAAAGTGAGAGACCCAGAGACGTAAAACAGCTCGTTCAAGGTCACACAAGTAATCAATAGCAGAGCTCGGATTTAAACCCAAGCTATCTGAATCTAAATTTAGTTCTTTTGCCATTGCATCACCAAAATACTTTCATGTGAAGTATGTGTATTTATATGTGTGCATGCGTGTGTGTGTGTGTGTGTGTGTGTGTGTGTGTGAAAGGTTTTCCTAATGTAAAGTGAGAGGTTAAATATTTTGGAGTCTGAAGAATAGAGGCAGTGGCAAGGTAGATTACGGAAATATGGAAGTTTAAATGTATCAAAAGGGTAAAGAGCAAGAGTTGAAGGATTACTGGGGAATAACAGAAAAAAAGCAGTGGTGTGTGGCAGGAGCCTTGTGATTAAACTAAAAACTATTGCCAAAGAAATCTGATATAAGTCTAAATGCTAAATGTTTATATGTGGAGAAAAGGCATTTGGTGGCAGGCAAGTAATTTTTATGTCCAGGTTAAGTGCAAAGAGTTGCTCAATCTTCTCTCCTCAGCATCACAAATCAAAAAGACAAAAAAAGCCCAATGGAAAATTTGTCACGTTTAGAACGTGACAAATCTGTAAGAGCGTTTGAGGTTACTCTCTATTATTGACTAGTGGCAGTCATAGAGAAATGTATGTTTAGATTCCTCTCCCACCCTGCCAAAGTATGAAGAGCAAACAAGGAAGGAAGCAATAGTGTCATACAAAGAACCAGTGACAGATGGTCAGTGCATAATGATTGCAAATCTAGAGCAGCAAGGAGAAATATAGGACACACAAAAGAATAATATTCAGAGGGTGCCAAATAGAGTATTTATGACATATAAGAGACAGAAATAAATCACATGCAATCCAAGTTGTACTAGAATCCATAGTTTATGAGAACTGGTAGGAGGCCTGACCATCTAAATCTAATGTAAGTGCTAATAGTCCCAAAGAATCCCTTACAATTCAGATGGCACTGAAGAAACAAAGCGTTTTCCCCCCTAAGGATATCTTGGTACTTTTCAGTTTAACCCAATAATGGTGGTGGTTGTGGTGGTAGTGGTAGCAATGTCTTAGTCTTATATATTTTTTATCAATTCTTTATACTTCATGGATATTAGACCTTTAGTAAAGAAATTAACTGTGGTTTTTTCCCAATTAATTATTTCCTTTCTCATTCTAATTATATTTAACTTGCTTAGGCAAAAGCCTTTCAACATTATATTGTCCATTTTATCTTTTATGTTCTTTTATGATCATAGCTATCCTTTTTAGGTAAGAATTTTCTCTAAGCCTCAGTTGTGAATGGCACATCCTTCCTTTTTCCTTTACTTTTTGAAAATTACATGACTTTATGCACATGGATAGGGTAGGTGACAAAAGAAGTTAGAGAAACAACTGAAAAAGGAATTGTTATTGGGAAGTATGGGTTTAATCTCCAGCTCTGGCATTCGCTATGTGTTGATCTTGGACTTGTTATTTATGTGGCCAGGATAATTCTCTACCCTTATTGAACATGCTTCTGGTTTCAATGTCTAGTTGCACACATCAATTTAGAAACTTGGATGGAGGAGAGAGCTATTTCAGTCTATGCATAACTGACATGGTTATCTTACAGTCTACATGATAATCATTTGAAAAAAAAAGCCACCAAAAAGGTAAGTTTAGCCTATTTGCCAATATCTATTTCAGATCATGAGGACATAGAGGAATTCTACAATGAAATCAGTAAGACCCCCCCCCCGAGTCTATGTTAATACTTTAACAGTTGATTACTTTAATGCAAACTTGCTCATTAGGAAGAACCTCAAAAGAAATTTGGTAAATATGGTTCAAAGTTAAGAAATGGGACATGCTAAAAGATTATATAGTACACCGAATCTCTGCTCCTATATATTATACTTTTTTCAAGAGAATGAGAAGATGGGAAGCACCAAGAAATGTCACCGAAAATAACATTGATTCTGTTTTAATGAACAGAAGAAGACTGATTAATGATGTGACAATCATTTTCAAATTAGTTGTCATTATATATTCAAAAAATTAGTTGACAAATAAAAGAATCAAAATAAATGCCAAATCAGAGAAATAAAGGAAAATATTTAACATGCAGTTGAGGAAACTACAACTACAACTATTAAAACCAGCTAATGATCCTGAAAAAAAATGAGCTTAATAAAATATGTAGAGATACAGACTATCACTATTTACCAAAGCAATTAAACTAGTATGATTCAACAACAATAACAGCAAATCCTAGAAAGCAGCTCAGCCTGGAAACACTTTATCTTCTTGACTATTGAAGAAAGATGGAAGGAAAAGGTAATACCAGTTTAGAATATCAACTCACTTGCAAAAATTTTATGGCAAAGCAATAGAAAGATAAACACATTTACCAAAAGTTTTGGCAAGAGACCCAATTCAGTCTGAAGTATTTGAGAGCATCTAAGAAAGAAACTGGAAGGAGGACAGGAAACAGATGAAAAATGGGAAAAGATTTATCAAAAATTGTGTAACAAATATTTTTTCCAACTAATAAAAGTGGAAGCACTGATGTGCTACAAAAGGAAACAGAAATGTCATAAAAGTAAGCAAATACAGGAAGAACAGCTGTACTAGAATAAATATTCACAGAAGAAATCCACGTGGGAGGTGTTATGATTTTGAGGGGTTTGAGTCATTCATTCTCAGAATATCAAAAAGAGTAAGATACCAAATACCTGGAAAAATTATGGACCTCATTACTATAAGGAAAGCAGGAAGGAAGAAGGAAGAAAGGAAGGAAGGAAAGAAGGAAGAAAGGAAGGAAGGAAAGAAGGAAGAAAGGGAAAATGTGAAAGAAGAGAGAAGAAAGGGAGAGAGGAAGAGAAGAGAGCTATAAAATACCACACACACACACACACTCTCTCTCACAGACACACGCAATTTTAAGTTGGTAAAATGAAAAGGCAGTTTAATGACTTTACTCCAGCATAGCATCTCTAATATATTTGTTGAGATAATATAACTTTTTTCAAAAACAAAAATAAATTGATCACTGACTATAATTATTCTTATCACACTAGGGAAAATAATATGAAAATAATTGCTCACCCAAATTGTTTGACCTTTTTCATTGAGGTTATCCAACAGAGTACAATCTGAAGAGGAATTACCTATTGATGGTGCATTCCTCCAGATATTCCTGGTTGTGACTGATATTTTGCTGATTACATCAAGCTTTGAAACATTTTTCAACAACCTTGCTGAGATTCACAATGACTCAGAGGGTTTAATCTAACTATCCACAGAAGAAAAATCAAGTGGATGAAAAATGTTTATTATTGAGAGTTATATGAAGTTGAATAAAAAAATTAATATGGCTGAGCCATATATGTACACACACAATCTACATATGCATATGTGTACATTTACATTTGTGTGTACATACACGTGTACATATCTATATACATGTCTACATCTATATTTATATCTATATATATGTATATATGTGTGTGCATAAAATGATGGACTAAAGGTCAATGATGAACTTGGCTGAAAATCAAACTAGAGGGAAAAGTGGGTTAGATTGACTTTGGAAAATGCACATTTTTTTAAAGCCCCAGACCTCTTCCTAAAACAAAGGCTTTTCTAATTCTTAACATATTTTTTTCTTTTTTCAAGACGTATCACGATGCCTGACAAATCGTAACTACTTAATGCTTGTTGACTTGATCTTTAGTGACTCTAGATGATTGCAAGTTAGAGAAACTGTAGAGTTCAAATTAAGGTCATAGGTCATTCAAAGGAAAACAGAGAGAGTCAAGACAGATATAAGTAAACCACAGCTTATTGCCAACAGGAACTGCACTGGAGAAGTGATGTAAAGGATTTCATCAGAGAGATGAGCTGTGTGACTCCCTCAAAAAGATGTGAATTGATGTTGTAGCAACAGTGAGAGATACTTGACAGAGAATAATTCCTTTAGCTCCATCAGTCATCACATAATGTCAAGAGGCCTAGAGCAAGCACACCTTGTGGATCTCCTATGGTAAACTTGTTGGAAGGCAAGAAAAAGATGTGTGAACCAGGCACATTTTGCTCTTTTAAATGAAGTACTGACCTGGGCATCATACCTCCATTCTTTTTCTCATTCTTTTCTCCACAGCTTCCCAATGCCTCTCCACTAACTTAAATCTTGCCCATCTTGAAAGTCCTGATTTCCCCATTCTTTTGCTATTGCTATTTGCTATTGTCTCTTTCCTTTTAACTCCTATTGGACTGTCTTTGATATTATTTGGGCTCTCAGCATGTGTTCCCTTGTAATAGCTTTGATCTTTCTGTGTGTATGCTGTTTCTCCAAATAGGCTGTGAACTTCTTGGCTTCTATGGTACCCTGTACTTACAAGAGTTCAATAAATGCATATGAATAATATTTTTGTAATGAACTTTTTCCAATTACTGACATTCATCTTATGTACATTTATATTCATAGAGATATTGACAAGTATGGATTCTTATATGCATTATGTTCCAAAAAAAGAATTTAAATAGTGCACTTTCAAATAATTTTCCTAGCCATAGAGAATACTGAGTATTTTGGTAATATTTAATCACTTAATATTATATCTACCTGTCTCATAGCATGTGAAATCATTACTCTCAATTTCTATACATCAGATTTGTAATGCTTAGTACCTTTAAAAAGTACTTTTGCACATGATTTTCAAGATTTTTAGAAAGATTGAGTTAGATTATTTGAATTCAGTTGATAGCAAGGATTAAGTAGCAGTATATTTTACCATTAGAGGTAGTATGGCATAATGAATAAAATTCCAGACTTGAATCCAAGAGAACCTGGGTTCATTGCCTACCTCTGTCACATATTGGCTTTGTGATACCTGCCAAATTATTTAAACATTCAGTTCCTTGAACAATTCTCTATAACACTATAATTTGCAGAGAAGGAGCCAACTTGCACTGGCAGAAGAAGTTTACTCACCTGAGAGTTCCTGGTAACAACCATATCCCTTATATTTTACTATTATCACACTTACTATGAATTTCAATTGTTTTAACTGAAGTTCAGTACAATTTTCCTGATACTGCGAATAAAGTATTTAAATACTTACACAGTCACTATAGAGTAATTCACATTGATGTTTCAAGTGTTTGGACAATTACTTCAGAATCTCTAAATTAGAAAGCATTTTTTAGGCTTTCAACCTTGGACAGATTTGACTATCAGAAGTTTCTAAAATTGAGGGGAAAAATGATTCAGAGTTATTTCTATGGATATGATGGAAGCAAATAGCATCTTGGAAGCAGCTTCCCATGCTTTGAGTGTGTTTTGAGTGTGGAAGAAGTCAGAATAGCCTGTCAAAGAACAAAAAGCTATTTAGGCTCCATTCCCATTCAGAACCATTCATAACTTTTCAAAGAGTTTGGAAACTTCTGTGAACAAGTATTTCCAAGGGGAAAAAAAAATCTGAAACCTATGATCTGAAGAGAAATCGAAAATAAAACTCTCTAAATAATATAAAATGTAAATAATCATAGAGTTGGAAGTGTGTTAGAGAATTCCTCATAGTTCTAATATGGAAGGAACTTCAGAGATCATCTAATAAATAATCCTCATTTTACCAATGAGGAAACTGAGGCTTCAGCAAGGTAAGTGATTTGCTGAAAATCATATAGATAGCAAATGACAAAATCAACATATGAATTCAAGCCCCCAACGGCAAATCCATTATACTATTCCTGAACCTTTTAAAGATAGGTAGTTTATTTACATCTACAGTACTAAAGAATGCATCTTAATTATAAATTTTGGAAGATACCAAGGAAATAATATAGACAGATATAATGTACACTGCTCAGCTCTCAGCTGTTATCTATTTGGAGGACAAGTGAGAACTAGCAAGTAAACAAAAATACCCAGCTTCAGAATATTTTTAAATTTTGTGACCTTAATAAGATTTTTTTCAATATAGAAAGAGGATTGAAGCAGTTGCATATTCCATGTACTAAAATTCATGCATTTATTAATAGGAATATTTCAGACCTGACTGAGAGTTTATTTATACATATTTTAGATATAATTCTAAGAGTTTGGTTTCCAAACCTAAAATATATTGAGGACTCCTAAAGATTGTATCTCCAAGTTATCTACCTGTTGATAAAAGCAAGAAGTGACTTTTGACATCAAGGCAGCAAAAAAGAAAAAAAAAACTATTTTAGCCTTACACCATTTTGTGTAGCACCAAACAAAACAACACACCGTTATGGGCCTTACTTACAAGCATCATTCTATTATCATTGTTCAGGCATAATCATGATGTGTTCAAAACTATGACCCCTGGTTACTAATGAAAAGTCCAGTTCTATTCAGGATACATCTATGTCCTTATTAATACAGATAATGAATCCCATGAAGTATTCACATTCAATTTCGTACTGCATGTTTCCACTGAGCTGAGACCAATGACCATATTTGCATAATTATAACTTTGAATAGTGGGAATTCAAATACAGAAAGCCACTTCACAGAATTCATTATTTGCACTAATCGGGCCCTAGCTATACTCATTCTCAGAAGGCAGGAAACTGTGATTTCTCCTGGGTAAAAATAATCAGCCTGTCACCAATTTCTCACTGCTATTTGACTTCTGCTAAACTTACTGCAGTCTAATGTTCAATGTCGTTATTTGTCTATAGATATGTATATCATTCCTGTAGTAGCAGCCTGTATAATCTTAGAGAACAAGGAACCATGTTGTGTTTTTTTGTAGTTCTTGTATTATCAGGGTATAGGACAAACCATAGATTTGAGAAGCTTAATATTGATAATTATTTAATAGTTTGAAGTATAATATGCTTTTGAGAATATTTCTACCCCTAGTAAACTTGTTTTTTAAGTTTGTGAAACTTTAAGGGGCAGCCTTTAAGTATTTAGGCATTCAGAAAATTTAGATATTCAGAATTACTGGGTAGATAAAAGTTAACAGCACCCTCTGAATAAATAATACAGTGGTTCATTTGTCTAATGGTCAGAGAATTATAGTTACTAAAGAGTTGAGATGTCTGTGTCCTCTTAATTTACTTGAATTGTTCTCTTGCATGCTTAATTGGAAAGGAGTATATTTTAATGAGATGACTTAAAATCTACAAATTCTGATTTTGTGTGACTGAGTGAGGCAAAACACTTGAAAATTCTAAAATACAAACAGAAACATCCTTAATTATTCCAGTGATTATGCCACCTTTTTCTGCAGACATATTCTCCACAATGTAAGAAAATAAATAGAATCTAGGAATGCTATAAGATCCTTGTGCTTTTCATAGTCATTGTATTTATTGATTAGTATATTTCATTCTCTGTTTTGTCTTTCAAGTAGTTTGTGTCTCCAAGTTTTCTAGACCCACATTACCCATCAAATTTCTGCATTAGGACAATATTTGCCATGGTAGAATCTCTATTATTTGTGAGGGGGTAATCAGGGTCAAAAGATAATGCTAGTGAACTGAATGTGATCAGAGACTGGAATAGAGAGATAAAGATAAAAAACTACGGATGAAAAGGAATATTCCAAAGAGAAATTGATCCATATTACAGATAGGAGATGGGCGAGGGAACAGAGAAGCCTATAGGCAATGTGAAGGTAAGAAAAATATTGACAAGGCATGAAAAAAGGATGATATTCTGGTTTACAAAAAAAAGTTATATGTTTAAAGTAGTTCTTCCTAGAAAAAAGAATAAATGAATTGTATAAGGTAGATATAAAGCTTATTTCTAAACATCTCAAAGATCTAAAAAGTCCAAAGCAATACAACTTGCTGTTTGTTGAAGAACCCAAGTTTTCAAAACCACATGTCCCCAAAACACATTATAAGCCTGTTTTATTCCAAGGTACTGAATTTATTGTTAGGCTCATGGAAGTAGGGCCTGAAGCTGTGATTTCACTCACATTAAGAAACTAATGGATGAAGAAAGTCTCTCTACCTTAAGCACTATCTTTGCAACTTACAGTATTAGAGAGGTGCTTAGTATTCTGAGATGTTAATCAATCATAAACACTTATTAACTGACTATTATGTACTATGAATTGTGATAAGTGCTGCAGTAACTTACCCAGAGTCACTGCTAGTATATGTCAGTGAGTAGGTCTTGAACTCAGGTCTTCTTGGCTCCAAGTATGGCTCTTCAGCCATTATTCTGGGCTACTTCCTTCTTGTATTGAGCTTATTAGAAAATAAACAAAAAAAAACCCCTTAAAAACTGAGCTTTTTGCATTTTTCCTAAAAGAAGAACTTAGAATTAGTAAATTTTATATTTTTCTAACAGAGAAAATATGCTGAATGAAAAAAAAAATCTCTAGAATAGAAACGCCATGACAGCAGAGAAACTTATATCTAAACTTTATGCTCATAAAATTGTTACGTAGAGATATATTTGCAAAATGACATGTAAATGTAAACTATTATTATTAATACTATGATTTTAATACATAATTGAAATTTTAAAATGCCACCCAAATTATATGCCCAAAGTTTCTTAATTGTCAGTACCCTTTGTCTTTGAAATACTACTACCATGCAAACATACAAAGGGGAGCAAAAACAGAGGAAAAGGACCAAAGAGTACAAAAATATTTATTGAAGAACATATGTTGTAGCAAAGGATTGAAAGTAAAATTGGTGCCCAGCCATCGTGAAGCAAATCATGGCTTATAAATGTGAAATAGAATGTCACTGCACCATAAGAAATTATTAATATGAAAAAATCAGAGGGACCTGTGAAGATTTGTATAAACTGATACAGAATGACCAAAGTAAAACCAGGAGAACAATTGCCATAATCATCACAACAATGTAAATGAAAATAACTCAAAAGATTTTAGAATTGTGATCTATGCATTGACCAACCATGACTTCCAATAACTGATAAGGAGAAATGTGACATACCTCTTGGGAAAGAAATGACAGGGGCAGCTAGGGGGTGCAGTGGATAGAACACTGGCACTGGAGTTCTGAGTTTAAATCTGGCCTCAGACACGTAACACTTTACTAGCTGTGTGACCCTGAGCAAGTCACTTAACCCCAATTGCCTCACAAAAAAAAAAAAGAAAGAAATGTCAGCCTAGAGGAACAGAATTGGATTTCAGAAGCAAGCAACAAATATGTTGGATTTTTCAGCTTAATTATTCCAATTTTTTACAATGCAGGACCTCTGTTCGGGAAGATATGAATGAATAGGTAGTCATGAAAAAAAAAGAAAGAAAAGATCATAAACAAAATATCTTAAAAGCACACAGAACAAAGCACAATAGTTCAAAACTGAATACAAACAAAAAAGGTACATTTATTGTCACCATATTAATTTACCATTAATAGAACAATTGTAATTATCAGAAATTGTTTCCTATACAATCTTATTCTTTGCATACTAAAAAGTTCTTGTTTACAAATGATTGTTATGTTCATATTAAAAAAAATCTCAATTCACAAAAAAAAAAATCAATGAAGCAATGTATGCACAAAAAAAGACAGCTAGGTGACTCAGTGGATAAAGCACTGGCCCTAGAGTCAGGAAGACCTGAGTTCAAGTTTGATCTAAAACACTTACTAGCTGTGCGACCCTGGGCAAGCCACTTAATCCGTTTGTCTTAATCCACTGGAGAAGGAGATTGCAAACCAATCCAGTATCTTTACCAAGAAAACCCCATGGACAGTATGATCCATGGTAATAAAATGCCAGATGCTACTGAATGACAAAACAACACATGAACAGAAAAGGAGGTGGGCCATTCATCTAGTGAGAGTGAAGGATAATAGCTGGGCAGCCTGAGTCTAATACCACCAAATCTTTTCCATCCCCAGAGGAAGGCCTCTAGAATTTTGAGTAGACCCATTATAAAGAATTTATAAGAGGACCTGAGTAAGAATAAAAGACATTTAAATGTTTTGCCTAGAAAGAGCATAAGTGACTTGCTCACATTAGGCACTTAATGTTTGTGGAATTTAAATAAATTGTGGATGGCAGTCTATTTTCCTGATCTTCTTGACTCTCTTCAAGAATGGAGCATCAATGGGACCTATTGGAGGAAATCAGTTCATTTGCTTTTTTGGATCAGCCTTAGAGCTATATGAAGGGAAAGGCTAAAGACTATAACAAGAAGCAAAAGACTTGTCAATAAAAATGCCTGTTAAATTTCATTTTCCCTGATCACAGAGGCTGATTTCCATCTAGGTGTATATACCAGTGCCAACAACAATGTCTTAAATAGAAAATGCTTAATAAATGTCTTTTTTTTTCATGTTTTTGAGACTGTCTTCCTATCTCACTCCAACTGAAAGTACAGTGACCACCCAAGTGTCAATCCCAATATCAATTGTTATGGATCTTTAACATGTTACAGTTTTCTCATTAGGATTGACCCCTCTTCAGCAAGTTGGTGGCCCTCCACTCCCTGGAGTTCACCATACTGCTGTGAGATTTAATAGGACATCAGATCATCTTTAGCTCTACCACAGTTCAGAATTCCGGAGTTCAAGTGATCCTCCAGCTTTAGCCTCCTCCAATAGCAAGAATTTCAAGTGTGTGCCACTGTATCTAGCTTAATGAAATATCTTTTCAGGGGCAGGTAGATTTCACAGTGGTTAGAGCACCAGCCCTGGAGTCAGGAGGACCTGAGTTCAAATCTGGCCACAGGCACATAATACTTACTGGTTGTGTGACTCTGGATAAGTCACTTAATCCCATTGCCTAACCAAAAAAAAAAAATCTTTTCATATCGGTTGAGTTGAAGAAGTCCATAGCTAAGGAAATTGACAGAGACTAACCAATTCAATTTAAATTGAACTAATTAAGCATTTACTCTATGATAAGTACTGTACTAAGTACTGGGGATACAAAGATAAACACAACAGTCTCTGCCTACAACAAAAGAGATGACGTGCACAGATAAGGAAAAAAATATATAAAAATATTTTACTATTGAGAAAATTGCTAGCAACTGAAGGAATAGAGAATTATATCTTGAGGGAAGTGGTGCTTGACATAGCTTTAAAGGGAACTAAGGCCATAACTGGCAGAGATAGGGAGGAAGAGCAATTAAATAGGGTGTCAGAAGCAATGGTGATTGGCATCATTAGGCCAAGTATTAATATGACCTTCCCAGAAGTCCTGGCACAGATTTGACTACTGCTTTTAGAGCCAGAGTGGGTGAAGGGGAAATGGGGAAGTGGACTAGAAGGAGAGTAATATGAGGGAGCTGCCTGGGAAGTGGCTGTGGTGGGCCTGTGGCAAGGATAGAATAAGATGAATACTCACCATTTAGAACACGGGATCACAGGGAGTGGGAGCTTGAGTTCTAGAGGAAGAGCGATTAAACAGGGTGTCCTATTCACATTGTTTCTTAGTATAGTTTTAAACTATTGAAGTTTTAAACTGTATACTGAGACTTTTGAGACACCCTGTATTCTTCAGCAGTCCTATGATTTCACCAGTGGAGTGACCTTCCAGAGAGAAATAACTTCAACCAATCCAAATCCATACTATCTTTAAAACTTCAAGTCTTTGTTTAAGAGTGAAAGATTGAGTGACATGTCCAGGGTCGCACAACCATCCTGAGTGAGAGGTGAGGCTTAAACCCAAGTCTTTCTGATTTTGACATCAACTCTTTATCCACTACAATTTTACTTTCATGGCACAAAAATATCTAGACCATAATTCAGTTGATCTTTGATCTCACCAATGTGGTATAGTGAATAACCCATCCACATTTCATCATTCTTGTCCATATCCTTCCAATTATCTTCCATGTTCTCAATAAAAGATACAAACATTTTTGAAGACTTTCTCCATTACTCTTTAACAAATTTTTATTTGTTTTAATTTATGAAATATAGCAAGCATTTCCATATTTTATTTTAGAATAAAAAAAGATGATTGCATATGAGATAGCAAATCTATTATATACAACTTGCTATTCCTTTTAAATACATAATAAAGTTATCATGTAAATTTATTTTCTCCCTTTTCTTCCCTATGCTTCCCACCCTAGAGATGTCTACCATTAGATACAAATATGTATATATGTTTAGAACCATTCTATTCATACTATTTATCAGTTCTTTTTCTGGATACTCCATAATTTTTTCATCTTTTTTTGTGTGTGTGACGTAGTGCAACATTTTGGCTATCTAGCTATTTTCCATTATTTTCACTATTGTATTAGCCCACCTCCTTTTCCAATAATACAGTTCCTGGCAACCTCCACGCTATGCTCTTTGTAGCTATATCCTTCACCTCCTACCAGAATTCAAGCTCCCACTCCCTGTGACCTTGGGTTTCGAATGGTGAGTATTTATCTTATTCTGTCCTTGATAATAGGCCCACCACAACCACTTTCCAGTCAGCTTCATGTTATGTTACTCTTGTCCTAATCCCCTCTCCCACTGGGGAGACTCTAAAAGCAGTAGTCATATCTGTACTGGAAAGGCCATGTTAATAATTTGCCTAATGATGCCAATCACCATTGTTTCTGACTTCCCAGTCCAAAACACTTCTCCTGAGCCACTCATCTCCTCTTTCTCTCTCTCTCTCTCTCTCTCTCTCTCTCTCTCTCTCTCTCTCTCTCTCTCTCTCTCTCTCTCTCTCTCCTGGAATCATCATTCTGACTTCCTAGTCCAAAACTCTTATCCCTATCCATGCATATCTATCATCTATCTACCTATCTATCAATCTATCTATCTACCTATCTGTCTGTCATCTATCTACCTATCAATCTAATCTATCTATATCTGTAGATAGAAATATATGAAGTTACATCCTTATCTAGAGATATACATATAATCATCTTTTAGAATGTATATACACTTTTTAAGGATAGGATCTTTCTTTTTTGCTTGAATTTTATCCTCAGTGCTTTACATAATGCCAGGTTTAATAAATGCTTTTTCTATTAATTTGTTAATTCATTCCTGGCTAGTATTTTATACCAAGTCATTATTGGTACTATGTCTATATATAGGGAGTATAGCACTCTATGATTCCTAGCCATATAGCATCACTGAAATAATTTTTTTTTAATGAGTTTTCTTTCAGGGAGGAGTTTCAAGATCACTGAAAGTACTTCTAAATTGACCAAATGCCATCTATTCCAATCTACTCTTCCTAAACCGAATATTAATTACTTATTATACAAGATTGCAGTAGGATTAACCTAATAGACAAAAAATTCTACACAACGCATATTTTAAGTTCATTTTCTTCTTTCCTTTTTTATAGATACGGCTAGTTTTAAAACTTTTCCTCTTAGACCTGAGGATCAAGTTTATTTGAAAGGTTTCATCATCCAGGTCCCAGTTACTCAGCTACTAATCAGCTTTTGAAAGGAAGCAGTAGGAAAAAGGTGACACCATTTAACTCTTCCAGCAAGCCCTGCTGTTTATTGTTTACTGAAATCGAGATGAGATTGATCATGCACTTGACTTCCCTTTCAAGGAGGGCAGATCACTGCCATTTCCAATGACTTGAATGTAAATATTGTAAGGTCACCTTAGACATGTTGTAAGTAAGGTTGTATTTGCTGTGAATATTTCAAGAGTATTCCTAAATCTTAATTTGGTTTAAATGCAGGTTTCTATAAGTTAAATAACTTCTTGCTCATTTTCTCTTTTCCTTTTCTCCTAGATCAATGTGTGTGTGTGTGTGTGTGTGTGTGTGTGTTGCACATGTAAACACAAACAGATACTTCAAGGGAGCTCAATGTAGTCTGTGAACTATGAGGCACTCATTTGGTACTTATTCATTTAATAGACATTTATTAACTTTCTGCTATGCGAAAGGCATTGTGCTAGTGCAAGGGATACACACACACACAAACACACACACACACAAAGAAAATACAATAGTTTCTATCTTCAAGGAGCTTACAATCTGAAGAGAACATGTTCATGGATAAATCATTACAAAATACATATGAATTAAATACAAAATAAAAAAATGAAGTAATGAGGGAGAGAACTACCAACAAAAGAATCATGAAAGGACTCTTGTGAAAGGACAATAAAGCTGAACTTTGAAAAAAGTTATAGATTCTAAGAGACAATGGTGAGGAAAGAACACATTTTAGACATGAGAAAAAATCTGAGGTAAGGCCCAGAGCAAGAGATGGAATATTGTGTGTAGGGAATGGCAAGCTAGTGAGTTGCCAGGCATATAGAAGGTATGACAGGGGCTTTCATATAATAAGTCTCCAAAAGGTAAACTAAATCCAAACTGTAAAGATTGGATATGGAAGATGGTGGAGAGGGAAGGTCAAAGATGGTTCTTAAGGGAGGCAGAGCCAAGATGGCAGTGTGAAAGCAGTGACTTGCTTGAGCTCTACCCCAAATCTCTCCATATACTCATAAAAATGGCTCTAAACAAATTCTAAAGCATCAGAACACACAAAAATACAGAATAAAACAAATTTCCAGCCCAAGACAAAAATGGTTCTTATGATTTGCTAAAGGACAACTGGGAAAATAATGATCTGCTAACAGATATATTGGAGGATGAACAATGATCAAAACTAATTCTCCCCATTTTCACATGACAAGTAAGAGTTGATCATACTTGCTACGCATCTACCTTAGAGGAATGATTTTATTATTACTCAAAAGTACTCAAACTAGAACTTTGAGTTTCTTGGAGAAAATGTGTTGCATAAATATCTTCCTTTATTTCCCTAGAACACCAAAATGCCACAATATTATATCCTATCAGATTTCATATTTTAAGTTACCCTATATATATAGCAATAACCACAAAATACACACACATGAAAGGAAAATAAAAGAGAAACACATCAGAATAAATTATGCTGTGGAAATCATCCCAAATGATATATAAAATAAAATGATACAATTTTGAAAACAGAATCAGCATTGAAAGAAAATTGGCTAAAAATCTAGAGTTTAAAAATAAGAATAAATAATTATCTAAGTCAAATGACAAAGTAAAAAAATAATAATAGAAACATGTCTAAGTGAAGAAGGAATGAGGGCATAAGAAGTATATAAGTATTTTTATTTTCCAGATACACAATGTCCTTATTTTTTTTGTTATTATTATTACAAAGAGAAATCAGGTATATAACTATTCATTGTGATTTGCCCTTAGACATTCCATGACTGTTTTTACTGGCTCGGTTAAGCATAAATTCATAATTTTATGGTTAAGGGAGCTTGAGATGAGATGCTGAATTCTCTTTATTTGGTCCTGTCACTTTTAGGGGAACCATCTGCTGTCACCTTACAGAACCATGATTGCATTTTTCAAGTAAAATCAAGAAAAATATGCATTTAATCTTGGATAAAGAAAAATTTCTGTGTATTAATTTGATTATTTTTATTCTACCCACATCAGTTTTTGAGAATGAGAAGGACCAGATAATAATGCATTAATACTAAATTAAATTTGATATATTCCACAAAGATTTATTGAATAATTACTGTGTGTTGAGGATGTCTGCTAGTTGCTAGGAGAAATGCAAAATTTATATATGAAATTGTCACTTTCCTCATAGAACTTACAAACTAGAAAGGAGGCAGTTTGGTAGTGTCAACATACCTGTTCATTCTTCTGACTTTATTTTTTTTTTGTCAGAGACACCAATATTAATTTAGTATCCCCATATTTGGTGACTGTCTTTTTCTTTCATTTCTCATACATAATCAATTATGAGGTCCTATTTATTCCATTTCCATGATGTCCCCTTCATCTGCCCTACCTTTTCTCATTATACTTCCACCATCTTATTTCAGGTCCTCATTACCTATTGCCTGGACTATTGCAATACCCTTATTATAGCTGATCCCAGCTCTTCTCTTTACTCCTCCTCTCCCAATCTGTCCTCCCTACTACTGCCAGGAAAAAGAAAATGGTTTTTTTTGTTTTTATTTTTTTTATAAATGGATCCACTCATGTCACATCTTTGCACAGAAATCTTAAGCAGCTATTGTCTCAAGTAAATTATAAATGTCTTTCAAATTCTTTATTATTCTTTCATCTTTATTGTAGTAATGTGTGTAGTTTTCTTTGATCTACTTACGTCACTTTGAATCAGTTTACATCTTTTCATGCTTCTCTGAATTCTTCATATTCATCATATTGTATAGTCTGATAATTTCCATTATATTCATATATCATAATTTTTTTTTAGCCATCAGAAATCTACTTTGTTTCCAATTCCATGATGCCACACACACAGACACACACACACAGACACACACACATACACACAAGCTATCATGAGTATTTTGGAGCACATGTCATCTTTCTTACTGTCTTTGACCTCTTTTTGATCTATGTATAGCAAAGGGATCTATGTGCCCTTGTCCCCTACAAAAGAATCTACTGTGTTTGAGTGTGGTTGGAGGTGTAGGGGGTGTGGGTGTGTATATACACCATTTCTTTCTTTTATCTCCTTGTCATATAGACCTAATAGTAGTATTACTGGGTCAAAGGGTAAGCACAGTTTAAATTCTTTAGGGGTTTAATTCCAGATTATTTTCCAGAATGGCTAGACCAGCACAGCTCCAATAATAACACATTCATATAGCTACTTTCCCAAAGCTGCCTCAACAAGTATAATTTTTTATCATTGTCCATCTGATGTGTATGTGTTGAAAACTCAGTTGTCTCAATTTAGATTTTCCAATTAATGATTTAGAAAATGTTTATATATTTAGAATTTGGATTCCATTTACCTATTAGGGAATGAATTTTTGTAAAATAAATTTGAATCAGTCCCATATATATCTCAGATACAAAACCTATCAAGGAAACTATAAAAAGTCTTTCCTCAGCTAATTGTATTATTTTTAAAATAACCACTCCCTATATTGATGACTTTTTTTTGGCCATCTCTGCCAATCTGTTGAATCTAAAGTGAATTCTCAGAATTCTTTTTTTTAATTTACTATTAGTACTAATCATTTAGAGGAAATCTTTCTTGTTGTTAATAAGTTTTAATTATTTAGAAAACTGTTTGTTTATATATTTTGCCCATGTATTCATCTGGGAACAACTTTTTGTGTTATATATTTATGCTACTTTCCTACATAGTTGGATATCAGGCTTTTTCTAGAGATAATTTACAGAGACAATTTCTTGTACTAGATATGGCAATGAGGCAAGAAGATAATGGGCTCAAATTTTGCCTTATGCTCTTATTAGCTGCATGACTCTAGACACTTATTTTAAGCTCTCTGTGCCTTGGTACCTCACTTGTAAAATGAAAAGTTTCCTCCATATATCCATTCTGTCTCTGTTCCTTGATGCTATTATTCCTGCTTAATTGCTTCTCTTCACATGCTAACCATATTGATTTCATCCATGAAGAAGCTTTTTAGTTTCTTGAAATTGAACTTTTTTATTTCTCTTTTTCTCCCTTTTTAAGAAATCTGTCTTTTGCCAAAGATGTCAAAGAACTCTGAGTTCATTCTCTTCTAATTTTTAACGATATGACCACTTTTAATATTTAGAGCAAATATCTTTTTCTAATTCATGGTTAAATTGTATAAGGTGTTAGTCTAAACATAATTTCTGCCAAAGCTTTCTAGTGGTTCTTGTCAAATAGTGAATTATTTTCCAAATAATTTATGTTCTTAAGCATATCAAGCACTAAGTTATTAAATTCGGCTATTTCTTATTCTTGCTCAAGTAGTCCATTCTATTCACCATGTGTTTAACCAGTAGCAAATTATTTTGGTAAATTTTGTTTATTATAGTATTTGAGGTCCTGCAAGGCTATTCTACCTTCCTTCCTTCTTTTCCTCCCATTATTTCCTTTGAGATTCCATCAAATGAATCTTGTTATAATTTTGTTTAGCTCCATAAGGTATCTCATTATAGACTGATCGGAATGACATCAAATCTATGTAACTCCTATCCCAAAGCTGATTTGTATGGGACTCTTTCCTTATTGATAGATACTGAGCCCCTGTCCTACACAAGAAGTAGGGTGGAGTTGGTGGGATAGACAGCTTCAGTTCTCAGCAGTTCCCACTTTGAGCCTGGTTAACTTCAAGTTTTCTGTGATGGAAGAGATCAATCTCACTTCAGATTACTGAAGGAAAAAACTGTGGAAAAAAAATATATATAAATTCTCCATCATGCCCCTATTCCCGGATTGCTACATTAGAGACTACAGTGAGTTTCCCTTTGGGTGAAATCCAAGACATTCTCCCGGTTGAAATGAGTTACTCACTTCCAAATGGGAGAGCTCTTTCTCAACCTGTATTATCTGGTATATATTCCCCTATGTATACATTCTCTGATTTCTGTTTTGCTATGATTTGGATAAATGGGTTTCTTTGATATTTGGTATGTCTGCTTATTATGGAATTGGTATTAGGTAGGGAAAGAGTCAAGGCTTTTTTTTTTAAGCCAGTCATCATTTTCTTCACCAACAGAGGTAATGTCTCCTTTTTCATGTCTGAAATTATTTTTCTCTTGTAATGTTGCTATCACTCGCATCTCTATAACTATTTCAAACAACTCTGAGGAAAGAGAAGAGCCTTACTTTTTCTTTACTTTGGGAGAAAACTTCTAATATTTTACATTTGCTTATAAGGTGAGAATCCCTACTTTCAGTCATTAGCAATGTCGAGAAAACCCCTTTTGCCCCTAAGATTAAATGGAAGTCTGTCTAAAAAGTCATTGGTTTGATTTTTTTTTCTTTCAGCTGCCTGATTTATTGAGGATTTGTCTTCTAGACACCTCAAAGTGTCAGAGAATAAAGAAGAAACAGTGAAAGAGGAAGAAGAAACAACTGAACTAACAGAAATTTCAATTGAGTCATTTACCAAATTTTGGGGGAATGTCTATTTTGTTCTGTGGAGTATGCAAGCACTGGTAATATATAAACCTACATTAAGCATGGTTCCTTCTCTTAAGACATTTATAATCTAGGAGAAGAGTAGGAAAATATGCATTTATGAACATAAAGCACTGTTATTAGTACTGTTAGAGAAACAAGTAAAATGATAAAGGATTCGAGAATATAATATAGTATATATTATGTATATTATACACACACACACACACACACACACACACATATATATATATATATATATATATTTTAAAATATCTTTTCTGGTTGAATTGAACCAGAATGGCTCCATGGAAAATGTGGTATTTGTGCTGGACATTCAAGACTGAATGATATTTAACTAGGCAGAGTTAGGAAGGAGAGTTGTTTAAATATTTCAGGTTTATGGGGTACAATATAATCTCCTACAAAAGATATATACTGAAAGGTCCTCTCATGTAGTAACAGATTTCAAACTCTCCTTAGCGCATAAAATTTAGTACTGAAATGTGACAGAATTTAACTTAGGTCATGTAATAAACACACTCAAATATTCTTAGAGTATGAAAGGTAGTCTCTGAGATAAAAGATAATCGGTATAGCTAATGAATTCAATAATGTGGTGCCTTGAGTCTACAACATCCTATCACCCTATTCTTTGTTTTTCTCCTCCGACAAGCCCCAGAATGTGTCTCATTGGTGCAATTTTTCTGATTGTTCATTGACTCCTTTGTCCTCTATGGCCTGTACTCCTTGGCATGCACATATTTGTAGGCTTAAGAGCTGAGATTATTCATCCTGTGGAAGAGGTCACATGCCTTCCTCCTGAAAGAATCGTTGCTATTAAGGATTGTCCAATGAATCAAGACAAGGAAACAGAGACATGTGATGAAAATGACAAATTTGGTACAAATTTACAAATTTACAGAGTTCTCATAAGGTATAAACAAATGTAGCAGGGAGTGAAACTAAAGTTGTTATTTCCTCTTGCATGCCTAAGTTGTTTCTTCCAGACTTTGTCTTTGGAGTTGACCAGGCTAATTTTGTCTGTTACACACTAACTCTAGCTCTAGGCTTCTAGCCAATGAATTTAAGCTGCTAAGTGTCTCAATACTTCTAGAAATACTGTTTTTTTTTTAAAAACCACTCAAATGCCTGAAAGAAACTGTGAAAAAACTGATTATGTTATCCTACTATTGAATTTAGAACCCTCAGCTTGACCCAAAACTACATTATTTTGCCCACTGTTCAAACTCTAATATTTATTTTGTTCATGATGTTCATTTTGGATTGTCATTTGGACACCTGTTTCTGTCTCTAATCTTTCATATCAATACCATATATCTGTGGCTATTAACTCTTGCTTTGCACAGCTATTATGATGCTTTGGGGAACTCTTGGGCCAAAACCTCTTCTTAGAACTCACAGTAGTCTACTGCTCACATCAAGCAGGGCTCTCACCACATTACAGGACTTATCCTCAGCCTTGCCCCTAGATGGAGCTGGCGGGAACACCATAATTAACACACTATACGTCAGAATCAAAGAAAACCCAATCAAACTCGCTTCCTCCCTTTTTTATAAATAGAATCAAAGAAAGTAGCTTTGCATATTTTCTTTGGCTGTTATACTGGCAAAAATATTAAAAGTTTCTGTTGTAGGTGCACGTCACATTTGTATTAACACCTTTTAAATATGTGGAAGTCTCATTCTAATGGAGTTTTAATTTATTCCCCTATGATAATTGAAATTTTGACTCGGGACAAGAGGTTTGTGTGTGTGTGTGTTTGTGTGTGTGTGTGTGTGTGTGTGTGTGTGTGTGTGTGTGTGTGTGTGTGTGTGTGTTACAATTATAATGATTCTATGTAGTCTAAATGTTATTATCAAAGTAGTGCAAAAGTTAGTGCTCAGACATGATCTCAAATAGCACCAATATGTGTACAGTACTTTAGTACTTTACACAAGTAAATAATTCAAGATGTCTTGCAAGGATAGAATTTCAGCACTTCAGTATTTCAATACAGAGAAAAATACAAAGAAAACTAGTACTAATATTTTTTACTCTCTCTTGACTTCATCTATAAAATGAAGGAGTTGTATCAGGTACCCTTTTTCCAGGTGTATTCAGCAAATGTTAACAACTGGCTTTCAGGGCAGGGGGAACAAAACAAAATAAAAATAAAATTATGTATAAACTGTTAAGTTTAATCTGCATTATTACCTTTTTCTCTATCACTTTCTTAAGTCCAGATAATTAAAAAAACAATAAATAAAGTAAATGCAAATTTATAGTGTTTGCCAATTTCCCAGATCTCCATGTTCACACTGAAAATGTCATCATTGACTCTCAGGAGATCAAAAGAGCAGGCTCCAACACAACCCTGCCTTCATCTCTAGAATGATATACTGTGCTAGTTTAAAGGCACAACTGCAACTTGCTGAATTTATATATTGTTTTGTGCATATATTTTACAACTTTGTTGGCCTGTATCTATTTGAAATCATTATTAGATATGGAGGCAGTTGTTACAATAGAATACAATATTTTCAGAACCACTGTGATATTTCTTTTTTTAAAATTTTATTAATTTATTTTGATTTATCAACAATCACTTCCATATGCTTTTGAGTTGAAAATTTTTCTCCCCCTTGCTCCCCCCCACACCTCCACAAGACGGCACACAATCTGATATAGGCTTTACATTTACATACCCATTAAATGTATTTTCACATTAGAGAAGTTGTAAGTAAAAATTAAAACCAATAGGAGGAACCATCAGAAAGATGAAACAAAACTCAACAGAAGGTAAAAATAACTGATAGCGATTCGACTTCCATAGTTCTTTCTTTGGATGTGGACAGCATTTTTCCATCCTGAAGCCTCTGGAGATGTCTTAGATCCTCATAGTGCTGAGAAGGGTTCAGTTTGACAATCTTAGTCATTGCATAACGTGGCTATTATTGTGTACAAAGTCCTCTTGGTTCTGCTCACTTCGCTCAGCATCAGACCATTCAAGTCTTTCCAGGTTTTTCTGAAGTCAGCCTGTTCATCATTTCTTATAGCACAGTAGTATTCCATTACATTCATATACCACAACTTGCACAGCCGTTCCCCAATTGATGGGCATCCTCTCAATTTCCAATTCTTTGCCACCACAAAAAGAGCTGCTATGAATATTTTTGTACATGTGGGTCCTTTTCCCATTTGTTTGATCTTTTGGGATATAGCCCTAGAAGTGCTATTGCTGGATCAAAGGGTATGCACATTTTTGTAGCCCTTTGGGCATAGTTCCAAATTGTTCTCCAAAATGGTTGGATCATTTCACAACTCCACCAACAATGTATTAGTGTTCCAATTTTCCCACATCTTCTCCAACATTTATCATTTTCCTGTTTTGTCATGTTGGCCAATCTGATAGGTGTGATGTGGTACCTCAGAGTTGTTTTGATTTGCATTTCTCTAATCAATAAGATTTAGAGCATTTTTTCATATGACTATAGATGGCTTTAATTTCTTCATCTGAGAACTGTCTGTTCATATCCTTTGACCATTTATCAATTGGGGAATGGCTTGTGTTCTTATAAATTTGTCTTAATTCTCTATATATTTTAGAAATGAGGCCTTTATCAGAGAGACTGGTTGTAAAAATTCTTTCCCAATTTTCTACCTTCCTTCTAATCTTGCATTGGCTTTGTTTGTGCAAAAACTTTTCAATTTAATGTAATCAAAATTATCCATTTTGCTTTTCATAATGTTCTCTATCTCCTGTTTGGTCATGAATTCTTCTGTTCTCCATAGATCTGATAGGTAAACTATTCCTTGTTCTCCCAGTTTACTTATGGTATCAGCCTTTATATCTAAGTCATGAACCCATTTTGACTTTATTTTGGTATATGGTGTGAGATTTGGGTCTATGCCTAGTTTCTGCCATACTCTTTTCCAGTTTTCCCAGCAGTTTTTTTCAAAGAGTGGGTTCTTATCCCAGAAGCTGGGGTCTTTGGGTTTATCAAATAATAGATTACTATAGTCATTGACTACTGTGTCTTGCATATTTAACCTATTCCACTGATCCACCTCCCTATTTCTTAGCCAGTACCAAGCAGTTTTGATGATTGCTGCTTTATAATACAATTTAAGATCTGGAATTGCTAGGCCACCTTCCCCTGCATTTCTTTTCATTAGTTCCTTTGATATTTTGGACCTTTTGTTTTTCCAAATGAATCTTGTTATTATTTTTTCTAACTCTATAAAATAATTTTTTGGTAGTTTGATTGGTATGGCACTGAATAAGTAAATTAGCTTAGGTAGGATTGTCATTTTTATTATATTAGCTCGCCTACCCATGAGCAACTGATGCTTTTTCCAATTATTTAGATCTGATTTTATTTGTGTGAAAAGTGTTTTGTAATTGTGTTCATAGAGTTCCTGGGTTTGTTTCAGGAGGTAGACTCCTAAATATTTTATAATGTCTACAGTAAGTTTAAATGGATTTCTCTTTCTATCTCTTGCTGTTGGGCTTTGTTGGTAATATATAGAAATGCTGATGATTTATGTGGGTTTATTTTATAGCCTGCAACTTTGCTAAAGTTGTTTATTATTTCAAGTAGTTTTTTACTTGATTCTCTAGTATTCTCTAAGTATATCATCATGTCATCTGCAAAGAGTGATAGCTTTGTTTCTTCTTTGCCTATTCTAATGCCTTCAATTTCTTTTTCTTCTCTTATTGCTAAAGCTAAAGTTTCCACTACAATATTGAATAACAGTGGTGATAATGGACATCCTTGTTTCACCCCATCTTATTGGAAATGCTTCTAGCCTGTCCCCATTACATATAATGCTTGCTGAAGGTTTTAGATAATGCTATTTATTATTTTAAGGAAGCCTCCATTTATACCTATGCTTTCTAGTGTTTTTAATAGGAATGGGTGTTGTATTTTATCAAAAGCTTTTTCTGCATCTATTGAGATGATCATGTGGTTTCTGTTGGTTTTGTGTTGATATGCTCAATGATGCTGATAGTTTTCCTAATATTGAACCAACCCTGCATTCCTGGTATAAATCCTACCTGGTCATAGTGTATTATTCTTGTGATAAGTTGCTGCAATCTACTTGCTAGTATTTTGTTTAAAATTTTTGCATCTATATTCATTAGAGAAATTGGTCTATAATTTTCTTTCTCTATTTTGACTCTTCCTGGTTTAGGTATCAACACCATATTTGTATCATAAAAAGAATTTGGTAAGACTCCTTCTTCACCTATTTTCCCAAATAGTCTTATAGTATTGGAATTAATTGTTCTTTAAATGTTTGATAGAATTTGCATGTAAATCCATCTGGCCCTGGAGATTTTTTCCTAGGGAGTTCATCAATGGCTTGTTCAATTTCTTTTTCTGAGATGGGGTTATTTAAGTATTTTACTTCCTTCTTGGTTAATCTGGGCAATTTATATTTTTGTAAATATATATCCATTTCACTAAGATTGTCAAATTTGTTGGCATATAGTTGGGCAAAATAATTCCTAATTATTGTTTTAATTTCCTCTTCCTTGGTGGTAGCTTTGCCCTTTTCATTCTTGATACTAGTAATTTGGTTTTATTCTTTCTTATTTTTAATTAAATTAACCAAAGGTTTATCTATTTTATTGGTTTTTTCATAAAACCAGCTCTTAGTTTTATTTATTAGTTCAATAGTTTTCTTAATTTCAATTTTATTAATTTTTCCTTTGGTTTTCAATATTTCTAATTTGATGTCAAGTTGAGGATTTTTAATTTGTTCTTTTTCTAGTTTTTTTAGTTGTATGCCAATTCATTAATCTCCTCCTTTTCTATTTTATTTAGGTAAGCATTTAGAGATATAAAACTTCCCCTAAGAACTGCTTTCACTGCATCCCATAGGTTTTGATATGTTGTCTCATTACTGTCATTCTCTTGAATGAAGTTATTGATTGTTTCCACTATGATATTTCAAAGATTTACTTAGGCTAGCCACTAAAAGATCTTTGGCAATTAAGAAGAGAACATCTGATTTCAAGTTTGCATTTTGACATAAATTCCTTTGATAGATGAAGAAACCCTTCAATTTTGTATCAAATTTCTTTAAAAAATAGTTATACTAATAGTTCCTCCAAAAACCACAGTGAATATATCCATTAGCATTGAATGTTCATTAGTCCAATTCTCTACCTTTATTTTTAGAGGCCATGGTATTATAAGCCTCTATGAGATTTGATGATTGTAGTAGTTAGGGCTGGAGTAGAAAAGTAAAGGAGAATATATCATTGTGGAGAATATTACCTATATAAGACCCTTGTAGCAACTTTATTAATAGTAGCAAAAATTAATCCCTTAAAATAACTCATATGTCCAATAAATGAAGAATGTATAAACAAATTATAATATCTCGATATATTGAAATGTTGTACCATAAGTAAAAACAAACATAGAAATAAAATGGAAAGGCTTATGTAGAGCAATGTTTAGTGAAGAAATCAGATTCAGCAAAAAAACACATATCACTTACAATTTTATAAGAATAAATGAATTGAATTATATAATCTCAGAATTTGAAAAGACCTTGGAGGTAATCTATTCTAAATTGAATAGGAATCTCTGCTACTATGTTCTTGACAAATTGTCTTATATTTTCCACTTAAAGACTTTTATTGAAGTGAACCCAACCCTCTTTCAAGACTGGGACTGCTCTTATTGTTTGAAAGTTTTTCTTTACATTATGCCGACATCTGTCCCTCCCTAACTTCCAGTGACTGAATTGGTAAAGGTAACTATACCAAGCACAAGAGGTACAATAAAAAAAGCTAAAATATCTTGTTCTCAAGAAATTCACATACTAATGGAGAAAACAACTACGTATGTAGCACATACAAGATATGTGCTAAATTTATGGAAGGTAATTTTGCGTAGAAGACACTTGTGGGGTAAGGGTGTTTAGGGAGGACAAGAAAATCCTCTTGCAGAATTTGGGATTTTAATCAAGTCTTGAAGGAAGTCAGAGAAGCCTTAGAAAGTAGAGATGAGAAGGGAGAGCATTTCAGGCATGGAGGACAGCCAGTGAAAAGTCATGGAGTCAAGAGATGGAGTATCATGTTTGAGGATTAGCAAGAAAGTCAATGCTTTCAAATTGTAGAGTATTGGGACATCTAGATAGCACAGTGAATAGAGTGCAAGGTGAGAATCAGGAAGACCTGAGTTCAAATATGACCTCAGACACTTACGAGCTGTGGCACCCTGAGCAAGTCACTTAATCATGCTTGCCTCAATTTCCTCATCTGCCTCTTAATGTAGTCTATCTAAATCACATTTCTTAACTGCTATGCCATATTGAGCTTACAGCACATGCTCAGATCTTTTTCATGCAGCCTGTTATCAATCCATACCAACTGTATCTTATACTTTTGTAATTAAGTTTTTGGACCCAAGCATAGGATTTTATATTTGTTTCATTTAAATTTTACCTTATTATTCTTGATCTGTCAGGAATATTTGTATCCCTGGCTTTGGGTCATTTACAAATTTGTAAAGTTTGCCATCAATGCCTTTGTTCAATTCATTGATTTTTTAAAACGTTAAACAGCATAAGGCTACAGAGGAATCCCTAGAGCAGTATACTGGAAAACTCCTGAGAATACATTGAGTTATTAACAACTACTCTTTGGATCTGGCCAGATAACCATATCTAAATCACTCTAAATGTACTATCCTCTACTCTGTATCTTTCTATTCATAAGAACGTATGAGATGCAGAGAGGTCACTAGGAATTTGGGACCCTCAAGTTAACTCTGTAATACATGATGTAAAAGTAATACTTGAAGTAATTAAAACAAATTACAGTTAGTGGGAAGTGGAATTAGTTTCTGGTTTCAAAGTCTGTAACTGGAATGAAACTTAGAAGACACATAGATCAAATGTAGCCATTTTATAGCTAAGGAAATTAATACCTAGGTCACATGGGACAGAAGATATACATCTAGGATTAGAACCCAAATGCTCTATTTGCAAATCCAGGTCCCTTATAACTGAAGCAAATGTCTTTATTTACTATAGTGTATAAAAGATTAATTTTACTTCCTAACTTAACTGTATTTCATAACTAGATGGTAAGTTTTGTTCATTTTATTTTTCTATAAGTAGGCATGTTTCATTTTGGTGTCTTGGGCAATAAATGTAGTGACTCTGCCCTAGGCCTGGCTCTTGTTTAATATCTTATAGAAATCTAAGCACACGATGTCTATGGTATTCCCTAGTCAACCGATCTAGTAACTTGTCACCACCACCACCATCACCACCAACAAAAACGAGGCTAATGTAGTATGATCTATTTTTTTCTTTAAAAAATTTATTTTTATATAACATTCATTTCCAAATATAACTATTTTTCCCTATTTAATGAGCCTTTTTGAACAAATATTGAAAAGACAACAAAACCAATTAACCACCAACATATACAGTAACATATATAGCATCCCATACTTGTAGTTCTGACCTCTATAAAGAATAGAAGATTCCATTTTCAATCTCTTCTCCCTGACCAAGTTTGGCCATTATAATTAAAGTATTCATTTTTTGTTTTACTTTTGTTGTTTTAGTCATTTCACTGTTTTCCTTTTTCTGATTACTTCACTCTGTATCACTTTACCTAAGAATCCTCATTGTTTTTGTTTTGTTTCATTTTTTCATATTGATTGGTTTATTTTAATGGTTTCCATTAATATTACACTGCATTCATCTTCCATAGTTTGGATATTACTCAGTCAATGAGTATCAATTTTATTTCCTGATCTTTATTATGAACTACAAAAAAAGTGCTAATATGAATATCTCAGTGTATATGAGAACTTCTATCATTAATTTCCTTCAGGAGTATGCTTAGCAATTGAATCTCTCCATCAAAGTAAGTTATTTTTTTTTGTTATAAATTTAATTTGTTTTTCACATTTTAAAAATTAAAATCTCTACCAACATTATATCAGTGTGTTTATCTTTTACATCTCCTCATATATTGACTATTCTCATCTTTTGCCACTTTGACTATTTCTTATTTGAAGTAATACATCAGAACAAATGTTCAAATAGTTGTTAGTGGCTTGCCATGCATTTGAAAACTGTATATTTATTTTGACAAGCTATCCATCAGGGAATGGTTATTAATCATATGTGTGTATGTATGTTGCACACGTTAATTCTATGTGATTCAGAGATGCTTGATATAAAAGTGTTGTGTTGTTTTCTTTTAGCCAAACAAAAATTTTTGTTCTTATACTAAATGCTCTGATTTTGTTTGTGTAAAATTTTTAAGTTTCATGTAATCAAAATGTTTTACTTTTTTTGCTCTCGCTTTTAGTTAAGAATTCTTCAACTAGAAATAATTGTAAGGTTTACTTACAAAGCCAAGAGGTTTTGAAAGTAAATGATCATATTATCAGCAAATAAAGATAATTTAGTATCTTTGTTGATGCTTATGCCTTTAATTTAATTTATTATTCTTGCTATCATTTGCTTTCTAGAACTGTCAGATAATGGTGAGGACATGAAGAATCTTTGCTTTCCCTTGATCTTCAGTGTTTATTTAAAAAAAAGTTATATTGAAGTTATATTGATACATTTCATCATGTCAAATTTTTCCCTGTTGTATTTTTTGAGTAGTGTCTTCTGAATTTTTTTGATGTGCTAATATAATCCTATGGTTTTAGTCATTTTTAATATTTTTAATTGTATTGTTTTTATTTTTTTATTTTTAAAATCTTTTAAAATTTATTTTTAGTTTTCAATATTGACTTTTATAAGATTTTGAATTACAAATTTTTGCCTTTCACTCCACTCCTCCCTCCACAAGATGGCATGCAATCTGATATAGGTTACACATGTACAATCATATTGAACATATTTCCACATTAGCAATGCTGTGAAAGAAGAATCAGAACAAAATGTAAAAACCACAAGAATGAAAAAAGCAAAAAAAGAAAAAGAGAGAGAGAGAGAAAATAATATGCTTCAATCTGCATTCAGACTCTATAGTTCTTTCTCTGGATGTGGATAGCATTTCCCATCATGAGTCTTTTGGAATTGTTTTATACCATTGTCTTACTGAGAAAAGCCAAGTCTATCAAGGTTGGTCATTGCACAACATTGCTGTTACTGTGTACGGTGTTCTCTTGGTTCTGCTCTCTTTGCTTAGCATCAGTTCAAGTAAGCTTTTCTAGTTTTTCCTGAAATCCACCTGCTCCTCATTTTCTACAGCACAATGATATTCCATTATATTCATATACCACAATTGGTTCAGCCATTTCCCAATTGATTGCCATCTTGTCCATTTCCAATTCTTTGCCACCACAAAAAGAGTGGCTATAAATATTTTTGTACGTGTGGGTCTTTTTCCCTTTGTTATGATATCTTTCAGTTACAGACCTAGGAATACTATTTCTGCATCAAAGGGTATGCACAGTTTTACAATCTTTTGTACTTAGTTACACATTGCTCTCCAGAATCACTGGATCAGTTCACAACTCCACCAACAAAGCAATAATGTCCCAATTTTTCCACATCTTCTCGAATGTTATCATTTTCTTTTTTATAATATTAGCCAATCTCATAGGTATCATGTGGTACCTCAGAGTTGTTGTAATTTACGTTTCTCTAACCAATAGTGATTTAGAGCATTTTTCATGTGGCTATAGATAGTTTTAATTTCTTCATCTGACTGTTTATATCCTTTGACCATTATCAATTCTGTAATGACTTGTATTTTTATGAACTTGACTCAGTTCTCTATATATTTGAGAAATGAGGCCTTTATCAGAGACACTAGCTGTAAAAATTATTTCTCAGCTTTCTGCTTCCCTTCTAATCTTCAATTTTGCGTTTCATAATGTTCTCTATATCTTGTTTGGTTGTAAATTCTTCTGTTCTCTATAAATCTGAGAGGTAAACTATTCCTCACTCTCCTAATTTGCTTATGGTATCACCCTTATTGTCTAAATTATGTACCTATTTTGACCTTATATTGGTATATGGTCTATGACTAGTTTCTACCATACTATTTTTCCAGTTTTCCTAACAGTTTTTTGTCAAATACTGAGTTCTTTTCCCAGAAGCTAGAGTTTTTGGGTTTATCAAAAAATAGAATGCCATAGTCACTGACTACTGTGTTGTGTATCTATCCTCTTCCACTGATCCACCACTCTATTTCTTAGCCAGTACTAAGTAGTTTTGATAATTGCTGCTTTATAACACAGCATTAGATCTAGAATGGCTAGGCTACCTTTCCTTGCATTTCTTTTCATTATTTCCCTTGGTACTCTGTACTTTTTTGTTCTTCCAGAAAAATTATGTTAATTATTTTTTCTAGCTCTATAATTTTTTTTATAATTTGATTGGTATGGCACTGAATAAGTAAATTAATTTAGGTAGAATTATCATTTTTATAATATTAGTTCAGCCTTCCCATGAACAACTGATATTTTTTCAATTATTTAAATCTGACTTTATTTGTGTGAGGTGTTTTTTTTTTTTTAAATTTTGTTCATACAGTTCCTGGGTTTGTCTTCGCAAGTAGACTCCCAAATATTTTATATTGTTTACAGTTATTTTAAAAGGAATTTCTCTTTCTAACTCTTACTGCTTGGCTTTGTTAGTAATTTATAGAAATGCCAATGACTTATGTGAGTTTATTTTATACCCTGCAACTTTGCTAATGTTGTTTATTATTTCAAGTAGTTTTTTAATTGATTGTCTAGGATTCTCTAAGTATATCATCATATCAGCTGCAAAAAGTGATAGCTTTGTTTCTTCTTTGCCTATTCTAATTTCATCCATTTCTTTTTCTTCTCTTTTTTTTGCTAAAACTAATATTTCTAGTACAATACTGAATAACAGTGGTGATAATAGACATCCTTGTTTCACTCCTGATCTTATTGGAAATGCTTCTAGCTTATTCCCATTACACATAAAGCTTGCTGATGGTTTTAGATAGTTGTTAATTATCATTTAAGGAAGACTGCATGGATTCCTATGCTCTCTAGTATTTTTCATGGCAATGGGTACTGAATTTTGCCAAAAGTTTTTCTGCATCTATTGAGATAATCATATGATTTTTGTTAATTTTGTTATTAATATAGTCAGTTAGGCTTATAGTTTTCCTAATATTGAACCAACCCTGCATTCCTGGTATGAATCCTACCTGGTCATACTGTATTATCCTCATGATAAATTGCCATAATATCTTTGCTAATATTTTATTTAATATTTTTTGCATCAATATTCATTAGTGAAATTGTTCTATAATTTTCTTTCTCTGTTTTGGTCCTTCCTAATTTAGGTATCAGTACCTTGTTTGTGTCAAAAAAGAATTTGGAAGGACTCCTTCTTTTCTTATTTTTTCAAATGGTTTATATGATATTAGAATTAATTGCTCTTTAAATTTTTGGTAGAATCCACTTGTAAATCCATCTGGTCCTGATGATTTTTTTAAGGAGTTCATTGATAGATTTTTTCAATTTCTTTTTTCTGAAATGGGGTTATTTAAGTATTTTATTTCCTCTTCTGTTAATCTGGGCAATTTATATTTTGGAAATATTCATCCATTTCACTCAGAGATTTATTGTCATACAGTTAGGCAAAATAGCTCTTAATTGTTGTTTCAATTTCCTATTTATTGGTGGTAAATTCATCCTTTTCATTTTTGACACTGATAATTTGGTTTTTTCTTTTTTTTTTTAATAAACCAAACATTTATTTATTTTCTTTTTTTCATAAACCACTTCTTAGTTTTATTTATTAGTTCAGTAGTTTTTGTGATTTCAGTTTTATTAATCTTTCCCTTGATTTTTGAGAATTTCTAATTTGGTATTTAATTTTAGTATTTAATGTAATTTAATTTTTTTCTTTTTCTAGCCTTTTTAGTTGCAAGCCCAATTCATTGTTCTCCTCTTTCTCTATTTTTTTTCATGTAAGCATTTAGAGATATAAAATTTCCCCTAAGAAGTACTTTGTCTGCATTCCATAAATTTTGGTATGTTCTCATTGTTGTCATTCTCTTGGATGAAGTTATTTATTGTTTCTGTGATTTGCTGTTTGAGCCATCCATTCTTAAGGATTAGATTAGTTCCCCATTAACTTTTAGTCTATCTTTCCATGGCCCTTTATTACATGTACTTTTTTATTTCATCATGATCTGAAAAGCATATATTTAATATTTCTGCATTGGATTATGAAGTTTTTATGCCCTAGCACATGATCAATTTTTGTGTAGTTTCCATGTATCCCTGAGAAAAAAGCATATTCCCTTCTATTCTCATTCAGTTGTCTCCAGAGGTGTACCATTTCTAACTTTTCAAAATTTCTATTAACCTCCTTAATTTCTTTCTTGTTTATTTTGTGCTTACATTTATCTAGTTCTGAGAGGTGGGAAGTTGAGTTTCCCCACTAGTACAGTTTTGCCGTCTGTTTCTTCTAATTCATTTAATTTCTCCTCTAAGAATTTAGATGCTATACCACTTGGTGCATATAAGTTCAGTGTTGATATTACTTCATTATCTATGGTACCTTTTAGTAGGATGTAGTTTCCTTCCTTATCTCTTAATTAGATCTATTTTTGCTTTTGCTTTGTCTGAGATGAGGATTGCTACACTGTTTTTTTTTTTTTCCTTCAGCTGAAGCATAATATATTCTTCTCTAGCCTTTTACCTTTATTCTATGGGTATCTCTTGGCTTCATATGTGTTTCTGGTAAACAACTTATTGTAGGATAATGGTTTTTAATCCACTTTGACATCTACTTTCATTTTATGTGAGAGCTCATCCCATTCACATTCACAGTTATGATCACTGTGTCTTTCCATCCTATTTTTTATCTCAATTATACTTTTCTCTCTCCTTTCAGCTTTCTACCCTCACCAGTGTTTTGTTTCTGACCACTACCTCCCTCAATCTGCCCTCCCTTCTATCCCTTTTCTTTCCCCTTTCTCCTCCTACTTCCCTATAGACTAAGATAGATTTCTATAATCAACTGAATGTGTATGTTATTCCCTCTTTGAGCCAAATCTGATGAAGGTGAGGTTCAAACAATGCTTACCTATCTCCCTTCATTCTCTCTACTCTAATAGGGGTTTGCCCCTCTTCATGTGATGTAATTTACCCTTTTCTGCTTTCCCCTGTCCTCTTCTCCCAGTACAATTCTTTTTTTCACCCATTAATTAATTTTTATTATTACAACAAAATCAACTTATACCCACACCCTCTTTCTATTTTTATTCCTAAATGTTTTAATAAAGATACAGTTCTTAACAATTACAAATATAAACTTCCTGTGTAGGAATGTAAGTAGTTTAACCTAATTGAACAAAATGTTTGTCTTTTCTTTTCTGTTTACCTTTTTATGCTTCTCTTGAGTTTTGTATTTGAAGTTTGAATTTTCTGTTCAGCCTGTTTTTTTTTTTATCAGTAATGACTGAAAATCCCCTATTTCTTTGAATGTTCACCTTTTCCCCTGAAGATTATGCTCAGTTTTGCTGGGTAGTTGATTCTTGGTTATAATCCAAGCTCCTTTGTCTTTCAGAATATAATATTCCAGTCCCTTTGATCCTTCAGTGTGGAAGCTACTAAGTCCTGCTTAATTCTCACTTTGGTTCCATGATATTTAAATTGTTTCTTTCTGGTTGCTGTATTTTCTCCTTGGCCAGGTAATTTTGGAATTTGTCTAAAATAGTCTTTGGAGTTTTCATTTTGAAATCTCTTTCAAGAGGTGATTGGTAGATTCTTTCAATGATTATTTTACCCTCTGGTTCTAGGACCTCAGGCAGTTTTCCTAGATAATTTTTTGAAATATGCTGCCCAGCCTCTTTTATTTTTTTTTTTAATCATGGCATTCAGGTAGTCCAATAATTTTTAAATTACCTCTCCTGGATGTATTTTCTAGTTCATTGGTTTTTCCAATGAGGTATTTTATGTTTTCTTCTGTTTTTTTTTTCATTCTTTTGATTTTGTTTAACTGATTCTTGATGTCTCATAGAGTGGTTAGCTTCCCCTTGCCCAATTCTAATTCTTAACAAATTGTTTTCTTCAATTAGCTTTTATACCTCCTTTTCCATTTGGTCAATTTGACTTTTTAAAGGAGTTGTTTTCTTTAGTGGATTCGTTTCCTATTCTGCCAATTGTATTTTTTTAAGGAATTTTCTTCAGTCAATTTTCATCTTTCCTTTTCCAAGTTGTTGACTCTCTCTTGCATACCTCTCATTTCTTTTCCTGCTTTTTCTTCTATCTCTGTTGATTGACTTTTATTTGTTCTTTATTTTTTTAATGCAATTGGAATTAAGTGACTTGCCCAGGGTCACACAGCTAGTAAGTGTTAAGTATTTGGTCTGAGGCTGGATTTGAACTCAGGTCCTCCTGACTTCAGGGCTGGTGCTCTATCCACTATGCCACCTAGCTGCCCCCCTCTTGTTTGACTTTTAAAATCCTTCTTGAGTTTTTCCAAGAAGGCTTTTTGGGCTTGGGACCCATTCATATTTCCCTTTGAGGCTTCAGATATAGGTATATTGACAATGTTGTCCTCCTCCAAGTTTGTGTTTTGATCTTCCCTGTCACTATAATAACTATCGATGGTCAATGTTCATTTTAATTTTTTGTCCATCTTGTTTTCCTCTTTCCTGGCTTTTAAAGTTGAGCTCTCCTACTGGAGCGCAGGGAACACTGTCCCAAGCTTCTTGTGCTGAGGGCTAGGGGCCTGGTCACTGGTTTTGTGTGCTGGGGTCTCAGATGCAGACAACTGGAGGTTATAGAGGTCTGGCAGCTTACCTGATGCTGAGCTGGGGTTCTATTGGTGGTGTATGGTGTATACTGAGGCCAGATGTTTTTCTACATTTCCCTGGGGCTACGTTGAAGCACATGGAGGTTTGACCATTAAAGGATACCTGCCTGCCCAGGCCTGCACTGAAGCACATGGTGGTTTTCCAAGCCTGAATCAGCTAGCTCCCCTTTCTATGCTAAGAAACGTGGGATCCTGGTGTTGGTGTTTGTCTGCTTCACCCCACTGGGGCTCAGGATGTCCCACTGGGCTTGCTGAGATGGGGCTTGCTGCTGGCTTACTGGGATGCTTCCAGTTCTGAAACGTGCTCCCCTTTCACCCGAGTGAGAGGGACCTTTCTTGCTGATTTTACAAGTTTTCTGGGATAAAAGACTGTTTTACCCTGCCTCACCATTGGCTCTGTTATTCCAGGATTTTTTTGGGGTGGGGGGCACTATTCTATGGCTTCTTAGAGGTGAAAATGGGGGAGTGACACCCATTCACTGGTTACTCTGCCATCTTGGCTCCCAGAAGTCCAAGGACTTGAATTGTTTTTCTAGTGTAAAATCCTTTAATATCTGTAATAAATTCATTGTTTTCATTGTAAATGATTTTTGTTTATATATTCCTTTAGTCCTTTTCCAGAATTTTACTTGAAATTTTGCATCAACAATCCATTAGTGAATACTAGTGGTCTATGGTTTTCTTTGCTTATAAGTAAAACTAGGAAACATTTATTAAGCATTTACTCTTGGACAGGCACTGGGCAAAAAATTACAAATACAAGCAGAAAGATAGATATTCCCTGCTCTCTTGGAACTTACACTCTAATGGAAGAAGATAACACATAAAAGGAAGTTAAAAATCAGAGATGAAGAAAATGTGGTAAAAATATGCTGTGGTTAAGAAAATCTGGGGAGTCAGAAGTGGAACCTGGAAAGCAAACAAGACATGGCTATCCACAATGTCTTCTTTAAAATGAAGGTTCTAGGGGCAGCTAGGTGACGCAGCGGATAGAGCACAAGCCCTGGATTCATTAGGACCTGAGTTCAAATCCAGCCTCAGACACATAACACTTACTAGCTGTGTGAACCTGGGCAAGTCACTTAATCCCATTGCTTAACCAAAAAATAAAATAAAATAAAATGAAGGTTCTAGAAAGAACTAAAACATCTTCACAAACAATAAAAGTCTATTCTAACAGAAGTTATCTTCAGTGTAAGAGTCTAACAGTTCTTTAATGGTATTATAACAACATATTCTAAGAAGACATAAGTAGCATTTTCTGGAATCTTTTACTCTAGTGAAAATTTACCAAGCCTTTGAAAGTGTTTCCATAATCAGTGTGATCATTGGTTGAGTCTTTCATAGACAATTTGAAAAAGGCTAAGCTAATTGCTACAATTTCCCTTATTCATTATTTCATGGGATTTGTCTTTTCTGCTATGAATTCTTTGATGTTGACAGATGTATGAGATCTGGATGAAAATTTTTTCACCTTCAGTATCAATTTATTTTTAAAAATTGGCATGGACTTACCTCATGTACATTATCTGATGTTTAGTGATTTGGGAGTGCTAATTAAAAGTTGTTTGTTTGTTTTTTCCATACTCTCTATATTTAAGTTCTCTCTCCAGTGTGACTCCTCTGATGTTGAATAAGGATTAGTCTGTAACTGAAATCTTTCCCACATTCACTACATTTGTAGGGCTTATCTCTAGTGTGCGTGTTTTGATATTGAATAATCACAAATCTCTGAATGAAGAAGACTTTTCCATCTTCTCATATCCATCGGACTTGTTATTATGAATTTTATGGTATTGAGTCAAGTTGTAAATTCTAACTGAATCCCTTCTTATAGTCTTCACATCCAATATTTATTTTCTGATGTTGAGCATGGTGCCAGATCAAACTAAAGCCCTTCCTAAATTCATTATATTTATAGGCCAGAATTGATTACCTCACATTACTATAAGCCTTTTGTAAAAGGAGCTTGGTAGGGAACTTTCTTTTGCAACATGTTTTATACGTTTAAAACAGAATCCTGAAGAGTGGTCCATAGACTTCACCAGCTTGCCAAAGGGGTCTATAACACAAAACTTGCTAAGAAGCCCCATCCTATAAAATATCCAACAAGAGATTTGTCAGTTTTCATTTGAAGATCCTAAATGAGAGAGGATGCTCTTGCTTTTGAGGCTGTGTATTCTATTTTTAGATAACTTCACATTCACAATGCCAAACTGCAGGCTGATCATACCCATAACTCAGCTGAGGGACTCAAATCCCTTGGCTGTTTGAGTATATCTAAATCATGCAGAGTGCATACACCTGTTCTAAATGGAAATGGCAATGTTGATGTGTGTATTTTGGGGATCTTGGGGATCTACTCAATTTTATATGTATAACACAGTTTTCACAACTAGTTGTTGGGAAAACTGAACCAAAAAGAAGCTTTGTGTACTAAAACCATAGATGCTAAGAGGAAGGGGAATCCAAACAATGGTGCTCACTTTTTGTAAAAAGTTTAATCCTTTCATAGGAGACTTCCCAACTTTTCTGCCAATATGGCACTGAGCTACCAATCTACCTTTGCCTGACCATTAATATGTTTTGTTTTGTTTTTCCCAAGAGCCAAATGCAAAGAGAAGTGTTGTCTGATTTCTTAAGGAAGAACTCAATTACAGGCCATTTTCCACCTTTCCCTATTATCTCTTGTCATATTTACTCCCACCTTGACACTTCTCTAGATGGCATCCTCTGACTCCATGTTTATCATTAATTATGTTTTGAACATAAAATACACACAGAAACAAAGTCTACAAAATGCAAAGTGACTGGAAAAGAATATTGAAGAAAGCTGAATATCTTTTTATATAAACACATTTTAAGATATTTTTTCTAATTTTGAATTTATCATTTTATAAAGAATCATTTATTTGAATGTTTTTATTGATTGAGACTAATTTTAAAATTAGATACAGGCTTTTTTTAATAGTTGTTTGGGTCAGCATCATGGAAGAGACAAATATCTATCCTAGTTATTGTATCAGTTGATGTTTCTATAATGATAGGATGCTGAACAGTTATTTGATTTAATATGGCTTTCTTGTATTTTCAATATACTCCTCTCCAGTGGAAAATTATAACTTTCCCCAGATGTTTATTCTGCTCTCATCTTCCATTGGCCATATAAGTTTATACCGTTTTGGAGGATTTCTCCCCAGGACTGATTGTTGCTGCACAATTTTCATGTGTATCTATTAAAAATTTACATAAAGTTGTCTCAGGAAAATTAGGTAAGTCTGACTCTCTTGCTTACAATTCTGCCCCCTACTTATCAGGAGAAAGATAGGAGACTCTTCCCTCCTTCAAAGTCTGGGAATATTTGTTTTCTGATGCTTAGGGGAGAGCCAGGCAGTTTACCTGTCATTTAGAAGGGAACCAAAAATTCCTTTCAGACTGAGATTTAAGCTTGCATGTCTTTCCCTGTCTCCACAAAACATGTGCACACACATGCATCCCAAGCCACTGCAGTTTATAAAAATCAACTTACCTTTCATGTACAATTTGTATTGTACCTATTGAACAAATGCTATTGAAATGCATGGGCACCATTGTTTGGATCCCCCTTCCTCTTGCCACCCATGGGTTTAGTACACCAAACTTCTATTTGGTTTAGCTTTGCCAACAACTAGTTGCAAAAACTGCATTATTTTTTTTTTAATTTGTACATCCCTGAGGTGCATTAACAATGTCATTTCCAATTTAGAACGGGTGTCTGGACTCAGTATGATTTGGACTTACTCAACTGGGAAGCCTGCCATTGATAAAATGAGACTTCACGCATATACATTGTCTCTTGGCTGGCTCTATTATGGGTGGAATAATGCCTATTCATCAATTAGTCAGACTGATTCACTGAGGCACAGAGCAGCCAGGGAGTGACGACTTAGATCAGCTTAACAAATCATTTGCAAAAAGCATTAGGTTCACAGAAATTCTCTGGCACAATAGATTCGCATTAACCCTATCTACATTTTCAAATCCTAATTCACTACCCCCCCCCAAAATGCACACACACACACACACACACACACACACACACACACACACAGTCTTTCTTGGCACCTTTTTCTGATCTTCATTTTGGGCAAGAGAACACATGGCCTGTAGACAGCACTTCAATTTCTCCCCTACTTTCTCAATCAATCTACTCCTAAAAAAAAAAATGAAAAATAAAAAAATAAAAAACCACACACAAAACCCCCCAGCAACACTAGATAAAAAAAGGAAATCATAAGTAGTTACCTTTTAGATCAGTGAATTTTGTTTGTCCTAGTGAAGACTACCTACCTTTTTTTTCCTTAATAATCTCTCTAAATGCATGAAATTTAATAAAGGAGATTATGAATGAAACCAATTATATGGAAATAAGTTTATCAAAATATTTTAAATAAGTTCGCAGCTTCTAGATTTAGAATATTTGACTTAGACCTCTTTTACTTGTTCTCATAAAGAATAATTTATTTCACTAAGATTGAATGTGTGTGCTAGAGCTTATTTCAAGATTGCTTTCACTAATAGCTTGGATGCTACTTCTCATATCAACATTGCCCAATACAGGTTAGTGTTGCTGTAGGTACTAGTGCTTTCTTCTTTTTCTTTCTTTCTTCCTTCTTTCCTTCCTTCCTTCCTTCCTTCCTTCCTTCCTTCCTTCCTTCCTTCCTTCCTTCCTTTCTTCCTTCCTTCTTTCTTTTTTTTCTTTTTTCTTTCTTTCTTTCTTTCTTTCTTTCTTTCTTTCTTTCTTTCGTTCTTTCTTTCTTTCTTTCTTTCTTTCTTTCTTGCATTGCCAAATCAGCCTGGATAAAGTGATGACAGCCTGAATTCAATGGGGTCTGAGCTGAAGAAAGCTCAGCAGGGTAATATAGGAAGCCCTGCACACATTGAAATCTCATCAGTCCATCCCAAAGTAATAAGAAGATAAAATCCTGAGGAACTGTCCAATTGTTCTCCTTATGAATTAATTTCTAACGATCCTGAAGAAGTTGCTCTTCAGCATAATCTTTCTCCCACTCCAGTTATTAAAACATTAGCCTCTCAGATAGTAATGGCATTATGAGAGTGTTTGGAGCCTCTGCTACTCTGCAGCTTACTAATGGCTATCTTTGGGTTAGTTAGCCAGTCATGCATGCAGCTATCACCACCATTATCTCAGAGCCCTGTCACTGAAGCCAGGAGAAACCCTCTGTGGTGTGTTCACACTTCATCCTCCATGTATTACAGCAAGGACAGAAAAATATCAATAACAGCTCCTTTTGCAAATAGGCATCACAAGATTTTGATTTCTTCTTTTACTTGATAAATAGCTATTTGAATCTTTTTCAGGTCAATATTAATATAAGCTTAAATATGTGGTGAATAGCATCTCAGCATATTAAAATACAAAAGATTCTTCTTTCTTTCTTTTCTTTTCTTTTTTTTCTTTTTTGGCAAATGGTGAAAAAGACTAGAAGAAAAAACAGATATTCTCCCTACCCCAGAACTGCAGCGGTATGGTTAAGGAAAAGCATTTGGTTAACTTCCCCCACCCTCTTCCATAATTCTTCAGTTTATGTAATAATGATAATGAAACTATGAATAATGGATTAAAGAGTATCTAGGTGGTATTGTTCATAGGGCAGTGTTCCTCAAATCAGGAAGACCTAATTTCTAATCCTCACTCAGACCATTTAATAGTATGTGACTTTACCTAAGTCACTGAATTTCTGTTTTCGTCATTTTCCTTGACTATAAAATGGAGATAATAATAACGCCGATCTCACAGGTTGTTGTGAAGATCAAATATGAGGTGATATCTGTAAAGTGCTTAGCATAATTCCTAGCACATAGTAGACACTGTATACATTTCTCATTATTATTATTATTATTATTATTATTATTATTATTATTATTATTAATAGTAGTAGCAGTAGTAGTAGTAGTAGTAGTAGTAGTAGTAGTAGTATTTTCATGGTACCTTTACATAGCACTTTATAGTATTTTAAGTGTTTTCCTCACTACAACCCTTTAAGGAAAGTAGCATCTCTTATTATTCGTCTTGCAGAAAAGGAAACTGAACATCAGAGAAATAATGTGACTTTTCCACTGTTAAAGTGGTAGGAGTTTTCTTCTATTTTTTCTATCTCTTTAGTTTAGCCTGTATGGGAATATAGGATTGATGGTGAAAGAAACTTTTAAATGGAATAACTAAAATATATGTGATTTTAATGACCTAAAATATTCACAATCTTATGGACCCTGAGTGTGTTGATGTATACAAGTGTCTATAAACATATATGACTAGAGATATCAGCATATGCATGCACACACATATATGCATAAGCTGTTATCTATGAGGGCTTATAATGGCCTATGGCTGTACAGAAGGTGGGAATCTAAGAGACCATCTACTTGAGGCAGACAGGTAGCACAGTGGAGAAAGTGTTAGGTCTGGGGTCAGAGAGACTTGAATTCAAATTCTGTCTCAGATACTTATCAGTTTTGTGACTATGGGATGTTTCCTCAATGATAAAATAGAGATAACAGCACCTACCTCCCAAAGCTCTCATCACAATGTCTAACATATAGAAGATACTTAATAAATGTTTGTTTGCTTCCTTTTTACTCCAACCCCCTAACTTTACAGTGAGAGAATTAAGGCCCAGGGAAATTAGATATCTTGCCCAAGGTTAGAGGTAATAAGAATCTGAGGCCAAATTTGAGTCCAGGTCTTCTCAGGGGCAGTGTTCTTTCCCTTGCACCATTTGACCTCCATTTACTGTGCTTTACTCTTTCTCTCTCTCTCCCTCCCTCCTTCCTCTTTCTGTATCTATCTCTGTCTCTTTTCAGATTCTTTCATTCCTGTGTTTATCTCTAATTTCTTGTCTACCTGTATATTAATATCTATAACCATATATATGTATATATGTGTATGTGTGCATATGTATGTATATATACACATATACATTATGAATATTCCTATATTATACTTAGACACTCACATAATATATGCATTTTCCTCCTTTAAAAAGTCTTCCTTTGATCCATTTTAACAATGTGAACATGACTCCGGGTTTTCAAAACCTATATCATTACAGCACATGTTCTGAAGGAAAACTTTCAGTACTCCCCCAAATGAAACCTCTTTTGTCTCTTTACTGCAAATTAGTCTAAGCTAAGTGGAGAGATACCTTTCTCCAAATTAGCCTCAAAAACATTTTTTTCAGTCATAGAAACTCTCAAGATCATGTAACAAGCCACAAAGGGTTTTAGGATATAGAATGAAAACTTTAACCTGAAATAAAAATCATAGATTGTTGAAGTATTCAAGTATTCAAGGCTTCACATTAGTATGTAATCATAACTTCTAGATGAGCTTGTGTTTTTGTATGTGTGCAAACATTTGAGTTTGTATATGTCACCATATAATAACTTGTGTGAATCTGTGATTATGAGTGTGAAGGCATGGAAGTCTAGTGATAAGAGGCCCAGAATACACACGGGGATGTGTAAGGATGGGGGCATATGACAAGACTCTTATTTTTTGTTTTGTTATATGTATAATTCTCCTGATTGCAAATCCAGTGTTCCCTAATAATAGCTAACATTTTTATAAACTTCTACATATATTATGTGTCATTAAAAAAATCTTCCTCACATTCCTCAATCCCCCTAGCCGCCCCCCTCCAAACACCACTCTGCAAACTAGAATCAATAGAGAGGTAGTGAGCGCTCTGTCTGGCTCCCTCTCATAGTTGTTTTCAGCAATGGTTTTCAATAAACTTCTGCTTTCTGCTCTGAAACCCAAGGTGAGCAGATGTCAGGAAACTGGGAGTGTCCTTAAATAAACATTTCTGCAAAAGAGTCATAGATCTCTGGGTCAGAGGACAGTGAGAGAGTCTCTGCCAGTCATGTGGATTTAGGTTTGCACCCTGATAAATGGCAGGTCAAGGAGGGTTGTATTTAATAGTATATTCCTCAACAAAATGTCACTTTTTCCTCAATGTGTCCTCTGTGTGAGCTAATTAAAATCATGTTTAACTGCAATGTCAGCACACCAAGTTGCTGACTTTCTTGTTGTCTTCTACATGGTACAAAATGAATGTTGTCATTTGATAAATTCAGGATTTTAAAGGTTCTGTCTTATGGCGGATAATGTATGCTGTTTTGCATCAATTTTGATGCTTTCTCTGTTTCTCTCTCTGTTTTGTCTCTCTCTATCTCTCTGTGTCTGTCTCTCTGTCTTCCTCCGTATCTCTCTGTCTCTCGGTCAGTTTCTCTTTTCATGACAGCATGCACTCCTCATTCCATTACAGAGAAAGGTTTTTTTTTTTAAGTGAGGAGAAAGCATTAATCATCTTTTGTCACCAAAGCATGTTAAAATAATTCAGTTCTTACTAAATGCATGTAAGGGTATATCAGTCCCCCTCAATGAAAATGACTATGTGTTCGGGTGTCATGTAATTGTTGTTCAGCTTCTTTTTTCACCACTAACATGAAATCACTTCTATTAGACTCCATTTAAAGAGATAAGTCTCTTCTGATACAGATCTGTATGAATGATGTAAATGTAATTTAATGAATGGGATCTTTATCATATATGCTATATGAGGTTAAGTAGTATGGCAAAAAAGGACAACTAGGTGGCACAATAGATGGAGAGCTGGGCATGAAGTCAAGAATACTCAACTTCTTGAGTTCAAATCTGATCTTAGACACTTACCAGCTGTGTGATCCTGGGCAAGTCACTTATTCTTGTTTACCTCAGTTTCCTCATCTAGAAAATGAGCTGGAGGAAAAAATGATAAACTGCTCCAGTTTTCCTGCCAAGAAAACCCTAAATGGGGTCATTGAAAGTTGGATATGACTGAATTGACTGAACAACAATAACAACAATGTGGCACACATGTTCTATTTCAGATCTCATGTTTTATGTTCTAAAATATATATGTCTGGAATATCAATAACATATTGCTTAATCACTATATACTGATTGCTGCTTAATGTTCACATTGAGATAGAATAATTTTTAAAGCTTATTTGTATGAGAGGATTCCAGGAAGATAAGGACTAGGTCAGAAAACTTTTGGCTTTCCAAATTTCCTCCACAAAAAAAAAGACAGAACATCACCTCAGAGGGAACATGGAGCAGCAGAAATAAACAAAAGTTGGGGTAAAGCAATTGTCCTCCTAAAACAATTTGAGAAGACTTTAGGAAAGACCTTCCAGAGGCGGAGGTTTGGCGAGAGTGAAGTACAAACACCTCCAGTCTGACTCTGCAGAATTAACAAACAATAAGCCCTGGGGGCATCTGGATTGAAAGGCAGCCTCAGCCTTAGACTTAGTTCTTACAGACAGTGTAGGGGGGAAAATAATCACTGAGTAGAAGAAGATTGAAGGACTTACCACTGTTGAGTGACATCAGGCACACCTATGCTAACTAGAAGTGTCCTGGACTGTGGGTGCGGGGAGAAGGAGCTAGCACACAGCTGGTGAGTGCAGTAGCAGAGGAGTGGGGATCCTGCATGCTGTGGGCACTTACAGGAGAGCAGAGTCCTTGGTTTCAATTCCAGGGCAGAGAATACAGCTGTAGTTTGCAACCACCAGAGGGACAACAAGGACAAGATCATTTGTGGGGCAGTGTGGCTGGGGGCCCTAGTAGTGGCTTAGGGATGGAGAAGAGAACCCAAAATTAGGCCCCAGGACAGACCTCAAAAAATGAGAGTAAGAAGGACCTGAGCATTGGGGCATTATTCCCCATATCTCAAGACCAGAACTTAGTTACACCAACAGCTACTACAAAACAAAACAAAACAAACAAATGAATAAATATGAGTAAACAAAGACAAAAGAACCCAACCATAGATAGCTATTTTACGGATAGAGAAAATCTGTGTTCATATTTAGGGGAAGATAATGGAGCTTAAAAAAAGTCATTCCTTTTTCAATGAGAAACATCAAATAGTCCGAAGCACAAAAATAATTCTTTAAAAATAAACTAAGATTGAGGAAAAATTAGAAAAAAAAATAAAAGCAATCCAAGAAAATTTTGCAAAGTCAACCAAATTGAAAGAGAATCAAAAACTTAGGGAAGACAAATTCCTTAAAAATAGAGTTGGGCAAGGGGAAGCTAGTGACATTCTAAGACATAATAGAAATAATAAAAAGAAGAAATAATAAAAAAAAAATCATAAGAAAATAAATAGAAGAGAAAATGAAAGGTCTCATCAGGAAAACAACTGACCTGGAGACCAGGTCTAGGAGAAATGATATAAGAATAGTCAGATTACCTAAAAATTATGATAAAAAAAGAATCTTGATACAATTTTACAGGATATTATCAAGGGCAGCTAGGTGGTGCAAAGGATAGAGCACTGGACCTGGACTCAGCAGGACCTGAGCTCAAATCCAGCCTCAGACACATAACACTTACTAGCTGTGTGACCCTGGGCAAGTCACTTAACCCCATTGCCTAGCCCAAAAAAAGAAAAAAAAAGTGCAAAAAAAAAAGAAATTATCAAGAAAATTACCCTGATGTTTTAGAACAAGAAATAGAAAAAATTCTACTGATCACCTGAAAGAGTTCATAGGAGAAAAACTTACAGGAATATCATAACCAAGTTTCAAAGCTGCCAGATTAAGGAAAAAATATTGGAAGCAATGAGAAAAAAATTATATATATATTATATATATATATGTATATATATATAAATGGAGATACAATAAGAATTACACAAGACCTAGCAGCTATTACATTGAAAGACTCTAGGTCTTGGAACACTATCTTCCACAGAGCAAAAGAGCTGGGGTTACGACCAAGGGTAACTTACTCAGAAAAGTTAAGTATAATTCTGAATGGAAAAAAAAATTTGTATTTAATGATCAAAAGACTTTTAGGTTTTTAATCAGAAAAGCCTCAGAATTTAAGGGAAAATTCTACATCTAGCATCCAAGAGAAATATAAAATAAACATCAAAGACCTATTGTAAGGGACTCAATAAGATCAAATTGTTTACTTCCTAAATGTGAAAATATTAGAAGTACTCTTATTGCTGTCATTATTGGGTAGTTAGAAAGAAAGGTTAGGGCTGAGCTGAGTATGATGGAGGTGATTCTAAAAAAAAATAAAACTGTGCAGAAAAATATAAAAAAGAATAATTTTCTCATACAAATGAAAGTAAAAATTGACATAGAATAAGCTACTAGAGGGGAGGGGAGCTAGTACTGGAACCTTAGTATAATCAGGAATAGGTTAAAGAGAAATATCCATATTTAGAAGGGTATAAAAGTCTTCTAAATTCAGAGAGAAATAAAAGGGCAATGGGATAAGGAGGGGAGAGATATGGAAGGGACTTTTGGAGAGGTGTGTATGTTAAGGAATACGAGGGCAAGGTAGCAGGTAGAAGTAAAGCAGAGGAATAAAGAGGGATAGAGTAAATAGGGCAAGAAAGATAGTGAGGAAAAATAGGAAAAAGGAAAACACACAAGTGATTGTAAATTAGATTGTAAATGGGATGAAATTATCCATAAAATAGTAACAGAAGATTAACTATTTGAATTCAACAATATGTTGCTTTCAGGAAACATTACAAAAATGAGAGATACATAAAAAGATAACATAAAGGGCAAGAGCAGAACTTCTTAGGTAAAAAAAAAAGCAACCATGATCTCAGAAAAAGTTGAAGTTAAAATAAATTTAATCAAATAAAAAAAGAGAAACTATACTATGTGTCAGCAACATTATTTAATATTGCTTTAGATCATTTAAAATAACTAGAAAGTATAAAATACCTGAGCACATACCTGCTAAAACAGATAGAGGAACTGTATGAACATAAACATAAAACACTTTTTATACAAATGAAGTCAGATATAAATAATTGAAGTAGTATTTACTGTTCATGGGTAGGTAAAGCCAATATAATTTAAAAAATAACAATTTTACCTAACTAGTCAATTTATTTAATGCCATCTCAATTAAATTACTAAAACAATTATCTTAGTGTGTTAGAAAAAATGATAAAAAAAGTTCATTTGAAAGAACAAAAGGTCAAGAACATCAAAGAAATAGGGTGGGGAAAGCTGTAAATGAAGTTGATTTAACAGTATGGGACCTTAAACTATGTTATAAGATGAGATCATTGTTGAAGAGCAAAACTGATAACTCTGATTATTCTAAATTATTTCTTGTATAAATAAAAACTATGTAGTCAAGAATAGAAGGAATGCATAAAATTAGGCAAAAAAAATTCATAGATAATTTCTCAGATAAGACACGATGGGGTTGGAATATTGCTGTGGTGTAGGAAATGATGAGCTGGTTGATTTAGAAACAACATAGAAAGACTTATGAAGGAAGATGCTGTCTACCTTCAGAAAAACAGATGACAAGTGTAAATAAGCAGTGTGGTGTTACATATATGTTTATGACTGTACATGTGAATACATGTGTATATGTGTGTATGTTTATATATGTATATGTGTATATATACATACATATGTGTAGCTATACCTGGGTGGGTGTTTATATACATATACAAATAGTTGTAGCCTTCTTTAGGGTAGGAGGGCAAGGAAAAAAAAAACAAAGCAAAAAGTGTACAGCAGAGAACAAAAGAAGTAGAAAAAAAACCTGGGCAGCTTTGAAAATAACATAGTATTCATTATATAGTTTTTCTTGAAATGGACATTTATTGTTTTATATTGAACTGTCTCTTATGTTCTGCTGCATACATGGCAATGTTTTTTTTTCTCTTCTCATTTTGTATTTAAGTTTAAAATAAATAAATAAAATTTACAAAAAATCTTATTTGTATGCATTCATGTATATCTCAAAACAACATTTTAATAAGGTCCTCATATTTGAATGAGAGTTCCTGTAAAGTAGTTTTTGTCAGGTAAGTTTTTTTTTTCAGGAAAGTTTTTGACATTTAATCAACCCTATACAATTCAATGAGCTTTTAAAAATTATTTACATTTAAAATTGTTTACAAAAATTATTTGCAAAAATACAGTTTAATGAATTCGCTAATTGTTCTTCCTATGAAACTTTTTTTAATCTAGGTTAGAGAGTATGCTATACAGCATATATGCCTGGGCAAAGCAAATATTTTCCACATTAATTAAATTTTAGTTATAAATTCAACCTCAACATATTACCCAAAGCTGAGAAGGAATATCATATAAAATATACTGATATTACCCAAAGAAAATTCCATATCAGAGATCACATATCTGCAATTGAAATTTGCATAAAAAACCTTCAATTGCTATAGAATTGAGAGCCACCTCTATGATGAACTCTTACAGCTGGAATAAATTGATGTCACAGAAAAAAATAAACTAACTGCCACCATGGATCTCCTGCATGTCAGTTTTACATTCATTATTTTACCCTTTCATGAAAAGTAATTCTTGGCCTTTCCATTCTCCATAAAATAAAATTTAAAGTGTAGGAGGCTTCATAGGACATTTACTTTAACAAATTGAGAACCAGAATGATCCCTTGTTTCTATGTAGACCAATTCAAATATGTTTTCTGGGTAATCTCAGTGACAGTTTTGATTTAATGTTGTAGTACAGAAGCCCAACCATGTAATCACACATTAGTAGACACCTCTCTTTCTTTTACTCTATACTTCTTACCCCTACCCCTAAATACACAAATAGAAGAATTCTATGTGTCAAGGATCTTTTAAATATTTTATGTTATCTACAGCTGTTTAAAAAAATTCATAATTTCTATTCACTAGGTACTACATTTTGTAAAAGAACAGAAAGCCCATTCTCTCTGTCTCTCATTAAATTACTTTAAGAAATCTTTGAGTTCACTGATACTGATATTTCATTCATTAATTCTTATGCCAGCCCCTCCACAATAATAATGAATGGTTTTATAAGTTTTCATGAGGCAGTAAGGCACAGTAAGAAACATTTAATGATCAGGATGTTTTTTCATGAAATCAAGCCCAAATTTTCCTTTTGCAATTTTGGGTCATTGTTCCTAGTTCTTCCTTCTAGGGCCAAGCAAAAGTCCTTCAAATACTTTAATTCAACAATCACGTAGCTACTTATCCTTCTTTTCCACCTAGTATAATAGATGAGTTCACATTTGGCCACTTAACCTTTTTCATATTCAGTTTCCCTATCAGTAAAGTGGATGTGGCACTACTAGCACCCATATCATAGAATTGTTGTATCAAATGAGACAATATGTAAAACAACATTGCATTTCTTCTTCTTCTTCTTCTTCTTCTTCTTCTTCTTCTTCTTCTTCTTCTTCTTCTTCTTCTTCTTTTCTTCTTCTTCTTCTTCTTCTTCTTCTGATTCATCTTCATCTTCTTTGTCTTCTAATTTGTCTTCATCTTCTTCTTTGTCTTCTTTGCCTTCTTCCTCCTCCTAAGTTTCCCCAATTCCTTGAACCAATTCTTATATGACATGGACTCGAGGCCCTTTCTCATTATACTTGCCCTTCTCTATTCAAATTAAACTTTTAAATATACTTCCTAAATTGTGAGAAGATGCATCCCAAACAGAAAAACACAGTGTCATGGTTATCTTCTTTATTCCTAGATTATATGGCTTCTTGATGACACATGTAAGTCACACTGCTATCTTGGCTGCTTATCTTATGGGTGAGCTGTCATATATGTATATGTGTGTCTTTGTGTATGTATAAAACATTGAATATATATATATATATGTATATATATATATATTCAATACTTAGTTTTCAACTTCATATTGATGAGCTTTTAAAAATTTAGCTAGGCTTCATCTTGGAAAAGAGTCCATCTTCACAATACTGGAAGCAAGCTCAATGGGAATTATCTATTGCTCTTAGACCGTTAAACAATGGATTAGCATTTTCATTCCTGGAAAAGGACCTCACTTTGCCTACTAAGCTATTTTATGAGTAACATTTAGTCAATTTCTCTCAAACTTGAAGTTAATGTCTGGAAGCTTTCATTTTTCTATGTTTGCAAACAAACAAACAAAAACTGGGAAACATAATTTTCCAAACAAAAATTCCTATGTCCAACTCAAAGCATCCAAAAGAATTAAGTGATTTCTCAATAAAGGTTCATTTATTTCATAAAATAACTTATTTAGGAGAAGTATCTAAAATATCATATGTTCGTGAAAAGAAGTAAAGGTAAATGCTTCTAATATTAATATTTGAGTTGCAATGAGGAATATGTCAAAGGGGGAATAAGAGCATAAAACATGCATAATGACTAAAATGTATAGGATTATAAATTTCATTGGCTTGCATGTTGCAATTCCATTTCTATGATAAAGAATAAACATTTCATGAAAAAGTAGGTGTGAATTTTAAATATGTACTTCATTTTGTGCGTATACAAGCTTTTACCTATATCATATACATATACTCACAAATATAAACATTACACGATTAAATGTCTCTTTAATTCCACAAAGACAGAATTATTAGAATGAAATTTACATTTCAGTTGAGAAAAGTGTGCTAATACCGTGGGTAACTATAGAAACTACTGTGTTAATTAATACTAATAAAAGTATACTACTAGGAAACAAATTGACTCAAATGAATGGGGAGGGGGGAATGGAAAGCCAAGTCCTAGAGAAAGGTTTTCTATGTCTCATTAAAATGTGAATATATGCATGCATATGTATATATAGTATTTAATGGCATGTGTATACTAATCTATTTATTAGATCAATCTTTATATGGAAAACTAGTTAGTTAACATGACCATAAAACCATATATAAAAGCAAATAATTAATTATTACATATATGCAACATACAAATCATTCATTTAAATGCAAAGGAAAGTAATTGTGTTTTTGGCACTTATATGCTTTGCATATTATATATGTTTATGTACAATTTTCATAGTCTATTACAAATATTCCAGTACATATGTGTACTGTCAGTGAAGTAATGTTGCCATGGAAACCCTAATGTTTTCCTTTCCTACATTTTTATGTTTCAAGTTATAACCACATGGGAAAAAAAAGATATCCAGTAGAATTCCTCTGTTTTAATAGAATATTTCAAGGAGATAGTGTGGATTTTATTTCTATTCAAAACAATCTTTTTGTTTCTACATGCAAATACTTGATCAAAAAATTAGGCACATACATCTAGAAATTAGAAAAATGACTACAAGGAGTACGACCAACTTCAATGCATGTTCTATTCATTATAAACATATTTAAAGTGGTGATATACATTAAATTAATTTATTTATACTTTTTGCCATTCGTCATATTAGAGATAGGCATTGGAACTGTTTAGGAGACTTTCAGATGAAAAAATAAAATAAACCACTTTGCAGTGTATAGCAAACCTTCTCTGCAACTTATAGTCTTAGAATCTTGCAATGACTTGCCCAGAGTTTCACAGCTTTGTTGGATAAGAAAGAAAGAAAGAAAGAAAGAAAGAAAGAAAGAAAGAAAGAAAGAAAGAAAGAAAGAAAGAAAGAAAGAAAGAAAGAAAGAAAGAAAGAAAGAAAGAAAGAAAGAAAGAAAGAAAGAAAGAAAGAAAGAAAGAAAAAGAAAGGAAGGAAGGAAGGAAGGAAGGAAGGAAGGAAGGAAGGAAGGAAGGAAGGAAGGAAAGAAGGAAGGAAAAAATAAAAGAAAAGATCTTCTGGTGGCCAGCTTTCTGGTAGTTAGTTTCTCTATATGTACCTAGGTTGTTCTTCAGCCAGCAGACAGTTGTCAGCTGATAATTTACAGCATTGTAGGACAGCATTGTAGGACACTCCAGACATTCCCCTTCACTGAAATGACCTTGAGAACACTGGTGTAATCACCATAATGTGATAAGACATTTGAATAGGATTTGGGGGGGAAGAAAAAAGGGTAAAAACTGTGCACAAAAATCTTAGATACTTAAATTGATTTAGAGTATATTAGTTTATAATATTAAAATGTGTTAGATCTCTTTTCTGTTTTAGATGATACCTAAATTAGTGAATGCGATTGATTAAATTTTCAGTCATTTGTAGCAAAGCTTGGATATAAGTCTAGAATATTAGGGAGAATAGGTCATAAAGCATCCTTAAAAAAAACTATTCACTCCCTCTGCTTTAATTTGACAGCTATGTTTTCCATAAGTTCTTTAACAGCCAATAGCTTTTTAAATCAAAACAATTACCTCTACAAAAGAATTTGGGAAAATCGAGTACACACACACATACACACACATATATACATATACACACACATATATATATATATATATGTTTGTGTGTATGTATACGTGTATGTGAGTGTTCTTTTTCTCAAATTCTTTTTTAGAGGTAACTACAATATATACATATTGATCAAGGTAAATACATGTACACATGTTTATGTACATATACATATCTGTGTAGCTATTTATAGCTATTACACAATGTATTTACAAAAAAAGAGTACGTATTAACTCACAAAAGCTTCACAAAATAGGAATATTAAGCACATCATATACTGACCACTATGCAATAAAATTATTATTCATAAATGGCTATTGAAGAAATTATTAAAATTAATTGAACACTTAATAACTTAATCCTGAGAACTGGTTGGTCAAAGAACAAATCAAAGGAATTATAGAAAATTTCATTAGGGGCAGCTAAGTGGTGCAGTGGATAGAGCACTGGCTTTGAAGTCAGGAAGACCTGAGTTCATATCTGGCCTCAGACCAAGCACTTGACACTTACTAGCTGTGTGACCCTGGCAAGTCACTTAACCCCAATTGCCTAAAAATAAAAAAAAAAAGAAAATTTCATTAAAGGTAATGACAACAATGAGACAGTAAACCAAGATTTTGAGGATACAGTCAAAGCAGTGTTTAGGGGAAATTCTATAGCTCTAAACACTTAGATCAACAATGGAGAAAAAGAATAGATTTGTAAAAATTAGGATACAATTAAAATAACCTAGTTGGTTAAAAATTTTTTAACACTCAAATAAATACAAAAGAAGTACTAGAAATAATGGAGATTAATAAAATGAAAGCCAAAAAAAAAGTACTAATAGATAAGCTAGGAACTATATAAAGTGAAATAGAAACAAAATTATTATTCATTTTTAAAAGGAATAGAAAAACAAAATTACAAGTAACAAAAATGAAAAAAATAATAAAAACTAAAAAGAAAGGAAATAATGAGAACATATTTTACCCAACTATATGCCAATAAAACCAATAACTTAAATAAATATATAAATTGCTCAGAATAAAGAATACACAGTAAATTTGAATAAAACAAACTCAGGAAAAAAATTGAAGAAGATATAAATGAACTCCTAAAAGAAAAACAAATCTGGTAATAGACTTAAAAATGAATTTCATAAAATAGTGAAAGAGTAAATTAATTCAAATATTATACATATATTTTGGGGAAAAATTATGAAAAGAAAGAAATCTACCAAAGTTATCCTGTAATACAAAAATTATATTATTTCCTAAAATAAAGAGTTAAAACATAGCAAGAAAGCTATATAACAATATCTCTTGTGAATTTTCTTTAAAAATAATAAAATAATAGCAAAGAGGTTTGAGCAACATATCAAAAAAATCACAAACTGTGATTAGGTTGTATTTATGCCAAGAATGCAAAGTTGGTTAAATGTTAGAAAAAACTGTAAGCATAATAGACCATATGATTTATGAGAATAGAAAAAATAATTTGATTACATCAATTGAACAGAAAGTGCTTGGAAAATAAAACATTTATTTCTGTTGAAAGAAAGAAAAAACTAGAAGGCCTAGGATTAAATGAAACTATCCTTAATATTATAAATCATATCTACCAGAAACCAAAAGATTTTTTTTGTGAATAATAAAATCAGGATACAGCAAAGGTGTCTATTGTCATCACTACTATTGGGTATGCTTCTAGATATTCTAGTTATAGAGGTAAGATAAGAAAAAGATTATTACAAGCTAAGTATATGCAAAGAAAGAAATATAATCATCAGTTTTGGCAGATCATATGATAGAGAACAATTGATAGTAAACTAAATAATTAACTGAAATAGTAATTTCAGTGAACTTGCAGAGTATAAAATAAACTTACATAATTCTTTAGCATTTCTGTATGTTACCAATAAAACTATATATGTATATGTATGCACATATCATATATATCATGTACATACACACACATATATATGCATATACATATATATGTGTGTGTGTATATATATATATATATATATATATATATATATATATATATATATATATATATATATATATATATATATATATCCCATTTTAAATAATTGCCAGCCATATGTAAGAGTTGGGAGTCTTCCTATGAAGGCACCCACTTGAATTATATTAATACAACTAAAGAACACTTTATCAACATAAAATCAATATTTTAAAAGGACTATTATTATACAATAAGAAATGATGAAAAGGATAATTTCAAAGAAACCTGGGAATATCTTTATGAACTCATTCAGAGTGAAATAAGCAGAACTAGAAAAAAAATAATTCAAATATTAACTACAAAATCATAAAGAAAAACAATTTCAAAAACTTAAGTAGTCTGTGCAATGCAAACAAGCACAATTCAAGAGTATGGATCATGATGCTCACCTCCTAGTACTGTGGAGATAGACTCAAGATGCTGAATGAAGCATGTGTTCTTGGATGTGGCCAATGTTTTTGTTTTGCTTCACTATGCACTGTTATGACTTTTTCTTTTTGTTTTCCCTTTTGAGGCAGGGAAGTGTGTATGATGGGGGACAGAACATAAATTCTTGTTTATTGAAAAATGTAATTTTTTTAAGTGACACTGTTACAGTTGAAAGGAGGTTGGATTTGGAGTCAGAACACTTGACATATGGGTTCAACTCTTGCTTCTCTGCCTCTGCCACTCCCAATATAACTTGTCTTGGTTTCCTTATCTGTAAAATGAGATTGGACTAAATGACCTCTGAAGTCCTTTTTATATAGCAAATAGAATTGAAAGAACAGAATTACTTACCATTCTACCTCATGCTATATCTTCTAATTCTGTCTGTTGGTGATGATCTTTTTACTACTCTTCCATTAATTTTTTGTAGCAATTTGTTATATCTCTTTTCTCTAATTATCATATTTCTCTTCATATTATTTGCATACATATAGTTATACACTGTAATCTTCCGTAGAGCAAGCACTGATCATAGTAGAATTTAATGCACTGATCATAATAGAATTTAATAAATGTTTACTGACTTGAATTGTTTAACATAGATAAAGTCTCTGTGAATTATTTTGTTAAGAAACTGTTTTTTTTTTTGCAAAAGGTTATGCTTTACTATGTCTTTAAAAAGTCTGTTCTAGTCTTCGTTTAATTATGATAAAAGCTCAGGCTAGATAGGTTTTTACAATATTAAATATTTGGATCAAGACACTAAAAGCAATAATGTGTTTACTCTCAACAGAGACTTTGAAAATCACATTTTGCCCATTACTGCTATTTTCCATTATTTTGTTGGTAAGCAGACAAGTTAAGAACATTTTTATAAATGGTCCCCAAAGCCCAGCTATCTCAGTTTTTTTCTTCCTAAATGGAAAAGTATTTGGGTTAAATTTACAAGCAATGTGGTGGTCTGTTGTCAACTTTTTTGCATCTCTTATATCATGGGCCTTGACAACATCATAGGCCAATGTCCCTTCTTATTGAAGTAAAGTATTAACTGCTGGTGTCTAGAACAGGGTGATATTTCAAAGGGCAGACTATTAAGAGTGCTTCAATATGTTGTTTCAAAAGCTGCATTTTATTTGAAAATGCCAATGCTGACTTTAAAAGTAAGTTTTCAGAAACCCAAAAACTACTGACAAAGAACTAATATAGCCATATATCTATGGAGGACCCAGAAAGGAATGTGGTCATGACCTGAATTTTTGGCACTTTCAAATGGTTCAATATCAGAAACTGATATAATTTTATCAATAGAAATGATATTAAAGAAGAGGCAATAGCATCTGTTTTGCTACTGTTGTGTAAGGACCACTCGACCATTTCATCTGACTTGAAGCTGAAACCTTCCCTACATGTTGTTGTCTCCATTAGAATGTGAGTTCCTTTACAGCAGGAGCTTTCTTACTTTTATTTCTGTATCCTCAGCACTTAGCACAGTATTTTCTGCCCATAGCAAGTACTTAAATGCTTAATGCATTCATTCCTTTATTCAAAAACATGTCAAATATTAAACAGTTTCCAATATCATCATAATGCAATAGAATTCTAAATCCTAAATCTTGATATGTGTTTATAGAGCTTCTTCTCCTGTTGCAAAGTACAGAGGTATGTCATTCACTAGTAATATGTAACTAGAGCTATAACCTGAAAAAAAATTTCACCTTTTTTTTTAGTTATTGGGAGTTTGCACTGTGCAAGTCCAAAAGGAATTTGATCTTCTGATATAAGGCCACATGAATATGTTTTAATGGTCAGTCTTTTGAAACTTGGTGTCTAGATTATGAACTTATTAAATATTCTCTGTACACCTAACATTCTAGGCAGCAAGATAGAGAGTTCCAACTGTGAATCATAAATGCCCTTGCAACCAGGACAGAGCATTTTCTTCCCAAATGTCCCTTTTTCTTAAGCCTGACTATTTTCCCAATTCATGCATGCTTAAATTTGCACTGTGCCTATTCTTGCCTCATTGATCAATTGTGTCTATATATGGGAAGATTATGAAGGTATTTCTCCGAATTTTGCACATTGAGGACTCTGTTTTCCGTTACATCAGAAATCTGTCCTCAGCTTTGACTGTTATTCATTATATCTTATAGATATAAGCTAATGTCTTAGTCATTTGTGAATGGCATTTTTGAATGGAAGAGTTAGTGTGATGTATAGAAAGCCAGGCTCAGATTCAAAAAGATCTGAGTTCAATGATGACCTCTGACATAACATTTATTTTGTGATCATGGATAAATCACTTAGTTTCTCAGTACCTACTGACAAAACTCTAAGATTATGATTTGTTTACATGCCCCTCAGCCTTAAGAAAATGAGTGCCCTCACTTGGAATTTTATGCATCAGTGGGAGAATAAAAAGAACATTTTTATTTGAAAAGTTTGGAGCCACATACTTTTTTGAGACAATTAAGATTAAGAGACGTAATGAGTGTATTGTGCTCAGGGTCCAGGGTCACAGAACTAGAAAGTGTCAGACGCCAGAGACTTGCTCAGGTCCTCTTAACTCCAGGACTCATACTCTATCCACTGCACCACCTAGCTGTCCCTAGAGCCATAAAATTTTAAAAGTTTTTTTTTCTTCTTCTCTCCAAGCTAGAAATAATAACAATAATAATAATACTCAGGGTGATATCATGGAATGGTCCATAGAATGAGAATTAGGAGACATTGGTTCTAGTCTAGCTCTGCTACTAATCAGTCCTTGGCTGAGTCAACATCTTTCTGATCCTCAGTTTCTTCTTCTGTAAAACAATGTATTTGGACTAGATAATCCCTGAAGTCTCCTTGAACAGTAGATTTCTATTATTTTATATGAAGTTTTGGGTCCAATTTTGGGAGGCCAAGTTATGAAGCTTTCACTTTTACGAATAGATAATGAATTTCTAAACAAAGAGTTCAAAAAAATGAGAGTTTTGAACAGTTTTTTTTTAACTGACATATAATGTGATCAAATAAAAGTCAAAAGAGCAATAAGAACAAAAATATGGAGAAACCCTTATAACGAAAACTTCATGGAGAAACCTGTAGAGAGACTGAAAAAAAGTAAGCAAAAAAAGTAACCCTAGAACATTAAGTGTATACTGTAAGATGCAAGAAAGAGTATCTAGAAGAAAAGAAAAAATAAAATAAAATAGCCACACCTAGATCTGCTGAATAAAAAAAAGTACCCATTTGCCCATTCATTTAGCTAACAGCATTTATTAAGAGTATATGGGCAAGGCACTGTGCTAAGAGCTTGGGATGCAGATACAAATAAAACAAAACAAAATCTCTTCTCTCAAAGAACTTACATTCTCATGGTGGGGATGGGAAAAGGGATGATTATAAAATTTATGGAGGCATACAAGATAATAAAAGATAATTCCATGAGAGACTACTGAGCAGAGGGAAAACTAGCGATTGCAACAGAAATTCCACAGGGTTTTAAAAACTCAATTAAAAGAATTAAAGGAAGATCACAGATTTAGAATTGAAAGATACCTAAGAGATAACTGAGACCAATACACTCATTTTACAGGTAAGGAAACTCAGGTCAAAGCAAGTTTAAGTGCCTTGTAAGTATCTGAGTCATGGTTTGAACCATGGGCCTCCTAACTCCTACTCCAGTGCTCTGTCTATTTACGCCATTCTTTTTCTCCTATAAAGATGTAAAAATACAAAGAGAGAATTTAGATTTCTTAATGAAGAATAGCAAAATACAAACAAGATAATGAGTAGCTTAATCAGTAGATTCTCTGAAAAATGGAATGGCAGAGACAGAAAACAAACATACAAGGAAGAAAAAGCACATAAAACTTTGTTTTATAGAACATTTCCTTCTTGACAACTATATCACATATCAGTACATCTATCTTCAGTGTACCTATCTAATAAATATAAAATGTATATAATAATATATATTATCGATTACTCTTCTTACATACATGCATATGTATGTGTGTATGTGTGTGTATATGTATATATATATACACGTATTTATATATATATGTATATATATATATGTATATATATATCACCACATGTCAATATAGAAATTAGATTGGTTATATACTTTGCACCCAAAGATGGAGAAGCTCTATATAGTCAGTTAAAACAAAAACTGGAGCTGACTGTTGCTCGGATCATGAGCTTTTTATTTCAAAATTCAGACTTAAATTGAAGAAAGTAGGAAAAACCACCAGACCATACAGTATGACCTAAATAACATCCCTTATGAATATGAAGGGGAAGTGATGAATACCTTTAATGGATTAGTAGACAGGGTAAAAGATTAGTAGATAGAGTGCCTGCCTGTGGGCAGAGGTTTGCAATATTGTGCAAGAGGCAGCAACAACAATGACAACAATAAAATAAGAACAAAACAAAACAAAATGGATATTGAGTCTATTGCTTATCTTTCATCCTCTCTGCTTCCTTGTTTGTAATATGAGGCATCCTAGTCACACCTGCCGAGAAATTTTTCATTGACTTCCGATCCTCAGCTTTCATTCTTCAGAAAATGCAGTATTCAATGACTCAGAGTTATACAGTATCACTGGAAGACCATTGGAAGAAAAAAAGAGAGTATTAAACTAGATAAGCAAGGCCCAGAAACAAATATGGCTGTCTAAGATTTTATGAATCCAAGGACAAAAATTACTGGGAAAGAATCTATTTGAGAAATATTTTGGGACAGCTTGATGATGTGGCCCTGATGTCAGAAGGACCTGAGTTCAAATCTGGCCTCAGCACTTGACACTTACTAGCTGTGTGACTCTGGGCAAGTCACTTAACCCTAATTGCCTAAAAAAAAGAAAAAGAAAAATGTTTTGGAAAACAACAGTTTGGTGAAAAAAAATTTCAACCAGCATCTTACATCACATGTCATAATAACTTGCATTTTTATTTCTTTATTCATAAAAGTCACCCCAAATAAAATAAAGGAGAAAATAATAATTATATAATAATTATGTCTTTCACCATGACAGAGAAATGGTTATAAAAATATATGTAATTTTGATCAACTAATATCAAAATGTTTGCTATCATAACTTACTTTCCTATTCCTATTCATTTTACTTGGTATCACTGCATAAAGGTCTTCTCTGTTTCCTCTGAAATTATTTATTTCATCACTTCTGCTGGGATAATATTATACTATACCAATGTACTACATTTTTTTCAGTCATTCCAAAAGAGGATACCTCCTTACTGTACATTTTTAATACTATACAAAAGAGCTATTGTAAATATTTTAATATATAGAATCTCTTTTTCTTTGATTTCTTCGAAGTATAGGTCTAGTAGTAGTATAGTGAGGTCCAGTGATATTCATAATATAGGAACTTTTAAGTCATAATTTCAGATTGTGTCCCAGAATGGCTAGACTAATTCAAAGCTCTATCAATAGTGCATTTCCTACAGCTCCTCCAACATTTTTTTTTCATTTTCATCTCTTAACATCTTTGAAATCTAAAATGAAAAGTGTGAGGTGGAAACAAATTTGCAGTTATCTGTTAATTATTTTAAACATTTTATCATATGATTTTTTTTTTTTGGTTGGTTGGTTTTAGGACTGTTTCTATCTCTAATTATAGTGGCTACTCACTAACCTAATCACACTAGCAAAAAACATCAAATCCTTGACTTACTCTATTTCTGGGCTTGTATTCCCCTCTTTAGGCAATCTGGTGGACCCTGCTCTTACAGCCTCACAATATTGATGCTAGGCTTTGTTAAGACCACTGATCAATTCTGCCCAAGGGATCATCTGAAGAGGTCCATCAGCTTCAGGGTCCCCTGTAACAGGCATTACAAGTATATTTCACCTTGGCTGTCTCATATCACTGGCAGAATAGCTACGTCTTCCTTTGAAAACTGCCTGTAGAAATTTTCCAAAAGACAAATAAAAACAACAATAATTTTCCTACATGTGGAAAATGTTATTATATTTGTGATAAAAGCATGAAGTCCAAAATTTATTGGGAAGTAACACATTTTTAAGAATGAGGAATTCCTCAATATATGTGGTCAAAAGATGTGAACAAAAATTTTGAAAGAAAAACATGTAAACAATCAATAAAGATTTGAAAACTTGCTCAAAACCACTAATAATCTAAGAAATACAAATTATAAAAATTCTGAAATATTAGCTCATAAGTATTCAAGTGACAAAACATGGAATAAAAAATGAAACTTTCCATCTTATAGGAGTTTTTTTTTTTACAGGATAATTTATTTCTGGTGGAGCTATAAATTGGAGTTAGTAAACTGTTTATACCCATTGACATCCACGCCAAATATACTGCAAGAAAGTATCTGAGCAGAAGAAAACAAACAGGTAGAAAAAAAAAAGTATTCCTGGTAGCACTATTTGTAATAACAGAACCTGGAAAAAAAGTTGTATGTCTTTTGGTTGGAGAATGGCTGAACAAATTCTAATATATCAATTTCATATAATAGTTACTCAATAAAGAATAAAAAATATATACAAAATTCAGAGAAATTCAGGGAGATGTTTATGAAGTCAGAAATTAAAGGAAAAGTCAGAAGAACAACATACCAAATTACTTCAAAATATATATGAAACTCACACTAAGAAGCAGCAAATTCCAGGTCAAGTAATTTGGACAATATTCATACCAAGTGATGATATGATATTTGTAAAGCATTTGGAAATACTTAAAGTTCTATTTAGATGCTAGTAAGTATTATTTAAGTCCATGCCTATGTCTTTTTTAATACATAAGGAATGGCAAAAGTAGACAGTAACATATACTATCCACAGCAACCAGTCTTTTAGATGGTCTTTAAAAACTATTTTCAGGGAAATTATTCCTTCAGGGATTGACTTAGAGGTTGCTGAGGTCTGTTGTATCAGGAAAACAAAAACATCATTGATGGAGACTTCCAGTCTCTTGGTTACTTTCACCTGGATGGATTTATATTCATCCATACAGCGCAGGAACTGAGCACAATACTCCAGATGCTGTCTGATTAGTGCATAGAACAGTAAGACTATAAGCTCTCTTGTATCTTTCATTAAAACAACTCAAATTCATATCAACTTTTTGGCAATCATTTCATACTTTTTTATTTCCAAATACATACTCCCCTTTCCTCTAGCCAGAAATCAATTCCTCATAATAATGGAAAAAAGAAAAAGAAAGAAGGGGATTAGGGGTTGGGGTAGTAAAGAAGCAGCTAAGCAAAACTAACCAATCCAAGATAGAATAATGGAGCACTGGCCCTGGAATCAGGAAGACCTGTATTTAAATCTGACCTCAGGCATTTTACTAGTTCTGTGACCCTGGGCAAGTTACTTAAGCATTCTCTCCCTTTCCTCAAGGATAATATTTCTTAATTATAACACCAACCTCCTAGGTCATAATGAAGATAAAGTATGATCATTGTAAAGGGCTTAGCATGGTACCTGGCACACAGTCAGTGCTTAATAAATATTTGTTTCCTTCTCTCCTTCCCATAGTTATTCATCTCTTCAAAGAATGGGGGGATATATATTTTTCACATCTTTTTTTTTTAAGGGGACAAGATTGGTCATTATGCTTAAAGAGCATTTAGTTTCTTTTTTTGTTGTTCTTTTGATGTTTATTGCTATAGTTGTAGTGCATACCGCTTTCCTGGGTTCCTCTTCATAAATACTTCATAGTTCATACAGTCCTTACATTTCTCTGTGCTCTTCACATTGATTATGTTTTAAACTGAAATAATATTCCCTTAAATTCATTAACCACAAGTTCTTCAACCCTTTTCCAATCAATGGGTATCCACTTCATTGCCATTTCTTTCCTACTATAAATAATGAAATAATGCTGCTAATGGTATGTTGGTGTGTAAGGGACTTCTTGTTCTCTCATTTTGCTCCTTGGGATCCATATAGTCAGGTGACTTTATTTTGTGAGGCAGTTGGAGTTAAGTGACTTGCACAGGGTCATACAGTTAGTAAGTGTCAAGTGTCTGGTCTGAGACCAGATTTGAACTCAGGTCCTCCTGATGCCAGGGCCAGTGCTCTATCCACTGTGCCACTTAGCCACTCCCGTGAGACAATTATGAGTCATGCTTTCAGAATTCAAATTACAAAATATGAGAAATGGGAGAGCAGGAATTTAGTCCAACTCATATTTGATAAAGAATCTCCATCATAATGTACCTGACAAGTTGTCATTCATCCTCAGCTTGAAAACCAAAGATAAATGGAAAAATACCTCCTGAAATAGAATAGTTTACATTTGGATAATTCCAATATAGGAAATCATAATCCTTTGTTTGATTTTGGATAATGTTTTTAGTACTAGAAGGGAATTCTATATTTCAGATAGAGAGTAGTTAAAAATGCATATTTTCTATCAAAGTTCATGAAACCACAAAATCTATCCATAGACTCCTTAGGAATGTATGGACCCCAAGCTAAGAACCTTTATTCTGATAGCTAGAATATTTTTCCTGACATCAAGTACGTATTTGTCTTTTGAACTTCCAAACATACTCCTGATTCTGCCTTCTGGAGCCAAATATAACTAACTTTAATTTCTCTGCAACTTGAAACTCCTTCAAATACTTCACAATACATAGTATGCCCTGGCACTATGTGCTAGATATTGGGCCTTTTTCTTTTTAGTGAAATCACCCTAGCTCCTAAGAATCAGTCTTTCCCCCTCTAAATTCTCCCAAACTTCTATTTAGATATGCACTCTAGAATTTTGCTAGGGAGAAGAGGAGGGGAGAATCTAGATCAAGCCCATTGATTTAAAATTGTTGATAGCCTAAAGAGTTTTTCAAACTAAAATAGAAACTAAATTTAATTGTTTGTTCTTACCACTTCATATTTTTTAAATAGCTACCAGTGCTAATTTAATCACGTCATTTTTTTTCCCATGTCATAGTAATGAACTCACCAGAATCTGGACTTGTGAACTTCTGTAAAACAAGAGGCAATTATTATCCCTTCATCTATATTGTAGTTCACTAACCTTTGATTGAACATGAATATTCTACTACTTGCAATTAGAAGACTTTCACTTGATAGAGAAAATGAAAGCAACAAAGCAACTAAAGAGTTCTCTTTTCTCACGGTCATTTGTTAATATTGTGCCATCTGCTCTAAATAGCAGGTTCAACTTGTCTTGTTCTTGTCTTTTTCTTATTATGTTCAGGATCTTTTTTTTTTCACAAGCCCCAGTTCATCCTGCCCTGGGTTCACTCTTATCGATACTATTCTTACTAATTTGTATTGAAAGGAAAGAAGCAAGGAAGCAAGAAAAGAAGGATGCCAGGAGGGAAGAAAAAAATGAAACAGAAGAAAGGAAGGAAAATGAAGGAAGGAAGGAAGGAAGGAAGGAAGGAAAGAAGGAAGGAAGGAAGGAAGGAAGGAAGGAAGGAAGGGGAAGGAAGGAAGGAAGGAAGGAAGGAAGGAAGGAAAGAAGGAAGGAAGGAAAAGGAAGGAAGAAAAATAAAGTTACGAAGAAAGGAAAGAAGTAGGGAGAGCAAGGAGGGAGAAAAAGAGTGAGACAGAGATAGAGAGACAGATGAAAAAGGCTTTATCTCATTATAATTTCTAATAGCATTTTTTTACATTTTACATGCTTGGTCTTTGTTATTAATCTATTAGCCCATTGGACAAGTACCATCTCATCTACTCTGTTTAACATAGTCCAGAGCACAATACCAAGCACTTAAATAAAACATAATGATATCTTGCCACTGGCTCTTTCACTATCATCCAACCAGAAAGAGTCTATAATTTATGGGCCATCTTGGCCTAATAACTCTTTCTTTCAAGATTTCTCAGATTTTATCAGTACTATTGACCTTTCCCCTTCCAATCTTACCATCCCTGGGGACTTCAGCTTTACTGTCACGTTGTGAATGGTACTAATTCTTTATTCTCTATTATCTTTCTTCACCCTCCCCATCCCTGCACAGTTCATCCAGCATTACTATGTCATGGTCCTTTGGCTTTTCTCTAGCCACACTCTTCACAGCTTCTCTGGATTGTTCTGCCTTAAGGTGGTGACCAAGTAAAAACCTCTATTCCAGTGCCTTCGGGTAACTTATAAACATTTTAAAACACCTTAGAGAGTCACTCTTTCAAGCTATAATTATATCAGATTTCCTTTATCTTCTCTTATTTTTCCAAGGAAATCATCACTTTCTCATGGTTCTCCACAAAGCAGAATGGTATCTTTCTTATGAGAACCAGTATGCATTTAATCATCTAATTTCTCTCTACCTTTTAATTGCTGGTTCCACTGTGATCCTTATAATTGTTACTATAGGTTTGAATTACTTAAATAAAAAAGAATAAAGATCTTAACTCATGCAAAACTAAATATAAAACTGAAATTTTATATAAGGTACAGTTCCAACTAAAATCAACTTTAGATTTTCCAACATATTATTTCCTTAATTACCAAAAGCTAACACAAATTTCTTTATAAACATTGGGCAATATGATTTTGTGAAAAGAGTCCTAAGATGAAAATTAGGAGGCTGGTTTCTAGTCTTGACTTTATCATAAACTATGTGATAATGGAGAAATCATTTTCTCTAAAAAACTCTGCATCTGAGCTTCCTCATCTATAAAGAAAATATTAACGATAATTTTAATAATGATTGATTTCTTACAGCAAATAAGTTTTCTCAAAACACTCCATATACATTTCTTCATTTGAGCTTTTTACAAATCCTATGATCTAAGCCTTATAGATATTGTTCTCATTTTATAGGTGAGGAAACTGAGGTTCAGATAGGTTTAATGACTTATCGACCCACTGTCATACAGCTATCAATTATACCAGCAACAAGATTTGAACCTCTATTTTATAGAGACTGAGTCTAGGACTCTATCTGGTATATCTTTGCTTGATCAACAGTATTGTAAGAATCAAAAACTACTATATGTCAGTGAAAGTTATCTGAAAAAGAAAAATTATAATACATTACATATACTGGATATTATTATTGTTTTATATGAAGTCTTTCTCCATGGACACATGAGTAAATTCTCTAAAAGTAAGATGTAAGCCAATGTTCACAAAGGGAAAATAACTAATAGCAAACCATAAAATTAGATGCATGTTAATATTTATAATCTTAACTTTAATCATTTGTTCCATGCAAATGAGGTCTCCTCTGTCTTTTAATGATATAATTTATGTACATTTCACATGTATAAATTTCATTTTCCTAGCACAGAACTTTCCTTCAATACATTCAATGAAAAACTGCCTCCACTAGCAAGGCATAGGATGGAATGCTAGGGCAGGGTGACCAGGACTTAACCCAGGTTACCAAAATTTAGAGAGCATTGAAAGCACTTCTTTTCATCAACATAAAAACAACTGCCCTTGGCACCTATTTAATGAGAACAATGAGTTTAAATAAGAAAAACAAAACCTCTGATGCTATAATCCAGGTGAATTCTATTCTAACTACAATGTCTACCAATAAGAACTAGTGACCTGGAGTTTCCATGCTCACTCAACTTCAGCATTCTTTTCACATTAGTTACCAAATGCACATTTTGTAAAGCTTGCTTTGAGGGAAAATGCCACTTATAGCTCTAAAGTTAAAAATAGAACTTTCATGAAGAAGTATAAATATGACCTCAAAATGGGTTGTTTCCTGTTTAATAACATTTGTTCATATTCCTGTTCTTAAAATGTACAGGCATCCAGAATAAAACTAGGCCTTGTTTCACATCTAAATGAAAGAAAAGTGAAAGCTATTGATCTAATCAAAACTTCCCCTTCATACCCATCAATTGGGGACTGGTTGAATACACTGTGGTATTTCAATGTAATGGAATGCTATTGTTCTATAAGAAATAAGGAGCAGGCAGATTTCAGAAACAACATGGAAATATTTACATGAACTGATGCTGAGTGAAGTGAGCAGAACCAGGAGAACATTGTACATAGTAACAGCAACACTGTGTAATGTCTAACTTTGATAGACTTTTTAGCAATACAATGATCTAAGACAACTTCAAAATACTCATGATGGAAAATTCTCTCTACATTCAGAGACAAAAAAAACTATGGAGTCCGAATGCAGATTGAAGCATACTATTTCCCTTTTTTTGTTGTTCTGTTATTTCTTTTTCATGGTTTTTCTCTTTTGTTCTGATTCTTCTTTCAGAACATGACTAATGTGGACATATGTTTAATATAATTGTACATGTATAGCCTATATCAGATTGCATGCTGTCTTAGGGAGGGAGTAGGAAAAGGAGGGCAGAGGAAAAATTTGGAACTCAAAGCTTTATAAAAATGGATGTTGAAAACTAAAAATAAATTTTACAAAAGGAAGCTTAGCTACCACAACATCCAGGCCATGGAGCAAAAAGCCCTGGCCAGCCCACAATTTCCAACTTTGTCACCTGGATTTGTTCAAGTTCAACAACTCTATTTGGCCATGTAGTACAATTTAAAGATTGTGTACAGTAAGTTGATGAAGACACACTTGCATTAAAGAAAGGAGATGTAGAAGAAAAATAACTTTATGTCTGTACCTTCTCATACTCTCCTATAACTCATGTTGGCAAAGTAGGGGAGCCCTGTTGTACATAATCTATCTTTCATCAAACATGCCTTATAGTCAGAAATTCATTGGTCCACAGTAAAATAATAAAAATAGAAATAAAGGACATACTAAAGGAAAAAAAAACCTTCCTGCTCTACACTTCTATCATTAGTTGATACTATATCTCCTGATCAACCAATGACACTCTTATGAGTGACAAAAGGAAGGAGAATTCTTGGGTATATTCTACAGTAAAAAGAAAACTCATTTCTATAGAATGTTGTTATTTATAAAGTTCTCCTTTTTAAAGAACACTTTAAGGTAAGCCTACTATTATTATTTTCATTTTCAGGTGAGGAAACAGATGCTAAGAAACATTCAATAATTTACCCCTAATTACATGGCTTTTAAGTATTAGAATCAAATGTTGAACCTTCTGGTCTAGCACTCTAGAAAAAGGAAAAGCAAAGAGCAGAAATGCATTAGTAACTTCAAATTGATCACCATTTCATTGACCTTGACCACTGATGAGGAAGAAACAAAAGTGTGGTGAAGCTGGAATCTTTCATAGTACAGACTAAGACATCATGGGTCAGAGATGGAGAAGAGTAACTGTGAGACAGCCAGATATCTTTAAAGGGGCAAGAGGCAAGTTTTATTTGTAGCCAGATTGGCTAAAATATGAGTTGAAACCAAAGACCAGACTGGAATCCAAACAGTCCTAGAAGAATCAAAGGCAAAGGAATTCTGTCAATAGTGGTAACACTATCAACAATTATCAATCTTGAGGTTCCAAGGGAGCTTCAATCACAGAACTCAGAGCACAGAGATCAATATATTCAAGGGTTTCTCAATTTGAAGTTGGTGAACTCTTTTGGTTCATTTGATAATTTCAATATAATTGGTTTCTTTTATGACTTTGTAATCCAATATATTTCATATTTGTTTATTCATATTTGTCACTATTATATAATTACACATATAATTTTTCAGGGAAGGGGTCTATACACTTCATTATACTACCCAAAGGGTTCCTAATAGAAAAAAAAATAAAGAACCTAAGATGTAGTTCCACTTTTTCATTTTATAGAGCATATAGATGTATCACTATAGTAGAAGAGGACAATGCATCAAACTACCGTAGCTATTCCTCACTCAGTCAATTAACATTTATTAAGTGCCTACTATGTGCCAAGCACTGCACTAAGTCCTGAGGATACAAAGAAAAGCAAAAAGAAAAAATTCCCTTCTCTCAAGAGGTTCACAATCTAATGGGGGAAACAAAATGGAAACAACTATGGACAAACAAGATATTCACAGGATGAATTAATAATCTCAAAGGAAAGGCATGGAGATTAGGAACTAGAAAAGGCTTCTTACAGAAAGTGGGTCTTTGTGACTTGAAGGTATTCAAGGAAGCCAACGGGCAGAGATGAGGAGAAAAAATATTCCAGGCATGATAGGTAGCCAGTGAAAATGACTGGAGTCAAGAAATATAGTGTATTGCTTGAGGACCATCAAAAAGGCCAGGGTCACAGAGTACATGGAAGGCAGCAAAATGTAAGAATTCTGGAAAGGTAGGAAAGATTTTAAAAGCCAAAAAGAAGATTTTATATTAGATCCTGGAGGCAACGGGGAGCCATTGGCCATTGGAGTTTATTCATTGGGAAAAGTGTGTATGTGTGTGTGTGTGTATGTGTGTGTGTGTGTGTGTGTGTGTGTGTCTGTGTGTCTGTGTGTCTGTGTGTCTGTGTGTGTTTGTGATATAATCATAACATCTAAATTCTTTTGTTTTAACTCCATACTTAAAAAAACAGTACCGTGACTTGTCCTGCCAAATAAACTTACCAGAAATAAGTGTGTTTCATAAATTGCCAATGTCTTTCATTTCCATATATATATCTCCTACTGTGGAACTATTAAAATTACATTTGAGTTTAACCTTTTCCTCTGAGTTTGATTGAAGTGACTCAGTCTTATAGATCCTAACTATTCCAAAATAAGCAGGTAGAATAGAGACTTGGGGCTTAAGATTGAAGATTTGATTGTGAAACAGCTCTGAGTACACAAAGGTACAATAATCTCAGGATGCCTAGCCTAAACTGTTGGCTGATTCTCAATGTGGTAGAGTGGATTTGGCCCTAGCTTCAAATTCCAGCTCTGTTATGTATGTGACCATGAACAAAATCATATAACTTCTTTTGGCTTTGATATTCTCATCTATAGAATAAAAGGGGTCTATGGGGTAATTTTTAAGACCCCCTTGAACTATGAACTAGAACAGCTTCTGATATAAATCTTAGCAAGTAGACAAAGCTGTAGGACAAACACATACACACATACAGAGAGAGAGAGAGAGAGAGAGAGAGAGAGAGAGAGAGAGAGAGAGAGATTTCAGATTTTATTGATCCCTAGGGCTGAGAGAGAAACGTTAGAGACCAATAGAGCCCTACTTTCTCACATTATAGATAAGGAATGTTACATCTAGAGAAGGCTAGTGACTTTCCCAAGATCATGCAGGTAGCTAGTGAAAGGGCCAACACTAAATCCCAGGGTTCTTTTCATTATACTGCACTACTTTACTAGAGTGGTGCTATCTTAGCAGGTATGAAATTGATACTTATATCTTCTTGGAATTCATCTTAAAAAAAATCAAGGCGTTTTCTAAGATTTTAATTACATGTCTTCTACCCCCTCACTCTCACAGCCAACCTTCCAGTGAAAATATCTGGGAATAAGAAAGAAAATTAATTTAATATTAACAAGGAAGAAAAAAAATAATTAAGCCTTCCATTTGAAAACCAGAAGAGCAATAAAATAGAATGACTAGAGAAGGTCGGGAAATAGCAACCTTTGGCACTGTTCCTGGTCCAGCTTACAACAATCAATAAAACACTAACAATAATATGCAATGATTGATGACCATATTTCATGCAATAATTTACTAGGGCCTCCCGTAGTCACTATTTTTTCACATAAAACTTGCGGTGATGGTGGAGACAGGGGAAGAGAAGGGAAAAGATCCTTACCATACTATATCTCTTTGCATCTGCAATAATGTTCTCCCTGCTGAACTAATGGCTATTCATTGAGTTTAGGTCAAAGAGCTTAATGGAGCTGAACTATGGATGTCTCGGTAACTTCGATTTTCTAACTAAGCTATCTGAGCTTTAAATACAAATGATGATAGCTCTAATTGAGAGATTCATTCTCTAGTACACTTCAATATCATGAAAATCTACTTTTCAACATTTGAGGGAGATAGGTATGCTAGAGGGAAGAAGAAAGAGCCCGGGCTTTAGAGTCAGAAGATGGATTTCAATCATGGATTCCCCCAAGCATTAGATGTGTAGCTTTGGGAAAGTCACTTAACTTTACTATGATTGTTTCCTGATCCATATTATGAATCATAAAGCCATTCACTTCTCCATAATGGGTCCTTCGTCCCTGTTTAGTATATTAAAGGGTAGGGGTAAGAATAGACGAGAAATAAATACAGGGAAATAAATAGTCTTGGCAGAGCTAGAATTAAAATAGCCACAAGGACTTTACCTCAGAAGCCAACATCTGAGAATGATTCTTATTCTTAGAGCGCATGCTTCCCATACCACCACCAGGCATTTAACAGAGTTACTCCTTTGTCTCACCATGGACCGTTACTCCTTAGGGTATTAGGTCTTCCAGTCCTCTTCTATTCCACCTTACCGTCAAGATAGAGTAGATTACCATTATCCCTGTCTCCTCAGTATAGGCCACCAGGCCTTAGGAATTATGCAAAGAGGGAAACTTGGGGCAATGAGCACAGAATCATCTGGACATCCCACAATACAAGGATACATATTAGCCTTAGGGACACTCCTGCCCCACTCTACCAGACATCTATCATAAATTTATCCCTAACATCTTTTTTTCTTTTCCCTTTATTACTCATCCCCACCACCATCCCTACAACTTTGATTGTCCTAGGTGTTGGAATCCCTAGTCACAGCTTTTGGTCTTGGAAAGTATTTTAAGACATTTAAGACATAATCCTGATTGAAGAACACCCTCCTAGTGGACCTCAAAGCAGCTTGTCATTGTGAATATAGACATGGGACACACAACATACATGAAACACATCCTTACAGCTGCCCTCCTGAAACAAGTAGCACAAAATAGTGGGTTTTATTATTTGTCTCATATATAGTAACTCTTTAATAATACCCTGTTTAATGAATATTTGTTGATTTGAATAGAATTGAGAATATGAAGGCATTCCACACTACTTTGGGTGATGCTTCACTGAAATGAAACTCTTTCCCATATCCTTTATGTATTTGGATGATACCCTGTTCATAGAAACATAGAAGCCAATCTAAGGCCACTAATAATGTCTCTGTGAATAAACAAATGAATGAATGAGTGAATGAGGAAAAAAGTATTAACAATGTACTATGTAACAGGCACTTTGCTAGGCATGGGAATAAAAAAATCAGCTTCTGCTCTCAAGGTTATTACATTTTAATTGGGGAAAACATATCAAGTGGCGAGTGGGCAGAAAAGGGGGTCTTATCTTGGAAATCATAGAGATTATGAGTGAAATTATAGGGCAATTGATTGTCAACTTTTTTCTAGTAGCAATGACATTATTGATTTTATTACTGTTTTCAGACCAATAGGTAGAAATTAAGTATAAAGGAGGCAGGGAACAGAAGAAAAAATGCAAAATAGACCTTGTTTCTTGTAGATGGTTGCATGGAATAGGAAGTATGGTCTAGGGCCATGTTAGATGTAGTAGATGGTTAGTGTGTCTCTTTAATATTTGAGTCTACTGTTTAATCACACTTTTATTTTGGGTAGACAGCAAGGTGTCCTGTCAATTCAGCAACTACACTTGCTTCTCTTCTCTTTTTTTAAAATTTATTTTATTTTTAATTCATGGAACAAAACAAGCATTTCTGTAACACAGTACAGTAAAAAAGGTGATTGTACAATAAGCTCCAAGCTTACCATGTACAATTTGTTATTCCCTCTAAATATGCAGCAAAGTTATCATCTAAATTTCTTTTTCCTCTTTTTTCTTCCTTACCCACTCCCCTCCCTAGAGGATACTCTGTGTGTATGTGTGTGTGTGCGTGTAAAATTATTTTATACATAATTCTATTTATTAGTTCCTTCTCTAGATGTAAATATCTTTCTTCATATGTCCTTTAAATTTGTGTATTTATAATAGTCAAAATGACTTAGTTGCTCAAAGTCATTCTTAAAACAACATTGCTGTTACTGTATACAATGTTCTCACTTTCTTCATTATTTCATGTAAGACTTTCTACGCCTTTCAAAGATTATTGAACTCATCATTCCTTATAGCACAGTAGCATTCCATCAAAACCTTACACCTCAACTTTTTCAGACATTCCCCAATTGACTGGGATCCTTGCAATTTCCAATTCTTTGCCACCACAAAGAAAACTGCTACAAACATCTCATTCACACTCAAAGTTATAAGTACTATTCTTGAATTTCCCTCCATCTTATTTTTACTCACTATTTTATTTCTCAGCCTCCATTTTTACCTTATCACTGTTACCTAATTTTCTTTCTCCACCTTCCTACCCACCACTGTATCCACCTTTTCCCCCACCTCCACCCCCTCATCTCAATTCATATACCTCTCCAAAAGTCCCTCCTCTATCCTATCCCCCAGATTTCTCACCTCTCTACACGTTCAAAGGACTTCTGCACTCTTCCAGATGTACATGCTGTTTCCTCTTCAACCCAGATGAGAGTAAGTTTCCAAAATTACCAGTCCTCCATCCCCACCAGTTTCATCTACATTATTTCTCCTTTTCATTTCCCATTTTCGTAATATAATTGCTCCCTTTTACCTTTTCCTACCCAGTTTTGTTTTTAGAATCACTCAATCATACAAATTCAGCCCTAGCCTTTTCTTTCAAACCACCTTATTAGTGATAAGTTTTAAGAACACTGTTAATATTTTCGTCTGTATGTAAGTAAACAGCTTGACATTAATGAGTTCCTTATAATTAGTTTTTTTTTCATATTTCTTCTATGTCTTTTATAGCAAATTTTCTAGTGAGCTCTGGTCTTTTTGTTACAAATATCTGAAAGTCAGTTTGTCAAATGTCCATTTTTTTATATTTGGGATTATACTCAATTTTGCTGGGTAGGTTATTCTTGGATGTGACCACAGTTCTTTTGCTCTTCAAAATATAATGTTCCAATACCTACAGTCTTTTAGAGTAGAAGTAACTAGGTCTTGTGAAATGCTGGTTGTATTTCCACAGCATTTAAATTTATTTTATTTTCTTGTTCCTTGCAATATTTACTCCTTAACCTGGGAATTTTAAAATTTGGCTATAACATTCTTGTAAGTTTTCCTCCTGAAATCCCTCTCAGGCAGTGAACTTTAGATTTTTTTTCTATTTCTACTTAAACCACTTGTTCCAGAATTTCAGGGCAATTTTCCTTAATAATTTCTTATGATATTGCATCCAGATTCTTTGTGTGTTTTTTTTTCTATCATAACTTTCAGGTAGTCCAACAATTCTTACATTGTCTCTCCTTGATCTATTCTCCACATCAGTTGCTCTTCTAATAAGATATTTCTGATTCTTCTCTTTTTTCAATTTTTTTAACCTTACTATCTTCCTCTGAATATAAACCCAGATCTTCTGCATACTAATTTGCTAATTTTATTTTTATTTCATTTTATTTTTTGGTGAGGCAATCAGGGTTAAGTGACTTCTCCAGGGTCATGCAGCTTGTAAGTGTCAAGTGTCTGAGGTCACATTTGAACTCAGGTCCTTCTGACTCCAAGGCCAGTACTTTATCCACTGCGCCACCTAGCTGCCCGTATTTCATTTTATTTTAGCAGTTTACTATTATAATCAGGTTTTAATCCTGAGTTGTGGGTAATGTTGCTCTGTGCCTCAGGTCTTTCTCACTGTCTAGAGAATAAACCTCAGGGACTCTTCTCCTCCCCTAAGCAATGGTTAGGACCCCCAGCCACGTTGTCCCAAAAATGTTCTTGCTCTCTGTGGTACCACACTCACTTGGCATATGCTCACTCCTCCTCACCCACAGCCACAGCCAGGGATCACATCTGGTCAGCACCATTAGGCCTGCTTCTAGAAACAGTAGAATCTTCTACACTTCCTTCTTTACCCATCCTGGTAGCATCATACCTCAACAATTTCAGAGAGGGAAAAAAAAATCTATCTTGTTATAATACCACAAAGGGAATTTCACCATTCTGTTGCATAATATGGCAGAAATAAATACTTACCCTTGCTAGAAAATGTTTCATAAAATGCTAAAACATAAGATCATGCTTTGTGATTTAAACCAGTTTAATCTTTTCCATCCTAAGGAAAGCAATGTTATGTAATTGAAAAAAATAATGGATTATTGTCTTAGGAACCAGATGACTTTTGTGAGTGTGAGCATATACATACATCCCATATATAGATGTTATATATACATATAAGTGTGTGTATACACATATACATATATTATATATACAGATATACACATTTGGGTATATCAATGCATTTATATATGTGTGAGTCTATGCATGCCTCTATTTTTGTTTGTGGAGTAAGCATTTATTTAGGGCTTAATCCATGCCATGTGATGTGATAAACATCTTAAAAAGTATTATCTCATTTGATCTGTAGAACAACCTTTCAATGTAGGTGCTGCCATCTCTGCCTCACTTAAATACAATTCATGCACAAGTAAAGCAACGATGTCATTGGTCCTCTTTGAAAAAGAAGAATGAACAACACCTGTTAATATTTCCATTTTACAGATGAAAAAGTTGGAGTAGACAGAGGGTAAGTGACTTGCCAAGAGCCACAGAACTAATAAGTGTCTGAGACCAGATTTTAACTCCAAGCACAGCAAATTATCCACTTTACCATATATCTGATACACACACACACACACACACACACACTATATATATATATATATATATATATATATATATATATATATATATATATATACATATACAGAGAGAGAAGAATGTATCTATAGCCATATAGTCATGTATATGTGTGTATAGTATATCTGCACAGAAACACAGATAAACATGTGTATGTATATGCATATGTATATGCACGCATCTGTGCATACATATGTATATACGTTTATTACAGCATGAGAATATATACATGCACATATATACATGCAGGCAGCTAGATGGTGCAGTGTATGCAGTGCCAGGTCAGAGGTCAGAAAAAACTGAGTTCAAGTCCAGTCTCAGACATCTGCTAGGCAAGTCACTTAATCCAGTGTGCCTCAGTTTCTTCATCTGTAAAATGGGTTGGAGAAGAAAATGGCAAACTACTCCAATATCTTTGCCAGAAAAACCCCAAATGGGGTTATGAAAAGTGAGACATGACTGAAACAAATGAACATATTGTGTGTGTATGTGTGCATGTGTGTATATATATATGCATATATATACATATATGTACATAGGTTGACAAGTGTGTATACACATGCGTGTACATATGTATAATGCACACATTTTGTGTATGTGTGCACATATATGTATATATGCATGTATGCATGCATATCTCATTACCATCATCAACGTATATTTTTAGCATCCTACAAATGGTCTTGGTTTTAATACTAGAATTAAGAATGAATAAAATACATTATTAAAATATATTATTTTATATTTTATATATAATATATTATAATATATTAAATTAAAATATATATTATTTCTCTTCTCAGAAAGCTCATAACTAAAATAAACAGCAACAATATGAACATAAAAATAGACAAGAAAGATACAACTCTGAGACATTCAAAGTCCTAGGCATGAAATGTTCCCTATAACCAAATTATTATGAGAACACATGCTTCTTATCTTTCCAGAAGTTTTGACCAATTTTGTTCCATAATGCTAATTTCTTCAATGAAAAAAGCCATCCATATTCATTGCAATAGTTATCTGACAGTTTGACCTTTAACAATCCCTCTTCTTGTTCTTTTTTTTTACTTTATGATTACATGGCAATTTCAAAATGATACTCCTTCATGAAATACAGTTTTTCTTTAAAGAAAATAGTGTATTCCCTTTAGAATGAACCCAAAAACTACTTTTGTGGCTCTTTTTAGAGCCTAATATTCAGTTTTTTAAATGTATTATATGATGAAATATGATGTATACCATAGAATACCATACTCAGCATATAATGGATAAAACAAATCCTGATTATACTGAATTTACAAACCATTTTGTTTGGTTCAAATGTAAAAGTCCATTTATATTTTCCCTGATCTTGTAAATTACATTGTTTGTGATATTTACTGTTACCTTTCAATTTTGACTTTAAAGTTCTATCTTTTCAATAAGCATTTTTCAAGATTTTTTTCACTTACTAAGAAGTTTGACCTTGCAAGTTAATGATATAATAAATGGATGATGGCAAAGCATTTCTTGAAAGTGGTTGGGTCAGAGCAACTAGGTGGTGCAGTCAATAGAGCACCAGCCCTGGAGTCAGGAGGACCTGAGTTCAAATCTGGACTCAGACACATAACACTCACTAGCTGTGTGACTCTGGGCAAGTCACTTAACCCCAATTGTTCTCACCAAAAAAAAAAAAAATGGCTGGGTATAAAAAATCCATACTTGTATAAAATTCAGAACATAACTTTCAGCTCAAAACATTATATATATTTACCAAGATTTTTAAGAATGTCATACATTTAATTTTTTTTTATTTAAAAGGAAATCAACACTAATTAATCTATCCTTACCTCACTGAGGGAAAACTTAGGTTTGTAATTACCTAACAAATTTGTAATGATAACCTCTTACCTTGCAATAGAGAAAAAAAAAACCACGGTAGCAATGTATGGTAAGCATTTACTCTGAAGTGTCTAGATTTATGGATTGGTAATATATATCTGATCTGGGGCTTTGGATTTTGGCTGTAATATTTTTGGGAATTTTCACTTTGGAGTTTCTTTCATGAGAAGGTGGAGTCTATTTTATCAACATGGTCTAAGAGATCTACACAGTTTTTTTAAAAATTATTTCTTGAAATATGATGTCTAGTTTATTTTTATAGTTACAGGTTTCAGGTAGTTAAATGATTCTTTAATTATTTCTTCTCTATCTTTTTTCTTTTTTTTTTTAGAATCACAAGCCAATTTATTTTGTGATAGGTAATTTTTTTTTGTAGTTTTATAATTTTTTAAAAAAATATTGAGTTGTATTTTTCAACATTCACTTTTATAATATTTTGAATCTTAAATTTTCTCATGCTCTTCCCCAAGACAACATGCAATGTAATATAAGCTGTATATGTACAATCACATTAAACATATTGCCACGTTAGTCATGTTATTAAGAAGAATTAGAACCAAAGAGAAAAACCATGAGAAAGAAAAGAATTTTAAAAAAAAGAGAGAGAGAATAGTATACTTAATCTACATTCAGAGTCCATAGTTTTTTCTCTGGATGTGGATAGTGTTTTCCACTATGATTCTTTTGGAGTTGTCTTATTTCATTGCATTGCTGAAAAGAGTTAAGTCTATCAATGTTGGTCATACCACAATGTTGCTGTTACTGTGTACACTTTCCTCCCAATTCTGCTCAATTCACTCAGCATCAGTTCACACAAATCTTTTGAGATTTTTCTGAAGTCTTCCTGCTCATCATTTCTTATGGAACAACAGAATTCCATTATATTCATATACCAAAACTTGTTCAATCATTGCCCAATTGATGAGCATCCCTTCAGTTTCCATTCTTGGCCACCACAAAAAGAGCTGCTCTAAATATTTTTATACATGTTGGCTCTTTTCCAATTTTTATGATCTCTTTGGAATATAAACCTAGATGTAATATTGCTGGATCAAAGGGTATGCACAGTTTACTATGCTCTTTAGGCATAGTTCCAAATTGTTCCCCAGATCAGTTCACAACTCCACCAGTATTTTTTTTTAAATTTGATTCTCTAGGATTCTCTAAGTATACTATCACATCATCTGCAAGGAGTGATAGCTCTGTTTCTTCATTGTCTATTCTCATTCCTTCAATTTCTTTTTCTTCTCTTATTGCTCAAGCTAACACCATTACTACTACAATATTGAATAGAAATGGTGATAAAATAACGGACAGCCTTGTTTCATCTCTGATCTTATTGGAAGTGATTCTAGCTTATCCCTATTACATTTAATGCTAGGTGATGGTTTTAGATAGATAATATTTGTCATTTTAAGGAAAACTCCATTTATTCCTGTGCTTACTAGTGTTTTTAATAGGAATGAGTGTTGTATTTTGTCAAAAGCTTTTTTCTGCATCTACTGAGATAATCATATGATTTCTGTTAATTTTGTTATGGATGTGGTAACTTATGCTGATAATTTTCCTGATATTGAACCAGCTCTGCATTCTTGGTATAAATCCTAGCTTGTCATAGAGTGTTATCCTCAAGATAGTTGATGTAATATTTTTGCTAATATTTTATTTAAATTTTTTTTGCATCTATATTCCTTTTCTCCAATTTTTTTCTACCTCTCTTATTTGACTTTTAAAATCCTTCTTGAGCTCTTCCAAGAAGGCTTTTTGGGCTTCAGACCAGTTCATATTCCCTTTTGAGGTTCCAGATGTGGGTTTGTTGACAATGTTGTCCTCTTCAGAATTTCTGCCTTGATCTTCACTGTTCCCATAATAAGAATCTATAGTACATTTCTTTTTACTCATGGTTTGCTTATTTCCTGGCCTTTAAAAAGATTGAGTTCTCCTGCTAGGGAGTAGGGGGCACTGACTCAAGCTTCTTGTGTTGGGAGCCCCGGGCCTGGTCACTGGCTGTGTGTGCTGGGACCTCTGATGCTGACAGTTGGAGGCTGTAGAATTCTGGCAGCTTACCTGGTGTTGGGCTAGAATCAGCAGCACTGGAACTCTAGGGGTAGGATTGGGTAGTCTGGCCCTTGGAGGTTGCCTGCTCACCCAGGCCTTTCCTTTCCCTCCTTTTGCTTTCTTTGTGTCATTTCAGATGGATATTTTGCTGCTAGGGAATGTTTTTCTACTTGGGGCTTTCTCCCTTGTTGCTGTGCTTCCCAGAGTTTTGCTGAAGGCACTGAGAGACTTGGCTGCTGTAGAATGCTATGGCTCATGGTGGTTTTTTCCAAGCTTGTTTTCACTGGTTCCCCTGCCCACACTAAGGCACTCAGCGGTCCTGTTGTTGGTGCTTGCCTGCTCCACCACCTGGGATTCAGGATCTCTCCCTGGTATGCTGAGGTGGGGCTTTCTGCTAGCTTGCTGGGATGCTTCTTGTTCCGTACTGCTCCCCTTCCTCCAGGGCATGAACATCCTTTCCCATTAGTCCCTCAAGCTACCTAGGCTACCAGACTGCTGCACCCCATCTTTCTGCTGGTTCAGCTGTTTCAGGGATTTTCCTGGAGCGATATTCTCTGGGCTTTCAGAAGTTAATAATGTATGGTGAGAGAGACTTACTTCTTACTCCACTATTTTTGCCCCTGGACACTGCATCTATATTCCTAAGGGAGATTCACCTATAATTTTCTTTCTCTGTTTTGGCTCTTCCCAGTTTAGGTATCAGCACCATATTTGTGTCATAAAAAGAATTCGGGGGGCAGCTAGGTGGTGCAGTGGATAGAGCACTGATCCTGGAGTCAGGAGGACCTGAGTTCAAATTTGGCCTCAGACACATAACACTCAGTAGCTATGTGACTCTGACCAAGTCACTTAATCCCAATCATCTCACCATAATAAATAAATAAAGAAATAAAGAGTTTGGTAGGATTCCTTCTTTGCCTATGTTTCCAACTAGTTGATATAGTATTGGATGTAATTGTTCTTTAAATGTTTGGAAGAATTCACTTGTAAATACATCTGGCCCTGGAGATTTTTTCCTAGGGAGTTTACTGATGGCTTGTTCAAATTCTTTTTTTGAAATGGAGTTATTTAAGAACTTTTTTCCTTTTCTGTTAATCTGGGCAATTTATATTTTTATAAATATTAATTCACTTCACTAAGATTGACAAATTTATTGGCAAACAGTTGGGCAAAATAGCTTCTAATTATTGATTTAATTTCTTCTTCATTGGTGGTGAATTCACCCTTTTCGTTTTTGATACTGGTAATTTTTAAATCAAATTAAGCTAAGATTTAGTTATTTTTTGTATTTTTCATAAAATCAGCTCTTAGTTTTATTTATAGTTTTCTTAATTTCAATTTTATTAATCTCTCCTTTGATGTTCAGAATTTCTAATTTGGTATTTAATTGAAGATTTTTAATTTGTTCTTTTTCTACCTTTTTAAAATTTGGTTTTCAATTCATTGACCTCCTCTTTCTCTGTTTTATTCATATAAACATTTAGAGATGTAAGATTTCCCTGAAGAACTGTTTTGGCTGCAGCTCATAAGTTTTGGTAGGTTGTTTCATTGTCATCATTCTCTTGGTTGAAGTTATTGATTGTTTCTATGATTTGTTTGACCCATTCATTCTTTAGTATTAGATTATTTAGTTTCCAATTAATTCTTTATCTTCCCATCGTCCTTTATTACATGTAATGTTTATTGCATCATGATCTAAAAAGGATGCATTTAATATCTCTTGTCTTTCTGCATTCAGTTGTGAGGTTTGTATGCCCTAGTGCATAGTCAGTTTTTGTGTGCCTTGTACCACTGAGAAAAAGGTGTATTCTTTTCTATCCACATTAAGTTCCCCCCCCCAAGGTCTTCCATATCTAACTTTGTTAGTATTTTATTCACCTCCTTAATTTTTATTGTTTATTTTAGGGTTAAATTTATCTAGTTCTGAGAAGAGAAGGTTGAGGTCCCCCACTAATATAGTTTTGCTGTCTATTTCTTCCTGTAACTCACTTAACTTCTCCTCTAACAATATAGATGCTATACAACATGTTGTATATATGTTTGGTATTAATATTGCTTCATTGTCTATGGTACCTTTTAGGAACATGTAATTTCCTTCTTCATCACTTTTAATTAGATGTATTTTTTCTTTTGCTTTGTCTGAGATCAGAATTGCTCCCCCTCTTTTTTTTTTTACTTCAGCTGAAGCATAATTTATTTTGTTCCAGCCTTTTACCTTTACTTTGTGTGTATTTCTCTGCTTTAAATGTGTTTAATGTAAACAACATATTGCAGGATTATGGTGTTTAATCCACTCTGCTATCTGCTTCTGTTTTATGGGAGAGTTCATCCCATTCACATTCACAGTTATTATTTCTAACTTTCTCTCTATCCTCTCCTCCCCCAACCCCCAATTTATCTCCCCTTTCTACCTTTCACTCCTCACTAGAGTTTTGCTTCTGACCACCACTTCCCTTAATCTGACCTACCTTCTATCAGTCCTCCACCCTTTTCTTTCCCCTTTCCCCTCCTACTTTTCATTGAGTAAGATAGATTTTTATGCCCAAATGAGTGTGTATGTTATTCCCTCTTAAAGCCCAATCCAATGAGAGTAAGGTTCAAACAATGCTTGCCTCTTTCCATTATTTCCCTCTGTACCATTTCATATGATGTAATTTACCCTTTTCTGTCTCCTCCATTCCTCTTCTTCCAGTACAATCCTTTTTTTCACCCCTTAATTATTTTTTTATCATCCCATTAAAATCAATTTATACCCACACCCTCTATGTATATCCCCTCTAAATGTTATAACAATGATACAGTTCTCAAGAGTTACAACTATCCTCTTCCCACGTAGGGATGTAAACAGTTCACCCTTATAGAATAATATGTTGTTGTTTTTTCTTTCCTGTTTACCTTTTTATGCTTCTCTTGAGTCTTGTATTTTGAAGATTGAATTTTTTGTTGAGCTCTGGTCTTTTTATCAGGAAGGTCTAGAAGTCTCCTATTTCACTGAAGGTCCATCTCCTTCCCTGAAAGAATATGCTCCATTTTGCTGGATAGTTGATCTTTGGTTGTAATGCATGCTCCTTTGGCTTCTGGAATGTCATATTCCAAGCCCTCTAATCCTTTAATGTTGAAGCCACCATGTCCTGTGTAATCCTGACTGTGGTTCTATATTTACATTCTTTCTTTCTGGCTCCTCGTAGTATTTTCTCCTTGACCTGATAATTCTAGAATTTGGCTACAATATTCCTTGGCATTTTCAATTTGGGATATCTTTCAGGAAGTGATTGGTGGATTCTTTTGATGACTATTTTACCCTCTGTTCTAGGACCTTCGAGCAGTTTTCCTTGTTAATTTCTTGGAAGATGCTTTCCAGGCTCTTTTTTTTTTTATCATGGGTTTCAGGTAGTCCAATAATTCTTAAGGCATTTGTCCTGGGTCTATTTTCCTATGAGATATTTTACATTTTCTTCTTTTTTTTCATTCTTTTGATTTTGTTTGACTCATTCTTGATGTCTCATAGAGTCATTAGCTTCCTCTTGCCTAAGTTTAATTTTTAACAAACTGTTTTCTTCAGTGCATTTTTGTACCTCCTTTTCCATTTGGCCATTTTTTCTTTTCTTTTTTTTTTTAAGGAGTTGCTTCCTTCAGTCAATTTTTGTCCTTCCTTTGCCAAGCTGTTGATTCTCTCTTGATTACCTCTCATTTCTTTTCCCAATATTTCTTCTACCTCTTTTATTTGGCTTTTAAAATTTTTCTTAAACTCTTCTAAGAAGCCTTTTGGGGCTTGAATCAATACATATTTCCCTTTGAGTTTTCAGATGTAGGCATATGGACAGTATTCTCCTCTTCTGAGTTTGTATTTTAATTTTCCCTGTCCCTGTAATAATTCTCTATGGTCAGTGTTCTTTTCTGCTTTTTGCTTCTTTTGTTTGCTCATTTCCTGGCTTTTAAAGTTGAGCTCTCCTGCTGGAGCACAGGGGTATCCCAAGCTTCTTGTGCTAGGGTCCAGGTGCCTGATCACTGGTTTTGTGTGTTGTGGCCTCAGGTGCTGGCAGCTGGAGGCTCTAGGAGTCTGGCAGCTTACCTAGTGCTGGGCTGGGGTCCTAGTGGTGGTGTCCAGTGTGCACTGAGACCAGGTGGGGTTTCTTTATGTTTCCCCAGGGCCGCAGTGAAGCACTTGGTGGTCTGGCTGCTGGAGGACTTGTCTGCCCTGGGCTGAGACAACACACCAGGATGTTTGGCTGCTGGAGGATGCCACCAGCCTGGAGCTCAGCTGAAGCAAGGGAAGCTTCAGCTGCTGGAAGATGCCTGCTCACCTGGGGCTTGTCTGAAGCACAGGGAAGTCAATTGTTGGAGGATTCCTGCCCTCCTGGGGCTGTGCTAAGCACAGGGATGTCAGACACAGGAGGATGCCTGCTTACCTAGGCACAGATGGTGGTTCTCTAAGCTGGAACAGGCTGGTTCTTCTAGCTATGCTGAGACATGTCGGGGGTCCTAGTGTTTGTGTTTGCCTGCTCCACTACCTGGGCTCAGGATCTCCCACTACTTTGCTAAAGTGCAGCTTGCTGTGATGCCTTCTGTCCTGGACTGTACTCCTCTTTTTACCTGAATGCAATGGCCCTTTTTTGGTGACCTTTCAAGTTTTCCATACTAAAAGACTGCTTTTCCCTGTCTTTCCATTGTCTTTGCTATTCCTGGATTTTTCCTGGGTCACTAATTTCTGTTTTGTTTTTTTTTTTTTAGAGGTTAAAAGGGGAGAGTGGGAGTGATTCTCTGCTTACTCCTCCATTTTGGCTCCCAGAAGTTGAAGCCCTCTATCTTTTTTTTTCCTAAGTGAGTTTCTTTTGCTATGGGATACTTTACATTTAATTCTTTTTTTTCCTTCCATCTTTGAGTTTGTTTTAACATTTCTTTTTGTCCCATTGGGTCATTAGCTTCTACTTAGTCAATTCTAATTTTAGTGAATTATTTTCTTGGGTTAGGCTTTTCATCCCCTATTCAAAACTATTAATTCTCTTTCCAAATCTTTCTTCCAGAGCTCTCATTTCTTTTATTTTCCCTTTATTCTTTCACTTGATTTTTGAAATCATTTTTCTTTTTTAGAAACTCTTGCTTCATCTCTTCCAGATATTCTGCTCATTCTGGTTGTTCTGATGCCCAAATAATATGTTTCTTTGATACTTTGCCAGTAGATATTTTGTAGTCATTCTCTTCTGGGTTTGGTCTTGGGAATCACAGTAAACTATAATATCTGTTTAGTGTGGGATTATTTTGCTATTTTGTTTACTCTAGATTGCTTCTTAATTTTCAAATTTATGTTAGAACTGAGCTCTGAATACTTCTGAAGAAATTTCTGGACTGAGCTTTTCTCTTGTCAGGCTCTTCTACTGTGTTCTTAGAGGTATTGAGTGCTGTATTCTTCTAGGACCTCACAGACAGTTTAGTGATGAAACTTAAGCCTATGGACCTGTAAGCTTTCGATGCTCCCAAAGTAGTGTGATCTGGGACAAATCTGATCACTGTTCTGCTGTCCTTATCTTAGAAAGTTACTATCCCTGGTTTATTTTTGTTGTTCAATATACTTCTAGTCTTGTTTGACTCTTTGTGACCCCATTTGAGGTTTTCTTGACAAAGATACTGGAGTGGTTTGTCATTTACTTCTCCAGCTCATTTTATAGATGAGGAACTGAGGCAAACAGGGTTAAGTGAATTGATATCATATAACCAGTAATACAACTAGTAAATGTCTAAGGTCAGATTTGAACTCAGAAAGATAAGTCTTCCAGATTCCAGGCCCAACCCTCTATCTGCTGCACCACCTAGCTGCCTGATCTGAGCAGCATTCTTTTAAGCCTGTCCCTAGTTGGAAGTTCCAATAGACTTTTACTAGATTCAGCCCCTGTCAACTGGCTGGATAGCTCTGAAGATTCAAAGTGACAGGACCGCAGGCTCCACTTTGTTCTGGGATTCCTACTCTGGTTATTGCACTTCAGGTTTCAAACTTTACTGGAGGCTGGAATTGAAATTCTCCTCCTGCATCTGCTGTCAGAACCACACTACTTCCTTGTGAACTTCTCAATGCATAACCTAAGGCCAGCCAGAACACTCTGCAGAGCTGCCAGTTGGCACTAGTGCCTACATCTTGCATAAGATGGTGGTTTCTAGGTTTTCATTTTATCCAGACATACCACCTCATCTTCTTTCAATTCCTTGGCCCTGGAATGCCTCATAACTTGCTCCTAGCCATACTCTATCCTGAGTCTGCAGAGTTTGTCTCCATAAGCCAATCCAGATGATAAAAAAAGGGATTCATCGTGACATTTTTCTTGGATTTCCCAATCAGGACTCAGTCTAATGCATTTTTTAGGTCTTGTGGAAGAGGTGTGTTGGAGTATCTGGACTCTACTAATTCTTACCACTCCTCCATCATCTTAGATACTCCATCAGCAAAGTGTCTTAGGATACATCCAGGAATTTTCATGTGAATTTCTCATTTGTAAGGAAAGCATTAAAATACAAGGAAATAAGATTTGTAAAAAGAAAATGCTCAGGGTGGCTAGCTGAGCCAATTAAATGAAATTGCCATTGCTTCTAACGTTGTGGATTAATTTGAAGGCTTTATACAAATTTGGTCTCTTCCTATATACATTCAGCAGTTTTTTAATTTAAGTTTTCTCATTCAAATTCTTTTGTCCACATTAAAGTCTGAAGAGTCCAGTGACCAGTATACTTTAAGGTATCATTGGACAAATGGCTTTACTTTTCTGGGCTTCAATTTCATCATTGTCCTAACCATAAGAGAATTTAGCGCAGATCTCTAGGATCTCTCCCAGGTATAACATTAGATTTTTCTACATCTTAAGCTGTCTTAAAAATGGCTTCCTTTGTCATTTCTGTATAGGAGGCTTTGACCTAATGATGGATATTTTGAAAAGTGCAGATCACTATGTTATCTTAAGTGACTTTCCCCAAGATGCATGTCAGGTTTACTTAACAAATAAATCAAGAAACACATTTAAATGCTCACTATATTCCAGACACTGTGATAGGCCCTGGGGAAACAAAACAACAGCAAAAACAGTCCCAGCCTTAAAAAAGCTTATATTCTATCAGGGAAGTCAAACTGTGCATATAAATACAAAGACAGATACACAGCAGTATAAGTTAGATACAAAATAAAATATAAATTTTTATTTCTTTAAGTATTTCTAGATAGAAATATTTTTCTTCACTTTCATTATGAATATAATAAATATCCACAATATAATAAACATTCACTAATGCACCCAAACATAAAAAGATTATTTTACATAAAATTATAAATACATAAAATATACATTTTAAAAAATATATAAAACAAAATGATAGTAAAAAAATTTTTTTCTGCTTGTATCCCTTCCTGAAATTTCTTCTTTTCTCTTCTGCTTCTCTTTTAAATATTTTGTGTGTGGTCTTTTTTTTCATCTTCTTGCTTTTTTTGTTTATCATATTCACTATATGCCATTTCCAAACCAACCATTCTCTCCCAAAAAGAGCACATCCTTGTAACAAATAAGTATAATCAAACAGAACAAAGTTAATATGTGAATATTTCTGAGGAGATATAGGTAAGTTTTGGCTAAGTCATCATTCCATCAATGTCAAGAGCTTGATATATCATTACACTGGAGAGAGGAAGAGCATTTATTAAGTGCCTACTATTGTTCCAGGACCAGAAATATGTCATAAAATTACTTAAGATCATATACTTTTGTATTATCCATTCTAAAATCCATGTGAGCATCATCTGCCTTCTACTTGGGGGAGGGGCGGCAAATTGTGGATTGTGGCCCCTTATTCTGTGGTTACTTGCAATATAATGCCAAAGGTCATCGGCTCTGGAGTGAGAGGACCAGTTTTCAAATCTCATTTCTGATACTACTTATGTGATTTATATTCCTATGATCTTAAATCACATTACCTACCCAGCCTCAGGTTATTACTCTATAAAATGATGAAGTTGAATGCAGATGACCTCTGAGGTCTCTTCTAGATTTATGATTAATAACCATATAGCATACCATGTTACACATATGAATGAAACATGTTACTTAATAGAATTTTGTTAGTAAGATAAACTATAAAAACTCATGTGATATATATTTTTGAAACAACATATCTCAATCTTTCTGCCTTTAATCTTTCTCTTTCTCTTTGAATTTCTCTCTGTCTCTGTCTTTCAATCTCTGTTTCTTTCAATCTCTGTCTCTCTGTTTCTCTCTCTGTCTCTTTGTCTCTTAAATTAGGTCATATCATTTAAAGAAAATAAATGCAGCTTTTGATAAAGTCTTGGAATTTTAGAGCTGGAAGGGGCCTTAGAGATCACCTCATCCAGTTAACACTTCAATGTATTTGCTTGGCAAAATTTATATTCAGCAACTGATAAAAAGTTTTAATGCCAGTGGCAACCATCTCAGTGTGCCGCTTGTTACTTTGATATAAACCCTTGTAAGATTTGACTGAATCCTACTTTACATATTTGATGAATTACTTGGGAGCTAAGTTGAATGGCTCAATGAGTGCAGCACTTCCTCCAACATCCCAACTGCTACGAGCTATAATCTTCTCAGGTCTCATTCTTTAGGGACAAGAGGCTTGGTAAGAGTTGAATAAGAAAGGTCTAAGGGATCTAGCAAGCCAGGCAGATGTGTTTTTCATGCACCAGTTACTCCTTATGTGGTAGTTTAGCTATCTTTTTCCTTCCTTGTGAATGTGTATTTTTTTTAAAAGACAAATTGGTCATGCAAAGTGGTAATGAAAAGTGAAATTGCAGTATTTTACTAGTTCAAATGTGAAGAAATCTGAGTGTCAAGAAGCTATCTTTACTGTTCTTTTGTTGGACTTTTATTCTTTATTGTGTTACCACTTAGCTAAGTGAAATACAAAAGAACCACTTACCTATTTTATTGACTAGGGCTTATCACCTAAGGTTAATATTGATGTCTCTCTTGTTGTCACATGGAATAAGCTCACTGCAATTCATCCTCCCTTCTTTCAAACTTCTATTGCCTGACATAGTGCAGGAGAAAGATTACAGAACTCAGAGATAAAAAGACTTAGGTTCACATCCTGGCTCAGTTACTTTCGACTTGTGTGGCCTCAGGCAAGGCATTTCCCCTTCTCTGGGCTTCAGTTTCAACTAGGGTAAAATGCAGAAATAGGACTGTATACTCTCTCAGATTCCTTCTAGTTCTAAATCCTATGATTCTGGGTTTGCCAAATTCCAGGGGAGCTTCAGTTATATAGCCTGGCGTTGTGCTATTGTTGTTGTTCTTGTTTGTCCTTAGTTCTAGAAGAAGACCAATGACATCACAGGGTAGAAAGATTATGGAATGAGGAGTCAGGAAATCTGGTTTCCTGCCTTAATTTTTCTACTAATTGGATATATGACAACTGTTTTTCTTTTCTTTGGCTCCCACTTCCCTATACGTAAACTGAGAGGATCAGACAGTATGACTGCTTCCAGCTCAAATACTCCCTCATTCTGTGTTTAATTCACACTTTTCTCCCTATGTAATTGTTTCCATTTATCATGGAGTCAGGTTGAAAGTAAGAGAGGCTGGTTAAGGTCATATGCCAACTCATAACTTTTTGGAAGGGGCAGCTAAATGGTATCTATCTATCTATCTATCTATCTATCTATCTATCTATCTATCTATCTATCTATCCATCTATCCATCTATCCATAGATCTAGCTATAGGATAGAGCACTGGGCCTGGAGTCAGGAAGACCTAAGGTCAAATAGGGCCTCAGACAATTACTAGCTTTGTGATTATGGGTAAGTCACTTAACCCCTGTCTGTTTTCATTTCCTCAACAGTAAAATGGGGATGATAACAGCACTACCTACCAGGGTTGTTGTGAGGATAAAAAGAGAAATTATTTGTAAAGTGACTGGCACATAGTAAGTGATATATAAATATTAGCTGGTAGTAGTAGTAGTAGTAGTGGTGGTGGTGGTAGTGGTGGTGGTAGTACTAGTAGCAGCAGTCCTGTTTCTTCTGCTTGGAACAGTGCTATGGATTGGAATTTGGTAATGATTTGGTTAGATGTAAGAGCAGGGATATGGAGTTGGGAAGGTAAATTAAGGCAATAACATAAAAAGGGGGAAACACCAGAATTTTCACAAAGTTGCTTATTTTCTTTCTCACTTCAAGTGTGGCAGATATCACATTCATTTGCAAGATTCTTTCCTTCTATTTGCTTTAAAGATGATCATTTTATCTTTATCAATTAATTAGGGTGCTTTCTTGGTACATATTATGGTTGGCAAACCTTGTCTAGAGGACTTTGGGAAGCATATGGATAAAAGTCACACGGAATAGGCAGAGAGACTTTTGATCTGCATATTAAAAGGAAATGTCTAAACAATCGGATCATTTATCCATGCAAATATTTGTGTACCTTTACAAGAAGCAGCACTGCATGCTAGATAGCTGACCTAAGAGGCCTCTGCATAGCTAGATGGTATAGTGAATAGAGCACTCGGCCTGGAGTCAGGAAGATCTGAGTTCAAATAAGGTCTCTGAAAATTACCTGTGTGACCTTGGACAAGTCGCTTGACCTCTATCAACCTCAGTTTCCTCAGCTGTAAAAAGTCAATAATAATAGCGCCTACCTCCCAGAGTTGTTGTCAAGATCAAATATTATTTGGAAAGTACTTACCAGAGTACCTGGAACATAAAAAAATGACACAATAAATATGTGTTCCCTTCTCCTCTCTCAGTCCTAGAAGATCTAGGTTGAAGAACCATCTCTGACATGTAATGGATATGTGACCTTGGATAACTCACCCCTCAGTGCCCCTTGATACCTAAGTCTATTACTTGTAGAGAAGGTGTTACTCTGCATTGATAGATGATGCCCTTCACTAAGACCTCCTTATGCCTGTGAAATCATTAGTATAGTACAAAAAGTTCATCAATAAGGCACACTATGCCATATAGTCACAGTAAGTATTCAGTGAAACTTATCAAAGGTAGAGAGAGATACATGTGTCATGGTCACATTTGGTTTGGCTTCAGAGTTACTTCTGAAAGTATGAGAAATGGAATCTTTATATAAGAAATGGAAAAGTTGTATGAAGCAATGTTGGACAATGGAAATATATGAATCCAAAGAGATATCTCTTCTTCCAGTTACCTGATGATATGTTGAAAATCCACTAAGATATTGAGGCTTTTGTACTTCTTACTTCTAACTAATCCATTCTCAAATTTTAATTTTGTTCTTAGTCTGCCTAACTGAACTTGAGGTGAAGTACAAAGAATGCTGGATTTGAAGTTAGAAGAACAGGGTTCGAATTCAAACTCGGCCACTTAATACATATTAATGTTATGCAAATCATCTCATCCCTCTAGTCTTCAGTTTTCTAATCGTTAGATGAGGTAGTTGAATTAGAAGACTCTCAAGGTCCCTTTCAGTGCTAAATCTATGATCTTAAAGTTATAAAAGACAGAATAAGTGTTTAGAGGAAATACCTGATTTCACCCAATAAAGAAGAAGTTTGTTGCTGAGGTTCAAACAGAAGAAAGTTTGGAAAAAATGCTAATCTTAGAGATTTCAATACATAAGAAGATAAACACTGGGCATAATCTTATGTACACATCCAAATTTAGGGAGAACAGATTTCAGAATTCAATGAAAATATATTCAGATCCTATAGTCTAAGATTTCTATGTGGAAATACTGGTCAAAAGTGTTTGATAGAAGTCAAGTCTAGAAGCAGGAAGTATATGGCAATAGTGTTATCATGAACTATTAAGTATGAAATTGACTTTAGGAATGGAAAGGAAGGAAGGAAGGACTAAGAAAGTTTCTGTGAAGGTAGATCTTACAAGATGTTCCAAGTGATTAGGCATGGATCAGAGCTGAAGGAGAAAAACCAAATATCAGCTTTGTTACTTTTGCTTATTTGATAATTATGCCTTTTTTATTTATCCAATTTATTCTTAGAATGTCAGAGGGGAAAATCTGTCTCTTCTATACTGACATAAATTCCTTATTTAACAGTGTTTGGACAGAGTTGTTAAATCAATTATGAAGCAAACATTTGTTGTGGAAAGAACAATTGCTTCAGAAAAAATAAAATCTTGTATTTGAGTTCCAGCTATACAACTTACAAGATGTATGATCAAAGGAAAGCCATTTAATTTTTCTAAAACTCAGTTCCCTCATCTACAAAATAAGGAAAATACATTTTAATTAACTACCTACCTCATAGGATTAATGTCTTAAGCTCAAAAAAATGCAACGTATATAGCAGTAGTATTACAAAGTCTCCTATGATTCAGGTTATATTTCCTTAGGTTGCACAGAAGCATTTCAAATGCTTGGTATAAAACATGTGATACTTTCTTAAGTATTACATTGAGGTACCAGTCTAATCAACCTCTGAGAAAAAGAAAAGGAGATTAGTTTTGTGTTTCTTACTCTTTGTGAACTCAAGTTGACTCTCTGCAAAAGCTGGGTTTTTTTGTAGGTGATTATAGAATATCTGTTAAATTACTCATTCTAGAATCTCACTAGGATTTGGGGGAAACAAACTTATTAGTCTGTAGTATTTGGTAACATATATATATATACATACATATATATATATATATATGCATATATATATACATATATATGCATATATACATATATATATACATACATATATATATGCATATATATACATATATATGCATATATATACATATATATGCATATATATACACACACACATATGTATATAAACATACATACACATATATACACATATGCACACACACACACACACACACACACACACACACACACACATATATATATATATATGTGTGTGTGTGTGTGTTTTCCTAACTATGCTTTCAACATATATTCAGAGTTCATCAATTTTCTTTCTGGAGGTGGAAAGCATTTTGCATCCTGGGTTCTTTGGAATTGCCTTGGATCATTGTCTTGATCAGAGCAGCTAAGTCTTTGACAGCAGATCATGCTTACAATATTGTTATTACTGTGTCCAATGTTCTCCTGATTCTGCTCACTTCACTTTGGATTAGTTCATATAAGTCGTCCCGGGTTTTCTGAAACCATCCTGTTTATCATTTCTTGAAGCGCAGTAGTATTACATCACAATCAGATACCCCAACTTGTTCAGCCATTCCTCAGTTGATGAAAATTCTCTCCACTTACAATTCTTTACCATCAGAAGAATAGCTATAAATATTTTTATACACATAGGTCATTTTCTCCTTTCTGTGATGTCTTTAGGAAACAGTCCTAATAGTGGTATAGCTGTATCAAAGAGTATGCATAGATTTATAGCCCTTTGAGACTAGTTCCAAATTGTTCTCCAGTATAGCTACATTACTTCACAACTCCAATTTTTCCAAGTCCCCACCGGCATTTGTCATTTTCCTTTTCTATCATGTTAGCTGAGCTGATAGGTGAGAGGTGGTATCTCAGAGCTGTTTAAATTTGTATTTCTCTAATCACTGGTGATTTAAAGTATTTTTTTCTTGTGACTATTGAAAGCTTTGATTTCTTCTTCTGAAAACTGCCTATTCATATCTTTTGACAATTTATCAGCTGGAGAATAGCTCTTATTTATTTACTTATTTATCTATTTAGTTAGTTATTTCTTTATTTATTTTTATTATTTGAGAAATGAAGTGTTTTTTTCAGAGAAACTTGCTGAAAAAAAAATTTCACCAGTTTCCTGTTTGGTTGCCTTAAGGGTTTTTTTTTTTTGGTACAAAAATTTTTAAATATTATATAATCAAAATTATTTATTTTACTTCTTGTAATACCTTCTATCTCTTCTTTGATAATAAGCTCTTCCCTTATTCATAGATTTGACAGGTACATTTTTCTATACTTCTTTAATTTACTTATATCACCCTTTATATCTAAATAATTTATCCATTTTGACCATATCTTGATATATGGTGTGAGATGTTGGTCTATACCTAATTTAAAAAAAAAGCGTTCCAGTATTTCCAACATTCCAGTATTTTGCCAAATATTATGCAAAAAAATGGATTTCTGAGTTTATAAAACCCTAGATTGCTATAGTCATTTTCTATTGTGTATTATACAGTCTATTTCACTGATCCACCACTCATTTCTTAGCCATTCCAGCTTATTATGATGATTGCTGAAATATGAAATATAGAACTGCTAGATGCTTTCTTAATTTTTTTTTTATCGATTCCTGTGATATTCTTGATTTTTTGTACTTCCATATGAACTAAGTCACTATTTTTTCTAGCTCTATTAAATAATTATTTTGGTAGTTTGATTGGTATGTCATTGAATAAATAAATTAACTTAGGTAGAATTGTCATTGGCTCAGTCTACTCGTGAACAATGAATATTTCTCCAATTGTTTAAATCTATCCTTATTTGTGTTACAAGTGTTTTTAATTATGTTCATATAATCCATGGGTTTTTCTTGGCAGATAGAATAATAAGCAATTTATATTATCTGTAGTTATTTTAAGTGGAATTTCTTTTTAATTCTGCTAGTTTTTGTAATATGTAGAAATACCAATGATTTATATGGGTCAATTTTAAATCCAGTAAGTTTGCTAAAATTGTTAATTGTTTCAATGAATTTCTAGTTAATTTTCTCAATTTCTCTAACTATATTTTTAGTTCAATTTGTTTTGGCTTTCAATTATTAATCTCACCTTTGTTTTTCAGTATTTTCATTTTGGTGCTTAATTAAAGATTTTTAATTTTTTTTAGTTTTTTTTAAAGTTGAATGTCCAATTCACTGATTTGCTCTTTCTCTCTCTTATTAATGTATGCATTTAGAGATATAAATTTCCCCGTAAGTACTGCTTTGGCTTCATTCCACAAATTTTGGACTGTTGTCTAATTTTTAGTCATTCTCTTTAATAAAATTATTGACTATTTCTATGATTTGTTCTTTGACCCACTGATTCTTTAGGATTAGATTATTTTATTTCCAATTAATATTTAATCTGTACTTTCATGGTCCTTTACTGAAAGTAATTGCTTACAGTATTATGGTCTGAAAAGGATGCATTTAATATTTCTCTTTTCTGTATTTGGTTTTGAGTTTTTCGTGCAAAATATGTGGCCAATTTTTGTGAAGGTGCTATGAACAGCTGTGAAAAAGGTATATTCCTTTCTTTTCCTATTCATTTTTCTCCAGAGGTCTATCATATCTAACTTTTCTAAAATTATATTCATCTCCTTGATTTCTTTCTCATTTATTTCATGTTTAGATTTACCTACCTCTGAGAGGGGAAAGTTGAAGTCTCTCACTATGATAGTTTTACTGTTTATTTCCTCCTATAATTCATTTAATTTTTTGTTTAACAATTTGGATACTATGCCATTTGGTCTATGTATGTTTAGCATTGTTATTGTTTCATTGTCTTTGATGTCTTTTAACAAGATGTCACTTCCCTGCTTATCCTTTTTAATTAGGTCTGCTTTGTTTTTACTTTGTCTGGGATCTCGTTTGTTACTCCTGCCTTTTTTTTAACTTTTCCTGAAACATAATAAATTCTACTTCAGTTCTTTATTTTAACTCTTTGTGTGTATTTCTGTTTCAAGTCTTTTTATTTTAAACAACATATTGTTTGATTCTGGTTTCTAATCCATTCTGCAATCCACTTCTGTTTTATGGGTGAGTTCATTCACACTCACGTTTATGGTAATTAGCTTTGCATTCCCCTCCATCCTGTTTTCTTCTGCTCATCTTTCTTTCTCACTTTTTATCCTGCTCCTCCTCTAATGTTTATTTTTCTTTTGACCACCACCTTAGGCCTCTCTTTTATGACCCACATTCTTTTATTCATTTACCTTCCTACTTCCCCATTGGCTAAGATAGATTTCTATTAACAATTGAGTGTGTAGATACATAATTTACTTCTTTAGATCCATTTAGATGTGAGTGAGATTCAAGGGTTGTTCATCCACCCACATGCAATTTTCCCCTCCACTGTAAATTAATACCTCATTTATGTCAGATAATTACTCCATTTTCTCTATCCCTTTCCCTTTTTTCCCATAGCATCCCTCTTTCTCATCTATCTATTTTTTATGTCTTCTGACATAATTGACTTATTCCTTTACTCTCTTTTTTTATATGGAATCCTTTGAACTGTCCTAATAACAATAAAGTTCTTAGAAGATCAATGTATTGTCTTACCATATAGAAAGGTAAACAGTTTAACCTTACTGATCCCCTTATGATTTCTCTTGAGTTATGTATTTGGAAGTCGGATTTTCTATTCATCTGTGGTCTTTTCAGCAGGAATTCTTGAAAGGCCTCTATTTTATTCCCCCCGACCCCAGAAAAATTATACCCAGTTTTTTAGGTAGGTGATTCTGGGTTGTAACCCCATCTCTTTTGCTTTCTCAATATCATATAGCAAGTTGTCCACTTTTTTGATGTGGTGGCTACTAAATCTTGTTTGATCTTGAATGTGACTGTGCCATATTAAAAAGATTTCTTTCTTACTGCTTGAAGTATTTTCTCTTTGACATAGCAGTTCTGAAATTTGGCTAAAATATTTCTGGGAGTTTGAATTTGGTGATCTCTTTTAGGTGGAGATCATTGGAGTCTTTCAATTTATATTTTCTTTTTTTAATTCTTTTTTTTTTTGTTTTCAACATTCACTTCCACAAAATTCTCAGTTCCAAATTTTCTCCCCATCTCTCCACTTCCCCCACCATTCACCCAATCTGTTCTCCCTTCTATTACCTTCCTGTTATCCCCTTCCCCTTCTATTTTCCTGTAGGGTAACATAGATTTCTATACCCCTTTGCCTGTGTATCTTATTTCCCAGATGCATGAAGAAACAATTTCTAGCATTCATTTCTAAAACTTTGAGTTCCAAATTCTATCTCCTCCTCACTCCCCACCCGCCCTCATTTGCAATCACGCAAAATACTTCCACAATAGTCATGTTGTGAAAGACTAACTCTATTTCCCTCCACCCTATCCCAGCCCCCATTTATTTTATTCTCTCTTTTTACCTGTACCTGCTCAAAAGTGTTTGCTTTTGATTACCACCTCCCCCAATCTGCCCTCCCTCTCTTATCCCCTTTCCCCTTATATTCCTATAGGGTAAGATAGATTTACACACCCAATTGGATGTGTATATTACTCCCTCCTTAAGCCAAATCTGATGAAAGTTAAGTTCACTCATTTCTTCTCATCTCCCCCCTCTTCCCCTCTACTGTAAAAGGTTTTTCTTGACTCATTTATGTGAGATATTTTACCCCATTCTACGTCTCCCTTTCTCCTTCTCCCAGTACATTCCTCTCTCACTCTTTAATTTTCCTTTTTAGATATCATCCCTTCATATTCAACTTTCCCTGTGCCCTCTGTCTATATATATTCCCTCTTACTACCCGAATACTGAGAAGGTCTCATGAGTTACAAATATCACCTTTCCATGTAGGAATGTAAATAATTCAACTTTAATGAGTCCCTTATGATTTATGTTTCTTGTTTACATTTTCGTGCTTCTCTTGAGTCTTGTATTTGAAAGTCAATTTTTCTATTTAGCTCTGGCTTCTCAAGAATTCATTAAATTCCCCTAGATCATTGAATGTCATTTTCCCCTCACTGATTACACTCAGTTTTGATGGGTAGGTGACTCTTGGTTTTAATCCTAGCTCCTTTGACTCTGGAAATCATATTCCAAGCCCTCTGGTCCTTTAATGTAAAAGCTGCTAAATCTTGTGTTATCCTGATTGTGTTTCCACAATACTTAAATTTTTTTTTCTTGATGCTTACAGTATTTTCTCCTTGAATGGGGAACTTTGGAATTTAGCTATAATATTCCTGGGAGTTTTCCTTTTGGGATCTCATTCAGGAGGGGATCAGTGGTTTCCTTTCATTTCTATTTTAACCTCTGGTTCAAGAATATCAGGGCAGTTTTCCTTAATAATTTCTTGAAAGATGATGTCTAGGCTTTTTTTTTGATCATAGTGTTCAGGTAGTGCAATAATTTTTAAGTTATCTCTCCTGTATCTGTACAATCAGATGAATATATAAATCTATATAACTGGACAGGGAAGTAGGAGGAAAGGATATTAAGCAACGGAGGCGGGGAGGGATTTGGGGACTGACAGAAGGGAGAGCAGAAGAGTGAAGCGGTGGATAGAAGCAAAACACTGGTGAGATAGGAAAAGGTGGAAGGAAAGAGAGGACAAACAGGAGGAAGAATAGGATGGAGGGAAATACCCAGGCAGTAATCATAATTGTGAATGTGAATGGGATGAGCCCCCATAAAATGGAAGCAGGCAGAAGAGTGTATGAAAAACCAGAATCCTACGATACGTTGCTTACAAGAAATACACTTGAAGCAGAGAGCCACATAGAATAAAGATAAGGTACTGGGGCAGAATCTATTATGCTTCAGCTGAAATAAAAAAAAAAGCAGGGCTAGCAATCCTGATCTTAGACAAAGTAAAAGCAAAAATAGACCTAATTAAAAGAGATAAGGAAGGAAACTGTATCTTGCTAAAAGGTACCATAGACAATGATGTAATCAAATTAGAAGAGCAATGAATACTCTGCCCATCAGATCTATGGGGAAAAGAAGAATTCATTACCAAACAATAGGAGTAGAGCAATTATGAAATGTGGAATAGATAATTTTGATCATATTAAATTGAAAAGCTTTTGTACAAACAAAACCAATATAAGCAAGATTAGAAAAAAAAACAGAAAGCTGAGACAATCAAGTGTCTCTAACAAAAGCCTCATTTCTCAAATATATAGAGTACTGAGTCAAATATGTGAGAATATAAACCATTCCCTATGTGATAAATGGTCAAAGGGTATGAATAAGGAGTTTTCAGATGACGAAATCAGTGCTATCAATAGCCATATAAAGTGCTGAAGGGGTGTGAGTGGAAAAAGCTTAAGAAGCCCTGTTCTAAATCACTTTTAATTAGAGAAATGTGAATTAAAACAACTCTGAAATACCACCTCACACCAATCAGATTGACTAAGATGACAAAAAATCATAAATGTTGGAGAGGATGTGAGAAAATCAGGACACCAATGCACTGTTGGTGAAATTGAGAACTGATTCACCCATTCTGGAGAGCAATTTGGAACTATGCCCAAAAGGATATAAAATGGTAAGTACCCTTTGATCCTGTGGTACCACTATTAGATCTGTATCCTAAAGAGATCATAAGAAAGGGAAAAGGACCCACATATACAAAAATATTCATAGCAGCCCTTTCCATGATGGCAAAATATTGAAAATTGAGGGGATGCCTATCAACTGAGGAAGGGTTGAACAAGCTGTATTATATGAATGTAATGGAATACTATTTTGCAATAAGAAATGATGAACAAACAAATTTTGGAAAAACCTGGAATGATTTGTGTGAACTGATGCAAAGTGAAATGAGCAGAACCAGGAAAGCACTGTACACAGTATCAGCAAAATTGTGTGATGATCAACCATGAATGACTTATGTTTTTTTAAGAACACAATGATCCAAGACAAGGACAAAAGACTCACAAAGGGAAATTCTATCCATACACAGTTAAAGAACTGATGTGTTCTGAATGCAGAGTGAAGGATATTTTTTTCACTTACTTTATTCTTTCTCATATTTTCTTCCCTTTCAATCTGTTTCTTCTTCCACAACTGTGATGAATATGGAAATATGTTTTACATGATAACATATGTATAAACTATATCAAAGTGCCTACCATTTTCAGAAGAGAAGAGTGAGGAAGGGAGGGAGAAAAATTTGGAGCTCAAAATCTTGTAAAAAAGAATGCTAAAATTTTTCTTGATATGTAATTATGGGGTAAAACAAAATATAATATAATAAATACACAAAAGAAAAATAAAAAATAAAATGCAATTCCTTTTTGTACTTTTTCAGGAATTCTTTCTGGGTCTGATACCAACCCACATTTTTTCTTTGAAGTTTTGGATAGAAAAATTTTGATTTTGTTGTCTTCTTCTGAGTTTGTGTTTTGATCTTCCCTGTCACCATAGTACCTTTCTACAGTCAAGTTCATTTTTCATTGTTGTTATTGCTTGCTCATTTTTCCAGCCTATTTCTTGACCTTTAACTTTAGGTTGAGTTTGGCTTTGCTCCAGGGTTTTTTGTGCAGTTGTAAGAACTGTAAGTTTTCAGTTTTTTCAAGTTGGTATGATTTAAGGAGAATTATTTTTAATACTCTCATGGACTGTTTTCTGGTCTGTGAGTGTCCACAACCATTCTTTTCTGCCTTGAAACTGCCCAGCTCCCTTACAGTAATAAGCTCTGGTATGATAGTGATTCTTCTCATCATTTGACTGCAGCCCAGGACTGTGATATATGAGCAATGAAACAGAGTCCTTAACCAAGTGCCAGCAAAGTGACCCCCATAATTTTCTATCCAGTTGTCTGATCCTGTTATTATCTGTCAGCTGAGAGTTCCAGAAGTTGCTGCCCATTCAGTTGCCCCCAAGGTCTGCTGCTGGCTTGCTGAGGAAAGGCCTGATGCTTTATTACTCAAGCATTGCCTGAGATGGACTGTGTTCCATTCTCATTCTTGTGTGATAAGCCTTTCCTGCCAATTATCTAAGTTGTCTTGGACTAGAAAATTGTTTCACCCCATCCTTTTGTTGTTTCAGCTGGTCCAGAATTTGTTTTGAGGGATGTTTTTAACTTTGTTTGGAGGAAACTTTGGGAGGGCTTAGTTGAGTTTCTGCCCTTTCTCTACCATTTTCCATTTGAACTTTCCAGTTTTAACTTTAAAGGAACTCTTCTCTTTATTTATTTGTTTGTTTTAGTTTTCAACATTCATTTTTATAACATTTTTGAGTTCCTAGATTTTCTTCCTCCCTCCATCTCCTCCTCCCTCCCTGAGATGGCAAGCAGTCTGACATAGGCTATACATGTATAATCATATTAAACATATTTCCACATTAGTCATGTTGTGAAAGAAGAATAAGAACAAAAGGAAAAAATCATGAGAAAGAAAAAAATTAAAAAAGTGAAAATTGTATTCTTTGATCAGCATTCAGAATTCTTTCTCTGGATGTGGATAGCATTTTCCATCATGAGTCTTTTGGAACTGTCTTAGATCATTCTATTGCTGTGAAGAACCAAGTCTATCAAAGCTGATCATTACACAATGTTGCTGTTACTGTGTACAATATTCTCCTAGTTCTTCACTTCACTCAATATCAGTTCATCTGAGTCTTTCCAGGTTTTTCTGAAATCCACCTGCTCATCATTTCTTGTAATATAATAGTCTTCCATTTTATTCATATACCACTACTCGTTCAGCCATTCTGCAATTGATGGGCATCACTTCAATTTCCAATTCTTTTTCACTACACAAATAGCTGCTATAAATATTTTTGTGTATGTGGGTCCTTTTTCATTTTTTATGACATCTTTGGGATATAGATCTAGATGTGGTATTGCTGGATAAAAGGTTTATGCATAGTTTTATAGCCCTGCATCCAGTGCGAGCACATGGGATACCCTGTAATCAGTTTCTGACCAGTTGCCCGGTCCTTTTACCATCTTTGGCTTGAGAGCTCCTGAAGCTGCTGCTGCTCCTGTCTTCAAAAATTTGGCTCATCATTGATATTTCATCCACATTGTCTCCAGGCCAGCATACTTCCCCACGTCTGAGATCTCTCCTTACAACCTCCTATGTTGTCTTGGGCTTCATGAATTTCTTACTTTGACTATTGGCTATGCCACTCTAGAATTTGATTTGAGGTATTATTTTAATATTGTTCATGGAGGAATGTTGAGAGACTCTCTATTCTGCCATCTCAGCTTTACCCCTAGAAGTCTAGAAATGAAACATTTTAAAGTAGATAGGCTCTTTATGATCTCTGATTTACAGGATTTGTGTTGTATTGATCATAATGATTTAATTCTAGATCTTCAAGGCTTAAAGGTCACATAATATAACTCCATTATTTCACAGATGATGGACACTAAGTCTGAGAGTATAAGTGACTTGTCCAGAATCACAAAGCTAGAAAGAAATAGACACTAGAATCCAGATCTTTATGTCTCCAAGATCACCTTAGAATGTATCATACAATACTTCTTCTAACAACCTTAATCAGATCCTCTATTAATTTATTCTCTCCAAAATTCCCTACTTAAATGATTAGCCTTGAAAACAAAATCTGAGGGAAGTACAATGAATTTGTCAATTGTTTTTCCATTTTTATGATATTTATAAGTATTTAGCCCTAAGCTGTGACACATGTTCAAGCTCTAAAATATGAAACACTGAGGTAAATCAACTGTCCTCATAAATATGGTCTATTTAGTATTATGACTGAGTAAGACAATGATGTGCTCCATTTAATTTAAAAAAAAATTATTTTTAGCAAAGGTTACACTCCTTTAGTTCATAACTTTTACCTTTACAGATTTTGGTTTATACTTAGAAGATCAAGATTGACTAAGCTGTTAAAAAAAAAAATCAACTGCTTGGAGCAGCTAGGTGGTGTAGTGGATAGAGCACTGGCTCCAGAATCAGAAGAACCCAAGTTAAAATCCAGCCTCAGACACTTAACATTTACCAGCTGGGTGACCCTAGGCAAGTCACTTAACCCCAACTGCCTCACCAAAAATAAAAAAGAAAAAAAAATCAACTGCTTCTATTGCAAATGCCATAAGATCAAAGCAGGAACTAGACTTTAGTTTTGCTGTGGGAAAGTCACTTAGCCCCACTGCATAGCCAAAAAAGAAAAAAAAAAGAATAAGAATATAGGGATTTTTATAGAGAGACTTAATGGGGCAGCTAGGTGGTGCAGTGAATAAAGCTCTGGCTTTGGAGTCAGAAGGACCCAAGTTCAAATCCAGCCTCAGATACTTAACACTTACTAGCTGTGTGACTCTGGGCAAGTCACTTAACCCCAATCGCCTCACCAAACAAACAAAAAACCTTGCTTCTGTTGCAAATGCAATCAAAGATCAAAGCAGAAACTAGACTTTACTTTTGCATCTTGTTCTTCCCTTGAAGGAAACAATGATTTCTTAGTTTCAAAAAAATAACCATAGAGCGTTTTCAGTTGAATTTCTCAATTTTGACAAATAGAGAAAATATGTCATTCCTAAACAAATTCCTAAAATATCTATGAGAAAAAAAATATGTTTCCAACATTAAATGATTAGTAAACAAAATTAGTTCTTTTCTTAAACAAAATTTCCAGCTTAGGGGAAGAAGAAATAAGGAAAATTGAATTACAATCACAAATAGAAACAGGAGTCTTGTACAGCAAATTTTTTAAAGGATTCCCTCCATGTAGTATGGAACAAAAAAAAGAGCCATATATGAAAGTTTTAGGATCATATATGAAAGTTTGATATCTATTAGAAATAATTCAGCATTAAAATGTCTCAAAAAATAAGTGCTCAATACATACCTGAATAGGATGGAATAAAATGTGTTTATGTCTTTCTGAGGGAGATAATAGAATCATCTTTCCAGTTTTTTTTAGTTTAAAAAACTTGTCAGCAGCCTGGAATAGTTGAAGTTGAAGTCCTTACTGAAGACAAGCATGTCCACAGGATTTGCCCCTAAAATCCATTCCTGATTTCTGAATAGATAATTTCTTTGATGGAGTTATTGCTTCCAGTCTATAGATCATGAAGTAAGATATTGGATTCAATGTCTTCTCAATGGGTACAAAATTATCTATGACAAATGTGAGATCAGACATTAGAATTTTTGCCTTCCAATTCCTAGATGCTCTGTTTGTAATTGTTATTTCATTTTTGACCTAACTTTTTCGTGAAATGTTTGGAAAGCTCCTAGCATGGAAATTTCCTTCACTTACCCATTCTTACTTTTAATCTTAAACTTTTAGATAGTTTCCAGAGGGTCCCAAGAAGTTAAGTGGCTATTTAACCAATATGGGTTAAAGGCAGAACTTGAACCCAGATTCTCTTGGCAACAAGGCCCTTCTTCTCTACAAAGCAACAATAGTACCAATAATTATTGCAGTAAATATGTTATCAATGGATTGGGCATACCCTAAATTTCCCTAGACTGCTAGACTTTATTACACATATTTATGTGAAATACCTGCACATACCAAAGATATTGAGGTCCTTCCATATTGTAGTCACCTTGATTTTTTTTTATGGGACTATGATTCCATTTGAGAAATGCACATTGGAATGCTGCTATATGGGCAGTTTATATTTCCTCTCTAAAAAAGTCAACCATATATTTCCCTGAAAATGATACCTGTGCTTGTAAACACCTGATAAAAGCTGTGGCGATCTCCATAGTTATAGGCTTGTTCATGTGTGTGATTGTTTCACAGGATGCTTTCACCCTCCCAGACATGATAAAATTGAGAAGAGTGCCATACTTTAAGAGAAAATATTTGACTCTAAGGGAGTTTGGAAATAAAGAAAGGGGGGAGGGATTGCAAAGGAATAAAACAAATGACAAAATTAGAAGGAAATGTGTATTCCTAGACTATATTCTGACAGTAACAGTTAATGAAAAATGTGTCACTCTAAATAGTGACTTTTGAAAATATGGGTGCACTATGCAAATCAATGTTACATGTCTGGTGGGAAAATTTAACATTATTCCTTTGAATCTTAGAAATAAAATAAAGTCTGTACCAGGATTAACAATGATTTCTTTGCACATTTGGAAAATAATAAATGCTTCCTCTGTATGCATGCTTCTCTTTTCAGTAGAGAATGTAGAAAGTAACCATAGAGTATTTAGCAAGTGCTTTTTGCCTGAAAGGCAAGCTCTGTTATGATATTGATTGGCTCCAAGGACATATTAGAGATGAAGACAAGTCTCTGGAGAGAGGTTACTGTCACCTTGACCTTGGGTCAGTGCTAGACCACCAACCTCTGACCCCAAGGAAACTTCCACCAGATTGTGACATCTTTCATGCCTACTGAGTAAGTCAGCAGGGGACATATGTCGATGTGGCTCTTGCCAAATCAGAATTGACTGGCCTGTAGGAAGCTGGAGAGCAGCGGGAAATGTGGGTTAAAGTATGTCAATAATGTTTCAGAAGAACGATTTCTCCTAAGAATTGTAGCTGTTGGAATGTTTTGACATTTATTCGGTAGAGAAATGTAGCATGTTTTGTGAAGCACTTGAAGAGGGCTGCTGCTAACTGCTGTGGTGTATTGATCTTTCTGTTAAATTGCATGGGCACACTTGGGAGATCATTGAGATTCAGGCAACAGGACAGAAAGGATCGGCTGCACCCGATGGTCACTAATGGTAATTGGTTTCGATCCTTTCACTTGAAGAAGCCATGATTTACTTGGTTCACTGATGAATTGTAGACACTAAATATTTTTAAAAGAAGAGGGGAAAAACTATGATTTCTTTTTCTTCTCGTTTGCAGGTTATTGCCTCTACTTTAGAATATTTCTTGTCACTAAAAAGGAAAATATACTGAAAGAAATAGTAAAGAACTCTTACAATTTAATTTGTATCAATCCTTAGATATGAAAAATTATTTTTTCTCATGACAATATAATAGTAGCTAATTCCATTGTACTAGATGACCTATTATAATATCCTTTGGAGTTTAGAATGAGGAGAGGATAGGGAGTCTATTACTTTAAAAGTGTTCAGAGCAGTCTTTTGTAATTTATTGACATGAAACCAAAATAACCATTGACTAAGACCAAATAATTAGTCAAAATAGTTGCTGAGAATCATACAGGTATTGTGCCTTGTTAATTTGCTAAATTTTCCTATTAACTCATTCTTTGAGTCCCTTTCCAAACTAATCTCCTTGAAATTTCTGAAATAGGACCAAATTGGGAGCCCATTTCTTTAACTGTATGCCTGGTTTTGTTGATCTATTAGCAGTGGTTCAGCTACATGGGAACAACAATGACAACAACAACAACAAAAACTAACCAAAAAACAGTGGGGGGAAAAAAGGTGATTATTGGAGGCTGCTAAAGGATTTTGATCTTTTTGCTAAATAGACAATCATCTATATTCTTCGATGCATTGTCATCTACAAAACTATGAAATACTTTACATATATACACATATATACATATATATACACACACATATATATGTGTGTATATATATATACACACACACACTAAGTCATTTTCATTTAGATAAAAACCTCAAATTTGTTCTGGATACTTGAGAGTTTCAAACCAAGAATGTAAATATTATAACTCTTTTTATTCCCCCTGCCCTTTAATTTCATCTTTGGACTGAATATAATGATCTCAAAAGCTGTTAGTTGCAGGTTCAAGACTTAGAAGATTACTATATCTGTAAAATGAGCTGGGAAAGGAAACCAGTGCAGTATCTTTGCCAAGAAAACCTCAAAAGGGTCATGAAGATTTGGATTCAACTGAAATGATATAACAACAAAATTTGAGATGTAAATAGCCTAGTGACCATGAAACTATTCCCACAAATTCCTGGTTCCTGTATTTCAATTTTTTTTCCTGGAGGGATCAGACCTAAAAACACCAATAGGATGGTCAATTCTTCTGGAATAGATAACACGTGGTAATTAGGACTAATTACCATTGGTCCTTAGTCTATAAGGGCTGAATAAAAACAACAAACTTGTTTCAAATAGAACATTGGGAATCCAGTAGCTACTAAATTGTGGCTCATGATTATATTAATTTAAAACTTTCACTTCAAAGTAAACTTTGAATTTTTAAAAAAATATTTTGGGAATTACTTATTATATGCATCCTTACATATTTTCATGTTAATAACACTAATAACAGTTCACATTTATAAAGTTCTTTATGTGCATAATTTCCCCCACAACAACCTTATAATGCCAGTAGTACAGTTATCATTATTCCCATTTTACAAAGAAGGAAATTGTGTCTTAGAGAGGTTAAATGATTTTTTATTTAAAAGAACACCACTTGGGCCCAGAAGACCTTAGTTCAAAACCCTGGTCCTGCATCTTATTGGCAGCAACTCATTTAACCTTCGTGGGGCTTCCTAATCTTTAAAATGAGATTGAACTTTAAAATCAAAGTGATGATATTGCTTAATAAAACTTAAAGTGCAATACACATAAGTGATTATAGTTATTACTATTACTTATGGCCATGTACATACTAAAGATCAGCAAATAAAGACTTTTTGATATCATACTCTTCTTCTTCTCATTCTTTCTTCCATTGAGGAGTCCAAACCTATAATTTCATCTGTGTAAGAAATTTCCTACAGGAAATCTATCCCAGATGCATATTGACAAGTCCTCTATAACTTATATTCTTAGAAAGTTGCATAGGGTACAAAGAGGATGTGATTTGATGGGATTCACATAGCTTGGTAGAGGCAAAATTGGAATCTAGGTCTTCTTAGTTTCTTTTACATAAATTAATTGAAGAGAACATTCTGCCTAGCCAGAAGCAGCTGCATAAAAAAAAATATGTAGTTCATAAAAAATTTGGCCTTAAAATCAGTAAGACCTTGGTTCAAGTCCCTATTCTGATACCTAATGACTGAGTAACTTTTTCTTATAGCATTTATCATTTCACTACCATAAGGAACTCTCTAAGGCTATTCATTGCAAAGCTAATGTTAATATGTATGTGAGAAGGGAATTTCCTATACATATAAAATCACAGATTCAGCTTAAAGGGGAAAATAAAACATCCCAGTATCTTTTTTTTAAAGCTTTTATGTATAGTCAGATGTTGAGTTTTCTTTGTCCATGTGGTTATACGGTTCTTGCTAGATAGAAAGAAACAAAGAAAGAAAAAAAAGAGAAGGAAAGATAGATAGATAGATAGATAGATAGATAGATAGATAGATAGATAATGGATATTACCACCTGAAACCCTCATTCAAAAAAAAAAGAAAGAAAGAAAAGAAAAGCACCTCTCCTCCAGGGTAGAATGTAAACTCTCAACTTGGCCCCCTTCCAACACAGACTATTTAGTGTCAAGAGGTGTGAGTGGCAAGACAGCAGATGGAAATCAATAGGCTGTTACACAACACTTTAGGAAATGCTTTCCCATGCAGCTTTTGGTGAATCATGATGGTGAAAAATTAATGGAAGTGAAGCAGTGGGTCCCACTTTTATTCCAGAGCAGTTCTCAGATTTCTACCTAATCTCATCATTCGTCATTTTGTAATGATGTAGGGGTAGGATCAAAACATGTGATTATACAGGGTTTATTACCTAGAAGACTCAAAATGGATTGTGATTTAAATGGCCATGCCTCATCCTCTATAAGTTCAGAAAAGATAGTATCCAAGAATTGCTGGTGATCCACTTACTAACTCCATGGCACTTGCAACTGATTATGTACGGTTCAAACTTCTGAAATATTTACAAATGTTAGATAATGTCAACCTAAAGAGGAAATCTGGAAAACAGAAGGTGTATAGCCCAAGGCAATCAGCAATGATGTCAGATCTATACAGTCTATGTACTTTACAGGAAAACTCTTCATAGAAATATCTTTGCCTGTGATTTGGGGGCTTTGGGACGTAGCAGGGATTCAGCAGAGGAAGATAGGGATTATTTACAAGAATCACTAATAGAGAATTCAATATTAAAACAGACAAAGGTTATTATCTATCATGCATTAAATTTATTTCACTTATTTGACAACACTCGTAGCAACAGATTCCAGTCTTAGGGTTCAAAGCAATCTTTCAGATTAGAGTTCATGTGATCATTTTAAAGAACTATTCTCACTAATCAAGAAATATTGCTTCAGGCATGATGTTTGTTTTTTACTTCAGGCTATTCAGAACACCGTAGAAAATCCTGAGTCCCGCAGGCATCATCCACACATGGTCTCATCTGAGTGCATATGTATGTGTGTATGTGTATTTCTGAGTTTTGCAGACATGTAGGAGTATAGTTTTGGGGAAAAACATTAGAACTTATTGATTAAGCTTTCATTAGTTAAAAAAAACAGAAAAGAAATGCATGGATTTTACCTACTTAAATAATTCAGTTTTTAAGAATTAATTTGGAAATGGAGAGAGTGGTAAATACAGGAAGCCATAATACATATATAGACACATTCATAAATATACACATACACAAATAAAGCATCTATTACATGTATATATGTATATATATATATGCATATGTCTATTATATCTATGTCTGTCTATTGATTTACGTCTATCTATTTATCTATCCACCCATCAGTGACAGGAAGCAAGTGACAGTGGATTGAATGTTGACATTGGACTGAGGAAGAAAGGTTCAATTCCTGCCCATGATGTATAATTATCATTAGATTTTGAGCTCCTTAAAAGCAAGGATTGTCTATTTCCTCTATTTGTATCCCTATTGCTTAGCACGGTGCCTGGCACAGAGTATTATGTACTTAATAAATAATTGTTGAATGATTGACTATTAGCTGTGCCTATGGGCAGGTCATTTAACCTTTCATTGCCCTGGCACATTTATAAGATTACAAATTATAGATAAGTTACCAATCTTATCTATATCATTGGTAGAAGGATTTTCCATATTGGAAAGATTTATACAGATCAGTGGAAAGGCACCACTCACTTCAGGAAGAGTTTCACGACTCTCCCAGATTAAGCTCTCTATTGGTCTATATATCCTAAACCTATAGTTCATGAGGTCTTACTGATATGTTTACATTTAAATTTTTTTTTCTGGGTTAGGCAATGGGGTTAAGTGACTTGCCCAGGGTCACACAGCTAGTGTTATGTGCCTGAGGCCGGATTTGAACTCAGGTCCTCCTGAATCCAGGGCCGGTGCTCTATTCCACTGTGCCACCTAGCTGCCCCTACATTTAAATCTTGAGAACAGATAAAACTAGCTTAAAACATTGTCATTTAATTGTCACAGTAAGAAAGAAAACCACAAAACATTTCCCCCCATAAACTTGTGGGGCACTTTCCCATATATATGATCACTATTGGCAAGGGTAATAGATACACACAAAGGTCATAAATGGACACATACATACAGGATGCATGTTGGCCAGGGTGCACACCATGAGTGAGTGGTTTGTTCTGAAAGAACAATATGTCAACAAGGGACCCTTGTGGGATCCATAGTGACCCTTATTAGGCAGGGCAGGTCACTTGTATTGCCAGGTATGTGAAAGATAGGAAGTGGTACCAAGCAGCTCTTCTGACTCAAGTGTTCACCAGAGAAGTGGATGTCATATATGTTGACTATGGTAATCAGGAAAGAATCTTAATTACACATCTTTGTGCTATTAACCCAGATTTTCTTATTTTAGAAGGTCAAGCATTTAGATGTAGTGAACAATTTAATTGAATCTATTAATTCTGAATTATTCAGTTGGACAACAAAGTCCTGAATAGACTTTGGAAACCTTATTTCTTCATATGATGGACTATTGACTTGTGTCAAGTATGCTTTGGTTTTAATATACCCAAATTCCTGTACAGCGTAGTTGACTTGCAAACTCCATTCACCAGTGCCCAAGAATTTCTAGTCAATTGTAATTGTGCATAGCATAGTACATTTTTAAGTCCTTGCCAGCATCAGTGAGCCTTTACAGTTTCTGCTACTCTTCTTTTAACTTAAAAGTTGGAAGTAAAGAAGTGTAGGTATCCCACATCCAAAGTCTGAAAAAATTTTGTTGTCAACTGAGGAGAAATAGTCAAAAGTCTGGAGATAATAGCAGCAAGAATTGGTGTGAGGAGGAGTAATGTGCAGCATCTATGCTGAATGATGGCAGGGCCCTTAACATTCTTATAATGCTCCCCCTAACCTTTACCTTTTACTCTCTTCCTGATTCTGTTGGATGACTGTAGTCTGTAATGCTTCCATCTCCTGGCTCAGTTGAATACCTTTTCTAGCTCAGAGTGACTTTGTGTTCCAAGTAGAATATTACTTAGGACTCATGTAGACTGTCAAGTTTATTTTTTCTCCAAAGATCAGGATGCATCCAGATATATTTTCTCTATAGTAGATCCACAGACTAGAACTCTCAAACTCAGTAACTCTTGAATTTTCTACTCCTACCCCCCCTCCAAAAACCCTAGAAAGTATGAAGACCTGGTTAAAAAACATGGTGTCTGAGAAATAAATATAGTTATGAGATGCATTGCCATGCAGACCTGAGCTCTTACCCTAGTTGCTTTAAACCTTTAATCCTGGAACTTCTACCCTGTGGATCTACTATCCTGAAAGAGTAGTAGCTCATGTGGCCCACTATTTCAGTCAGGCCCTAGCCATAGAGCTTCCCTACTCTCCAGACAGTTTACCAACTATTTTGCTATCCAAAACATGCTAGTTTGGGAATTTTGAGTAAATATTTTTTTTCCCAATTCCTCTTGTAATAATTGAAATAATCTAGTTCTGTGGCCTCACTCGCTAACTTCTTATTTTCTGGACCAAAGTGCCGTTGGGCAACTCTTCCATAAGCATATTGGAATATAAGCTCCTTGCTTAAGCTATGGCAACTTTGAACCCTGTTTTACAGGCCAGAGATCCCAACCAGCTTGGCAAAAAAGCCCAGAGAACCCAGACTCCCAGGACATAATCTCAAAAGTGCTTTGGACTTTGAATTTGCTGGGAAAATGCTATGTAGGAACTGAGTCAAGCTGTGAAACTAATCCTCCTTCCACCCCAAGGGATTAAGAATATTTTATGGGAAATTATATCCATTAGGTGTTGGGGTGGGGGTGAGGTGTTTGCATGTTTGTTCCTGCTATACCTTTGAAGTAAATGTTTCTTAACAAACACACATACGTGTATGTGTGTGTGTGTGTATATATATATATATATATATACACACACACACATACAGTTATATGTATGAATAGGTATAGATGTAGGTATAAATATCCTGCCCAAAAAGCATTCAAAAAGTGGAAGAAACAAAAAGATATTCTAATTTGCTTTCTAGGGTGGAAATAATGGGAACCTTGGAAGGTGGAGGAATGAGTTCACCATAGATTTAAAGAGAAAAATGTTTATCATAGTCTGACATACACCCCAGATTTGGGGAAAGTAGTTTTTAAAGTATTAGAAGAAAAATAGATGGGATCCCAAGGCCTAAAATTCTACAAGAAAATTTTATGGGAGTATGAGGAATTTAAAGAATGAAATTCTAAAGATACGAAAAGAAACTATTCTGATGAGGAACAAAAAAGCCCCAGTATTTTGGAGGAAACTGAAGGACCTAAGAAATGATATTATGGTAATGTCAGAAAAATCATAGCTGCTCAATTCTTCATCAGCTTTTATATTCTTTGCCAATGACACATATCTTTGTGTACTGGAAATGCTGGAACAAAACAACTTATATAGACTTGATGACTAATATAAGGAGTGAGAGTGGAGAAGAGTTCCTATATGCCCTCAATGATTTCAAATCACTAGTCTCAGAGGAATAACACCACTTAGTATCCAGAGAGTTGATAGAGGTCATTACTGAACCATTTTACTACTAATAAGAAGAATAAAAAAAAATTTATATTGAATTTTTAAATCTGGCATTCATCTGGACTTTCTTGGAAAGAAAAAAAGTTTTTTTCAATGGCAGCTTGCATTTTCTCATTAATTGTTCAGACGATGAAACTCTGGTCCTATAATAATGAATCAGAATTATGAAGCCAATTTGTTTCATAAAAAAATTAAGACAGTGGCTCTGGAATCAGAGTATCTGGGTTTCATCATCCTGCTTTAGTACAACTTCCTTGATGGCATACTGGTATAACCAGGAAATTGGCAATAATGACAAAAAATAGTATTAGTCAATGTTGGAATGGTTGAAGAAAGTCAGGCAGGTGAGGCTTTGAACTGATCTAACCATTCTAGAAAGCAATTCTGAATTATGCTACAAAAGGCACTAAAATATCCTTTCCCCATTGATCCATAGAACCTACTGCTAGGTATACACCTGAAAGACATCAAAGAAATAAAGAAAGAAAGATCTTATATACAAAAATAAAATATTCATAGCAGAGTTTTCTGTAGTATCAAAGACTAGGAAACAAAGTAAATGTCATTTAATAATGCAATGATTAAAAAATTGTTATTCATAGTGTAATGGATTATGATTTTCCTATACAGATAAAGAATACAAAGAAACAGGAGAAGGCACAAGATCTAATGTGAAAGAAAAGTAAGCAGAACAACAAAATAACATGAAAAAGGACTACATGAAAGTAAGTAGAAACAACAACAAAAACATTGAAACTAATGCCAGTCATTCAGGTACCAAATAATAACCAAAGTTGGCCCTGAAAAAGAAATATGAAAATACTCTGCCCTCCTTTCTTTGCAAAAGCTTGGGTGGAGGAGGGAAAGGGAGTCTAAGAATATGTGATACTGGTTGCTTTGTTTTACTGTATTGATTTGTTTTACTGAACTGCTTTCTTTTTCTTCGATAAAAGGCAAAAGGGAGAGATTTATTGAAAAAGATTTATATAAAAGCAGTACATGTTAATAAAATATATTAAAGTAAAAGCCAATTTTTGGAAAGTAAGATCACAGAGAAAAGGAGATATTTCTTGTTAGTAGAAAGACAAATACCTCAATTTTTTAAAATGCAGAAGACAATGGAGCCTACAGATTATTAGATTGTGAGCTCCTTGAAGGCAGAGACTATTTTTTCCCTCTTTTTGTGTCCCCAGTACTTAGCTTAGTTCCTGGCACACTGGCACATAATAAATGCTTATTGATACTGAATTTGCCCTAGCAGAATTCTGGAATATCTTATCAAAGTGATGGTTAGAGAACCTCTTGCACAGAAAAGAGTTGTTACAAAGACCAAAACCTCCCAGAATAACCATGTTTCTTTTTTTTAAATTTTATTTATTTTTAGTTTTCAACATTCGTTTCCATAAGCTTTTGAGTTTTAAATTTTCTCCACCTTCCTCTCCTTCTTCCTCCCCAGGACTGCATGCAGTCTGATATAGGCTCTACACATACATTCTTATTAAACATATTTTCACATTAGTCATGTTGTAAAGAAGAATTAGAACAAATTGGAGGAACTACAAGAAAGAAACAAACAAAACTAAAAAGATAGAGAAAGAAAGAAAGAAGAAATAGCATGCTTTGATCTGCATTCAGACTCCATAGTTCTTTCTCTGGATGTGGAGAGCATTTTCTATCATGAGTCTTTTGGAGTTGTCTTAGATCCTTGCATTGCTAAGAAGAGATGAGTCTATCAAGGTTAGTCATCACACAATGTGACTGTTACTGTGTACAATGTTCTCCTGATTCTGCTCACTTCACTCAGCATCAGTTTATTTAAGTCTTTCTGGGTTTTTCTGAAGTCCACCTGCTCATTATTTCTTATGGAACAATAGTATTCCATTACATCCATTGCCCAGTTGATGGGTATCCCTTCAGTTTCCAATTCTTGACTGCCACAAAAAGAGCTGTAATAAATATTTTTGTACATGTGGGTCTTTTCCCCATGTTTATGATCTCTTTGGGATACATCCCTAGAAATGGTATTGCAGGGTCAAAGGCCATGCACATTTTTATACCCCTTTGGTCATAGTTCCAAATTGCTCTCCAGAATGGTTGGATCAGTTCACAACTCCACCAACTATGCATTAGTGTTCCAATTTTCCACATCTTCTCCGGCATTTATAATTTTCCTATTTTATCATGTTAGCCAATCTGATAGGTTCGATGTGGTACCTAAGAGTTGTTTTGATTTGCATTTCTCTAATCAAAAGTGATTTAGATCATTTTTTCAAATCACTATATATAGTTTTAATTTCTTCATCTGAAAACTGCCTATTCATATTCTTTGACCATTTATCAGTTGTGAAATGACTTGTATTCTTATAAATTTGATTCAGTTCTTTATATTTTAAATATGAGACTTTATCAGGGACATTGGTTGTAAAAATCATTTCCCAATTTTTTGCTTCCCTCCTAATCTTGGTTGCATTGACTTTGTTTGCACAAAACCTTTTCAATTTAATGTAATCAAAATTATCTATTTTGCATTTCTTGATGTTCTCTATCTCTTGCTTAATCATAAATTCTTCTGATCTCCATAAATCTGACAGGTAAACTATTCCTTACTCTCCCAGTTTGCTTATAGTATCAGTCTTTATATGTAAATTATGTACCCATTTTGACTTTATTTTAGTATAGGGTATAAGATGTTGGTCTATGACTAGTCTCTGCCATGCTATTTTCCAGTTTTCCTAGCAGTTTTTGTTAAATAATGAGTTTTTATTGTAGAAGGTGTAGTCTTTGGGTTTATCAAATAGTAGATAATTATAGTGATTGACTGTTGTGTCTTGTATATCTAACCTAGTCCACTGATCCACCACTCTATTTCTTAGACAGTACCAAGTAGTTTTGATGATTGCTGCTTTTTAATTCAATTGAAGATCTGATATGGCTAGGCCTGCTTCCCTAGCATTTCTTTTCATTAATTCCCTTGAAATTCTGGAACTTGTGTTCTTCCAGATAAATTTTATTATTATTTTTTTTGGCTGTATAAAATGATTTTTGTTAGTTTGATTGGTATAGCACTAAATTAACTTTGGTAGAATTGTCATTTTTGTTATATTAGCTCAGCCTACCCATGAGCAGTTGATGTTTTTCCAATTATTTAGATCTGACTTTATTTGTGTGAAAAATGTTTTGTAATTGTGTTTGTATAGTTTCTGGATTTATTTTGGCAAGTGGACTCCCAAATATTTTATAATATATACAGTAACTTTAAATGGAATTTCTCTTCCTATCTCTTGCTGTTGGGCTTTGTTAGTAATATACAGAAATGCTGATGAATTATGTGTGTTCATTTTTTATCCTGCAACTTTGCTAAAGTTGTTTATTATGTCAAGTAGTTTTTTTACTTGATTCTCCAGGATTCTTTAAGTGTATGATCATATAATTTGAAAAGATTGAGAGCTTAGTTTCTCTTTTGCCTATTCTAATTCCATCAATTTCTTTTTCTTCACTTACTGCTAAAGCTAAACATGTTTCTTTTTAAACAGGGTTACTGCACTGGCAAATTAGGAGAATGGTGTAGATATATGTACCCTATGGTCCAGATTTTCCTAATGGCTCTTAGTTCACATGGACTTTGGGACTGATTCTACCCAAATGATCGATTCCCTCTTTGGTTCATTCCCCACAAAATTTTGTCTCTGGGATGATCTTCAAATGTTTAGGTATGGTTTGTGTCTAAGTTTCTCCAAAAGTGCCAGTAGGGTTCTGACCTTTTACATGGACATTTATTGTATAATGTAAATATGAAGTATAGGGTAAACTTTATTTTTTCCTCCACAGAAAGCACATGAGGCAAACACACATGCATACACACACACACACACACACACACACACATACACACACACAAACCCATAAAAAAATAAAGAAACTCAAATAATTTTAAATATGAGGTTTGTTCTAGAAGGTGAAGGCATCTTGGTGATCTGCTGAATAAATATACATTCACCTCAGTCCTGCAGTACCTAAGCAACTCATGGCAACAACGATGTTGGCATTATTTAGATCTCTTATACTTTTTCACTTTCCTCTCACTTAAATGGATTTAGCTACAGGACAATACTCTGTTGACTGTCTACTTTTAGGAGTCCTGTGTCCAAATGATCAGATAGGAATTTTTTAAAAAACATTTCTAGATATGCCTAGAATTTTCAAGGAATGACCATCCTCAGTAACTCTAGACTCTAACTTGTTTACTTAAGCAAGTTGAAAGACAAAAGATTGCAAGATCAGTCCAAGAAATCCCCTCTCACTCTAGCTAGGCTGCTTACTATTTATTATTTTTGCTAGTCACCATTTTCTATTTTCAGAAAGAAGGAGAAATGTACATAACGCACAGCCCTACTTTCTTTTGGTCTACAAGTTCAACAGAAAATCACAGAAGAAGAGCCAAGCTAGGACCTCCTATCACATTTACATATGATGGAAAGTTGCTGAGAGGATGTAGGAAGTTCTTCTAGCAAGAATATGTCTCCACTGACTCTCAGTTACCAATTATCATAGATTGTCACTACATGTGTAACCAAGGCTTTTTACACGTAATTTACCTAGATTTTTTTGGCAAAGTATTTGGCAAAAACCAATGCTATTCTTGTAGAAAAGATGGAGAGATATAGGGTAGATGCGGGTTAGTAAAGTTGGAACTGATTAAACAGATAGATACAAGCAGTAGTTTTTAACACTTCAATATTACTTGAAATGAGGGCTACATTGGCATGCAGCTAGAATTTGTGCATAGCCTTGTGTTGTAAAAAAAGCATCCAGTTGCCAACTTGATTCCAAATTCTGATTCATACACTTACTAGCTATGTGACCCTGTGCAAGGTCCTTAACCTCTTTCTGCCTCAGTTTCCTCAACTGCGAAAAGGAGATAATAAAATCTACCTCATATAGTTGTGAAAATCAAATGAGAAGATACTTATATAGCACTTAACATAATGCTGACATGTAGCAAACAATAAATCCAAATTTTCTCAATGTTTTTTAATCAAAACTTGGAAGAATTATAGATTACAAGGTTATCAAAACTGCACATAATTACAAAGTTAGGAGAAATAGTTAACTTATAGTTTTAGAGAGTAAGGATCCAAAAGATCAGAAAAGAATACAGGAACAAATTGAATACAGTATTTAATTATGATAAACATAGTCTTTATTTGGATTCTACAAATGAATTTTACAAGTATTAGATGGGATGGGTTCAAGATAGTTAGACATCAATTCGTATGAAAAAATTCTGGAAATTCTAGTGGATGAGAAGCTCAATATAATTTGTTAGTGTATTAAAACAGCAGCATTATGATCCATACTGTCCAGAATTAGGGAAATGGTGTACTCCTTCTGTACTTTGCCAGAATCCAAACATATTGGACTATTGTATTTAGTTCTGGTTACCACATTTTAGTAAGGACTTGATTAGTTAGAGAATATCTGAAAGATGACAACCAAGATGGTGAGGAGCCTGAAATTCATGCCATATAAGGATCGATTAAAGGAATTGTAGGTGTTTAGTGAGTACTAGAGAAAACTTGAGGGAGAGGTACATGTTAGTTGTCTTTAAGTATTTGAAAGATTATCATATAATAGAGTAATTCATTCTGCTTGGTCCAGGGGCAAACTATCAGGTGCAATCAGTTGAAGTTGTAGGGAAACATATAAAAATGTTTTCTACAATGGGAAAAGTTCCTTATGTTTAAAGATATCTAAAAGTGAGGTGGACTGCCTTGAGAAATAGTGGGCTCCCCCCTCACTGAGATCTTCAAGCAAAGATTGGATGATCATTTATCCTGTACATTTTAGAAAATATTCCTTTTCAAGAGTTGAACGTTATAACCTCTGTACTCTCTTTTAAATACGAGATTCTATAATTTTCTAGAAGATGATGAATTTGTGATTAAGGGTCATAGGATCCGCATGAAGACAAAAAGCAGGCACAAAAAAAAATACGGTATGTGTACTCAATGAGAAAGAAGAGAAGGTTGTAATCAGAGAGCAGTTTCAAGAAGACAGGGTCTTGGAAGCTGAACAGGTCAGCTAATGTTAAATTCTGATTTGTGACCAACCCTGTGGGTCATATTCTATTATTTGATTTACATTGTACTACTTGAGACTAGGGATTATATTTTTCAATTCCTTGAAGGACTTTGAGTATCAGTTATTCAGTATATATTTATTCTAAGACACTTTTCTTATTTTCTTTTTTCTCCTTTTCCTTATTGTTATATGATCTATTATATTTTAACATATCTTTGTGCTCTTATGTAAAGCTCTGAGAATGAGTCAATTACAAATAGTGAACAAGTGATATCCTTAGAACACACTGTTATTTTTCAGAGCTTACATGTCACAACATTAGATACGTTAAATATAATATGCATGTACAATATGTAGATAAAATAGGATGAGGTAGAGAAAAATGTTCAGTGACTAGTAAAGTTCTGTTACTAACAAATTCCTTGAAATCTGAGAGTTATTAGAGCCCTGGCCCCTTTTTTAAACTCTCATTTGTGTGTGTTCCTGTGAAGTGGTCATAAAAAAAAATGGGAACTATGTCTCATTGGAGTTGCAAGAAATAATGCAGTTAATTTAAAGCAAACTGTAGATAGGAGGTTGTGATCATTTTATTAGACCTATAGCAAAGAATCATTGGAACTCACATCAATGGATAATGGAAACATGCTTCCAATATATTGAGGCATAAGTAAAAACATTATAAATTAATTGTTTATTAATGCAATAAAAATCTATATTTTTGCATTTCTGAAATGCGGGAAAGATAGGTGATGCTGTCATTGTCAAAGCATCATTTTTTTCTGACCTTCCTAATTAGAACTTCCATTTTAATCAAATCAATAAGTTGTCCTTCTCACCTGAAAAATTAGCTTAAAAGGCAACATCCTAATAGATTTTATAAAATAGCTGAAGGAAACACTGTAATCAGATTGACCAAAGAAGCGTATCATTATCTCTCTGACGAACAGACACAATAGGACTAGAATTCTCGCTCTCAGCTCACTCTGCTAAGTCAACACATTGTTATTCTTAAATAATTTCATTACAAATTCAGATATTGCAGATCTAAATGCAGCTTAAGGAGCATCAATTTCCCATTAGGATTACTTAAGTGAATATAAATTTCCAAGCTTACTGTCAGAATGATGATGATATAGGGCCACCCAGGTCACCAGATGATTGAGGGGGTTATATAGAGTACAGAGGCCTATGTTTGTCTTTGGCATATCCTATCAGCTACTGTATTCTTTCCTGCTATTCTGCTTTATTGTTGAAGAGAGAGTGCATGGCCTAGAACCAGTTATCATCAAATTCTTCTCCTGTTCTGACATGGCTAAGGTCACGTTACTACCTCATTCCTATTATATTCAGATAGATGAAGACTAACGGAATGTATTCCCTAATTAACACTACTCTCCAGGAAACAGCCATATTAGCTTTCTAAGGTCCAAATCCAATGATCGGAAATACCAAGGAGCTACACAAATTTACACAATATGTAATGAATGTAACAAAACATGAAACCATTGTAGATATGAAAGTTACTCTGGGTACTCAGCTTTATCCCAATGTATTATCTATGAAATAATATAAACATGGGTGACAGCAGGAAGAACAAGCCAACCAGTGGGCCAGAAATTCCCACCCAATGCATTCCTTTAGGCCAGGATTGGGGAATCTGAGGCCTTGAGGCCACATGTGACCTTCTAGTTCCCCATCTGTAGCCTTTTGACTGAGTCCAAGTTTACAGAACAAATCCTTTTATTAAGGGGATTTGTTCTGTGAAGTTTGGATTCAGTCAAAGGGTCACACCTGAGGATATAGAAAGCCACATGTGGCCTTGAGGCTGCAAGTTCCCCACCCATCTTGGCTATAGATGAAAAGTAGGTGTTAAAATGAAAATGTTACCTGTTATGTTAGCGATTTACCCATTATTTTTCAGTAGTTGAGCAGACATTCTAGCCAATCACATTTTAAGACTCTGAGAGAATAGGATAGCAAGTTTTGATGGAAAGCAGAAATCAAGGATGGTTTGTGTTTTGCAGGGAGGGGTAGATTAGAAAGTAACCATTGAATGTCCTTAGGTTGCAAAATTCAATCACAATTTGAAGATTCAGAGAACATTGGTAGGAAAGGAATTGAGACATTTAGACAAAGAATAATTCTGCTCTAGGATGTTTCCTAAAATTAGACATGAAAATTAGAATAGAATCATGGAAAGTTGATCACTTCTTGACTTTTAGGCAAAGTCAGCCCAGGAGAGACTATATCTTCATCAAGGAAATCATAGGAATGCACCCTCATTTTTCTTCTTAATTTTCATTTCTTCCTATTTTTCTTTATCCAACACGTAAAAACTTTCTGTTAGAAAATGGGAGAGGATAATTTGAGGACAAATACATTCTTTTCAGTTCATGTGTGGCAGCTCTATTTTTCCATTAGAGTCCTCCTGCCACTGCCAGATGTCCTGACAGAAGTGAAATGAGGTGGCAGTGCTTACACCAGGCAGGTCCAATGGGAAGGTAGGGAGTGGAAGTGGGAAACGAAATAAATATTTCAAAACCAAGAATAAATAGCACTTTCACTTTGGAACCTGCAGTGAACACATTGTGATTATAACCACATTCTACTTTTAGAAGTATCTCTGCTTCTGGTCTTATTATTAAACAACAGCAGTTAGTATAAATAGGAGAAAAAAAGATTCATTCCATCCTCAGTTAGGAACAGTGATCTGGAAAAAAGTTAAGGATACTTCTTTTCTGTAGGACAAGTTTTGCTCAGCCATTACTATAATTTCTTGAGGTCAAAAAACTAAATTTCAGAGAAATCCGTGCAGAGAGGTTTTCTATAAAGGTTATTTATAGTGTCCACATCTATGCAAATACTACCCATTAGTGACCTCTGTCCTATAGTAATCCCAATAACCAGCTTTAGATGGGAAACCTCTATTTTGCTTGTTAATTTTCATAGAATATGTTTAAAAGGATGAATTATGATATCGTTTTAAGGAATCATGGAATTACAGATTTTTAGAGTTGGAAGAGATTTCAGAGACCATCTAGTTTAACTCATACCTGACAAAGAATCCACTACAATGTATCCACTAAGAGGTCAACTAATTTCTGCTGTAAGGCCTTTGATGAAAATGAGCTCACCATCTCCTGATGTATCAATTACACTTTGGGATGACTCTAATTTTTAAGAAGTTGTATTGTTTTGTTTGCTGATAACAAGCCAAAATTCACCTCTTTGGAACTTCCATACATTTTATTCCTGATTCTACCCTCTAGAGCTGGGCAAAAGAAAGCTATTACCTCATCTCTATGACATGTACACTTAAATATAACTCTTGGTTCCTCCTAAATCTCTTCTTATATAGGTTACATATCCTCTGGGCCTTTGAGGAACCTCATATATCCTTGATTCAAGGTCCTTCACCATACTGCTTGCCCTTTTCCTTTCTAAAGTATGGACAGAATTCTAATTATTCTAGTTTTGAAAGAATTTCAACTTTTCCCTTACTTATTAAATAATAACTTTGTTTTCATTTTCTGACTAAAATTTAATAACTATTAAAATTTCAACTAATGCTGCATGAGAGGCAGGGCAGTGCCTATAAAAAACTCAACTTGCAGACAAGAATACTTGAGTTCAGCTCCTGTCTCTGACATATATATCAGTAGATTAATTATGTGAAAGTTACTGAATCTTTCAGGGTCCTTAGATATCATCCAAAATTGTGAGTTAGTGATGAGTTACCAATTTGTATTGGAAGAGAGGGTTCCCATAAGTATTTTAGAAGCCATTTAAAATCACAGCTCCTAACCCTTTTCCCCCTTCCTCCCCAAAAAGCTGATTTAGTGAGACAATCTATAGAAATATGACATAAATAATTTCTTCTTTTTTTAAAATTTATTTTATTTTTAATTTGTGGAATAAAACAATCATGTCCATAACATAATATAACAAAAAATATGATTTCACATGAAACTATAGATCTATTATATACAACTTGCTAATCTTTTAAAATATATAATAATCATATAAATTTCTTTTTATTTTCTCCCCTTCTTTTCTTCTCCCCCACCCTAGAGATGGCTACCATTAGACACTAATAGGTATACGGAGATAGATATATATTTATCTATGTATATCTATATACATACATATATACATATATATATGTACATATATATATATATATATATGGAAAAAGACAGAGAGAAATATACATGGATAGCATAAACATTGTTCATTTTGCTTTTCATACTTTGTCACCTAATACCCCTGGGTATTGAGGTGAGGTTATATAATAAATTAATATCTTTGGAGTAACACATTCATTCATATAATTAATTCCTAGAATTTCAAATAACACTGCTTTCTGGATGCTTCCCAAGAATATATTCATAGTTCTAAGAGGGGATAGACTAAGAGACAAGAAGATTTGAGTTCAAATCCTGACTCAGATACTTTCTAGTTTTGTGACCCCAAGTAAGTCACTTAACCTTTTCCTGCTTCACCTTCTATATCTGAAGATGAGGGTAATAATAACATCAACCTCAAAAGGTTATTCCAATAATCAAATGTTGTATCATGTGTAAAGCACTTTTCACACTTTAAAGCACTATTGCATGTGAGTTATTGTTATTTTTTTCTAAGTTTCATCCGTATCCTAAAGATAGTTTATGCTATGAACCTTTCTTTTCTAGGCTGACCTTCCATTACTCTGCTAGAAAATATTATACCCAAACCAGACAAACAACCCTACTTTCAACATGCCTAGTGGTTTTTGAACTAAGCCCCTCTGATCATTTTAATCCCTTTCTGAAATGCCATTTTCTTCAATCTTCAACCACCAAACATTACTCATTCTTTCAAGTTTAAGTCAATTGTTACAACTTCCATTGTTCCTTACCCAAAAAAGCAAGTAAAAACTGGCTTCATCCTTCCTTTAAACACATATGATATTCTAGCTCTAAAAGTCTGATGAAAAAGATCCTGCTTTTTTCTGCAGCTAATTGGGGAAATATTTTATCTTACCTAAAATATGCAAAGCTCCTTTTGAAAGTAGGTGCTATGTATTATTTGTCTTCATTTCTACCTTATACCTAGAATAGTCCATTGTACTGTTGGTACATAGTAAAAATTTGATGAATACATGATTACTCATTTTCAAAATCCATAAACTGAAAATTTTTTAGATGTTAAAACAATCAGGCAAAATTTATCCAAATTTATAATGATCCTTCTCATTTCATTCCCAACAGAGAAATGATAATAATGAAGGAATAAAATGAATACAGCATGTGCTTAAGCACATGCACAAACACACACACACACACACCCCAATACACACACACACATACAAATA